>NC_041384.1:422460240-422468606 GCF_002162155.2 Triticum dicoccoides
AACGAAGCATCACAACATGACTCTATGACACAAGTACTTTATTTAAGGCTCAGTGAGCCATACATAACATACACAAAGGTACGGGTCTCACGACCCCACATACAAGTCATACAGTCATACAAACCAGCAGCGGAAGTAACTTGTCTGAGTACAGACAACTAGTAAAATAAAAGAGGCTTGGACAGCCTAGCTATACTACGTGGTCCTTCACAAGCTCAGGGTCACCACCTGGGTCTTTAGCCTACTCGTTGATGTCAACGTCTACATAGAACCCATCAGAAGGGGTTGCAGCGTCTTCTGTAAAAATGTAGATTATAGCAACATGAGTACAAAGGTACTCAGCAAGACTTACATCAGATCCTACATACATGCATAGTATCAAGAAGGGTTGGTGGAGTTATTGCAGCAAGCCAACTTTGACTCTTGGCTAGGCTAACCTACGATACTCCAACTTGAAATGGTTTTGCGCACACGAGTCCACTACTCACCACTTCAATACACTACCGAGGATCCGCCTCCGTCTTCCTACGGAAGAGCCATCCTCGGCACTCACACTTATCTTGAGGTTTTTAACAGTTTCCATTTACTTGTTTATGAACTGTATAGGCAACCAAGTAGTCCTTTACCGCGGACGCGGCTATTCGAATAGATCATGTTAACCCTGCAGGGGGTACTTCTTCATACACGCTCTCACCACTTACCGTCGTTTACACGACATGTACTCGGCAACCTTCAAGCGGAAGCCCAACGTGGGTGTCGGCCACGACCTACCTAATCACCTAAGCCTCCAGTCCAGGTTTATCGCCTATTCAGGTTCCATCCGCAGGGAGTCCGGCCGAGGTTTCCCATACGGCCCCGAACGATGTGAACAGGGTTCCCGAGATACCTAACGGGTATTCGGTACACCCGGCCACGTACCTACCGCATCACAGCCCACCCCTACGGTCAACGCTGTCCACGGCCTCCAGTAGGCTACAAACACCAGAAACTACTTGCAACTCCTGGACGGAGAACTAGGGTGAATAAGAAGCCGAGAGGGTCCATTGGTTTCGGGCCCAATGCATGGTAGTAGCTGATTCTTAAATCACACATACAGATCTCAGTGCTTAAGGTCGGCTTCAATGAAACAACCCACCATGTACTCCTACATGGCCTTTCATCGATACCTTTACCAAATCGTGTTCACCACACCACTCTCATTACCGACATAATCATTTCACTCCAGGCCATCACCCAGATGAACCAGACCTGACACGACTCTAAGCATAGCAGGCATAGCAAGGTAGGAACAACACATACATATGGCTCAACCAACTCCTACACATGCTAGTGGGTTTCATCTAGTTACTGTGGCAATGACAGGTCATGCAGAGGAAATGGGTTCAACTACCGTAGCACACAGCAGTTTGAATCGCGTTGTCTTAATGCAGTAAAAGAGAGCAGGAGCGAGAACATGGGATTGTATCGATATGATCAAATGGTTGGTTGCTTGCCTGATGGTTCGATGCACGGATACGGTTCTTCGTTAGGGTAATCACGGTACTCCTCGGGGACAGAACCTGTCGCAAGGGCATCGATACACAAGCATCACCAAACAATGTGCAACAATATGATGCATGCATGAAACATGGCAATATGAGTGTATTGGGCTAATGCAACTAAAGCCAGAAGGGTTTGAACAAATTTGAATCAAAGATTCAAATTTCAAATTCAAATATGGCCTTTTAAAGTGCTTTTCCTTGTTCTGCTTAAAACATCAATTTAACTTGTTTGATCATGCATGAAAATAGTACAGATGGATAGATTGGATTTTTCTGATCATTTTTCATATATAATTTGTCCAATTTGGAGTTACAGAATAAAAGTTATGAATTTTTGAAGTTTAAATAATATTCTGGAATTTCCTGATTTAATTTAAATCCAGAAAATCAATTACTGCGTCAGCCTGACGTCAGTGTGACGTCAGCAGGTCAACGGAACTGGTCCAGGTCAAACCTGACAATGGGTCCCGCATGTCAGGGTGATTATTTTAATTAAAACTTAATTAAAACTAATCCTGTTTAAATAACAGGGCTGGGCCCCACCTGTCATTGACTCAGGGGAGTCAACCAGGGCCCACCCGTGGTCAAAGTTAATGTCGGCTGCCGGCGTTTAGTCGCCGGCGAGCCCGACGCGGCGGCGGAAGTGGTTTTGGTCATTTCGGCCACCAAACGGACCGCGGAGACCACCGGAGTGGAGCTGAGGCCAACCCGCAGCTCTTGGCGGAGCCCGTTGGGGTCGGGGTGGCCGGAGTCGACGGCGGCGAGCTCGGCTGCGGCCACCGGGGTTCGGTCGTGCACGGGAACGGTGCTGGAGCTCGAAGTCGAGCAAAGCGAGGCGCTAGGGATGCTCTACGGGGTCTTGCGAACTCGTTGGACTCGCCGGGGTGACCAAATGGTCACCGGAGCTGCATCGACGGCGAGCTCGGCGACGGCGGAGGTTCGGCCGTGGTGGGGAGGTGGCTACGGTGAGGGAACGAGGGGAAGGAGAGGGGGAAACGGTGGCGTAGCTCACCGCGGTTGCAGTGGGCGTCGAAGCGGGCTCGGGGACGCGCTGGAGACGGCGAATTCGACGGCGACGGTGGTCGGAGCCCGAAGAGGGGAACGGCGACGTGGCGGCGATGCAGGGCTTCCGGGGAGCTGTGGAGCGGTGGGGAGGAAGAGGGAGTCGAGGCGGAGCTCCTGAGCTAGTCGGGGAAGCGAGGGGTGGCCGGAGATGGCTGCTATGGCGAACGGCGGCGACGGTGGTGTTCGGCCGTGTGAGAGAGAGCGCGAGGGAGAGGAGGGGAGAGCCGGGGGAGAGTGAGAGAGAGCAGGGGGGATCGGGACGGCCTGCGGGAGTCGTCCACGCGGCCAGGAGCGCGTCGGCAAGCAGGAGGTGGCCGCGCGGCCGTGCGCGCGCGAGCACGCAGCAGCTTCGGGGCGAGGGGAGGAAGACGACGGAGAGCTGCAGTGGTGGGCTGGGCCGCTGCTGGCTGGGCCGGCCAGCTGGCTGGGCCGCACAGTGGAGGAGCCCAGGTAAGTTTTCCCCCTTTTTATTTCTGTTTCTGTTTTATTTAATATATCTGCAACTTTGTTGAATTAAATAAAATACCTAGGCAAGTTCAAAAATCACCAAACTATTCCTGGCCCATAGTTGGATTATTTCCAACATGAAACATTTTAGTTTGGAGATATTTGAGCATTTAAATATTTTATATTATTTTAAATGCCCAAATTCAAATATTTATGATTTAATTCAAAAACCCTAGGATGGCCTAGGAAAATGTGCACCATTTTTGGCAGAGGTTCTGAACCAAGACAAAAATGATGGGCATTTTAGAAGGGCATTTCAGGTTCATTGAAAAATTATTTTAGTAACCCTAGTTGGTTTCAGAGGGGACTGGGGGTTCTGTCATCCCCATTTCAAGTTTCTGATGAAAGAGTAAACATGATGCAACACTCTAATGCATGACTAGCTAGGTTGTGACATGTGGATTTCGCATTTCACGGTGTCGATGCTACTTTTTAATACAAATTGATATGTATATGATGAACACCATAGTAGTGAGAAAACTTTGGATGGATTCAAACATATGATCTACAAAATAGCACAACAATTGAGTCAATGTCAACTTTTACAAAATAGCACACTAGATGCATGCTAGATAGCGGTCGATGTGTGGACTAATAGTAGTAGATGCATGCAGGAGTCGGTCTACTAATCCTGGACCTGATGCCTATATAATGATCATTGCCTAGATATCGTCATAATTATTTGAAGTGCTATCAATTTCCCAACAGTAATTTGTTCACCCACCATTTGCTATTTTTCTCGAGAGAAGCGACTGGTCAAACCTACGGCCCCGGGTCTTCTTTCTCATATATTTGCCTTGTGATCTACTTTTCTGCACTTTATTTGCATTTATTTTCAGATCTATTAATCCAAAAACTCAAAAATACTTTGCTGCACTTTATTTTATTTGTGATCTATTTATTCAATCTATTACAACTTTCTCCCGTCACGCACCAATTTCTGGCACCGTTACCCGAAAGGGATTGACAACCCCTTTAACACGCCGGGTTGCAAGGATTTGTTATCTGTGTGCAGGGGCTGTTTACGTTGTGTTGCTTGGTTCTCTACTGGTCCGATAACCTTGGTTTCATATCTGAGGGAAATACCTACCGCCACTATGCTGCATCACCCCTTCCTCTTTGGGGAAATACCGATGTAGCTTCAAGCCACATCATACCTCTCCATCCCTTGCAAAGCCAGAGCTATTTACATTGCGAGGGGGACTCCAACCTTGGATTAATTTGTGTAAGCATTTATTCAGGTGGGTTTAGATTATATTTTCGTAGCATTGGGCACACAACTACTCCAAACACCATTGCAACCCCCGCACCTCTCCCAATTGATTTCCCTCTCTCTCGGTCATTGCTCTCTCACACGTCCTTTCTCGCCTTCAACGCCGCACCATGGTATTATTGCAAAAAAACTCTGTTGTTCCATTTAATTATTACAAATAAGCTACAAAACTACACACCGATAGTCCACCTGTAATGGAACAAATTTTGACCCACAAATTAAAGTGTACAAACTACACACCGAGGGGCCCACCTGTCATGAAACAAAATTGGGCCCATATATTAATTAAAATTAAAAAGGACGAGGAAAGAACATGCGACCAGGGCCTTCAAGCCGCACGTCAATAGGCAACATTGGTAGAATAGCAATGTTTGTTGTACCCCGCTTTGTTCATATAATGTTTTTATATTACCACAACCTATTTAATGGATAACATGTAATATTATTTTTAGTACATTAGTGGGTCTGCCTCGTTAGCACGTACTATTCGCCTTCACTTACTGGTGGGTTCCATGTGTGCTCTCTCTCTCTCTCTCTCTCCTCCCCTTCTACGTTTAGACGCACGGGCAAACACGAAGAACTCGCGGGCGATGTTGCCGTTGACAATATATGGACACATTCACAAGTTACGACAGCAGTTTCACGTACTAGTAGTACTAGTCAATGTGTACGTGCAGTGCACGTTAATTTGGAAGTATATTAAGTGCATGCGAATATTAAGTAGGATATTATTTGCGTGTTATTATGTGATTAGCAGTATTTTTTTGTATGAAATTAACTGCACACTAAACGTGTTGAGCGCTCGACATTGAAGCAGTCTAGGTCGTTGGATGAGAAGGAATACATGTGGCTTGATGACGTTTTATATTGAATTTGATACGGATCTAGCAGAACATTCAATCGATCAAACCATAGATTTCATTCAGTCTGACTCCGACTTTACATTCATACGACGATCGATCTAAAATAAACGAAAATGATAAAGTTCAGAGTTTAAGCATGGCAATCCAAATGTTTTTCATGGAAAATTTAGATTACGCGGCGGCGGTGGCGTCTTGCAGTGGGAAGCGACTCCTCTCATGTGCTTTGTGTGTCGTCGGGCCACTAACCGACGGTGACAGCGGCGTCTTGCGCCGTTGTTGGCGTACTCCTGGACGTTGGCCCTAGCTTCAAGGAAGGCCACAATGTTCTGGACTTCGGTCTCCAGGAGCGAGTCAACTGGCATTGGTGCAAGGAAGCGGTCGACGGCGACCATCCATGCTGCTGAGGGGGGCACTGGCACCCGCGCAGGAACAAGCGCTGGCAACAGCGTGATAGAGACATTCGTGTGCACGGGCACCAGCACGGGCGCGCACGTCAGTGCACACGCAAGCGCAGGCGCTGGCAGGTGCATAGGACCGGCACGGGCGCGTGCGTTAGTGCATGCACAGGCGCATGCGCTAGCAGGTGCACGGGCACGTGAAAGTTGACAGGGACCTCGTGGAACCCCGTGGCATCAAGCTCGGCGACAATGTACGGCTCCCAGCCCTTTAATGCCATGGGGATGGGCGTTGGCGCAGTCGGGGCGACGGGAGCGGGGAGAGGCGCGGCATCTTCTCGCAAGGCCGGTTCAAGCTCATCCCAAATCGCCTTATGTTCTTGACACTCTGGCTAGGTGTCTTCCTCAAGAAACTAGAAGACTAAGGGCAGACCATCGTGATGCGGCATGGCGTGCAGTTAGGTCAGGCTAGTTGGAGGTAGACGACAGGAGAATCAGAGAGGAAGAGAGAAGATTGTAGCGATACCGGGTACTTCGGGATTGATTTTAAACTGTGGCGCCTGCAACATTAAAAATGGGAGTAGTTGGGGTGAAGGTGGGCGACGGAGCCGGGTCAAAGGGCTCACCTCCCAGTGAGCCTGCACAACGGTCTACTCAAACGCCTCCCGGTCAGCCGACGCAGCGTCTGCTCGCACGCCTCCCGTCGACTCATGGGCTTGCTCGGATGGCACCTGCCGATGAGAAGAGGGACTTGTGGCGGCACATAAACGCCCACGGTTTCAATAGTGAAAGCGTTCTCCTTAACGTGACAGGTCTTTGTTCCAAAATACCTTGGCTCTTCATTTGTGCAACTTCTCATAAGCAGCTTGTCTCAAATTGAAGAAAAAAAATTACGTAGGAATATTTGTGCCATATCACGTGACCATGCTCAGTTTCATGAATTTCTGGTCACTTTTGGATTTTCTTAAATTTAAAATATAGGATTCGAAACAATATCATAACCTGCATCATGCAATAAATTTTCAAGAGATACATCCTTCCTGTTGTATTTCTTAAGAAAGGATTTGGTCAAACATTTTGCTTAGTTAGACTTCAGACAAGTTGTATATGCAGAGTATAAGGATAATCCCTCTGTACCAGTGCATTGCTTGATATATTAACTCAAATACTAGGCATGAACAAATGGGCTCAATTCTGTGCTCATCCTGGTGTAGTACTCCTATTAGTACTAGGCAATGGAGTTGACGAGTGACCTTGGGTAGCGGCGACCGAGGAAATTGAACTGTGCTCGGCATGGTAGGTAACATTGTCTAGTTATTAAAGCATCCCTCCATTGTTCATCGGTAGTCATTATGGACCAGGGACATCAGGGGAATTTCCTAGGGCTGGAATTCTGGCCGCCAGATATTTCGACTCAAAATGCGGAGGCTCGACTGGTTGGGCTTGGCTAATGTGCGTACAACGCACGCCACCAGAAGGACACGAGCCCTTTTTTTCGAGGATCAACACGAGCCATGGTCTGGCTGGTACGTCGTTGGTAATACAAAAGGAATCTTTTAAATTGCCGAATGAATCTATGTGTATTACAATGCCCGTATTTACCTTGCAAATTGTAATCTCAACGTGGAAATTGATTTATGATGAGTTCTTGAATTAGAGTGAGTTTGTGATATAGTGATCTCAATGTGGATTTCACATTTCATGGTATCCCTGGTAATTTTTTCATTGCAAATTCAAATTTAAAAGATGAACGGTATGGTGGTGAGAAAACTTTGTATGTATCAAGCATATGACCACACACACACACATGCACACGAACACAACAACAATCCAATAAGTATAGTGCTAAGTCTGAGGTGAGGCGCCTGACACAGGAGCTCCAGGCCAAGGATGCGAGCTCAGGGCCAAGGACGTGGAGCTCCATGAGCTTAAGGAGGAGAGGAGTGCCATGCTCCTCCGTTATGTTTGGGAGTTCACGGAGCTTCAAAAGCGGCAGGCGTCCACCACAAAGATGCTCGAGGCATTAGCGGCGTTGCTGCAGAAAGCGGGAGATACGATAGTGTGACGCCCGGATAATCAAGCTACAGTAACCTCCGCTAATGATGCCACGTCACCACTCTTACTGTTGTAAATCTCATGATGATTCAATCTCGTTCGAATTCAAGATTCAAAATCAAGTCAAACGGTAAAGTTTTCAAACATTAAAATTAAAATGTTCTAGAGGTGGCAAATAATGCTTAGGTAATTATGGTGGAGGATCACATTTTTATAAAATAATTAAAAGCACTAAACTAAATAAAACAGTGGCTTAAACAAATAATTAAATGCATTTTATAATTATTAAAACATTAAACTATTTTATTAGGTAGGAGAAATTCATGTGGCAATAGAGTATTTATAAATACTAATTTAGGGGCTAGTGGTATATTTTATAAAACTAAAAATAAAGTAAAACTAATATGAAAACAGGAACTATAATTAAAAAAAACAAGAAAAGAAAACAGAAACCCCCCCTTCCCCAGTGGGCTTCGTGGCCCAGCCGGCCAACCTGGCCACCAGTCAGGCCGGCCCATTCCCAGCACCCCTCCCTGGCCTATATGGCCCGACTCCCTCGACGAAACCCTAACCCCCTCCCCCACTCACCCGCACGATCCCCACCTCTCCTCTCGCCCCCACTCCCTCCCCCCCCGATCCAATCGGGATCGGGGCCGAACCCATCGCC
>NC_041384.1:422469123-422588312 GCF_002162155.2 Triticum dicoccoides
CCATGAGCACCTCCCCTCCTCTATGTTCCGTCCCGGCCCGCGCTCACCGCGTCGACGACCCCGCTCCCCCACCCGCGCCCCCTCGCGCTCGTGCCAGCGCCTGGCCATCGGCTCGCGCGCCCGCAGTCCCTGGCCAACGGCCTTATGCCGGTCCGCCACCGCAGCGCTCCGGTGCTCCTCCGTCGCCGCCGCCGGTGGTCACCTGCCATGGGACCGCCACCGGCCATGGCCTCGCCCCCTTCTGTGCGGGTGCCCGATCGGTCCCCGCCCCGCTTTGCGCCCAGCGCCCAGCGCCCGCATACCCGCTATGGCCCCCTGTGCCACTGACCAGAGGGGCCCACGCCCCATAACGTTTTATTAAAAAAAGGAATTAAAAATATAAATAATAAATAAAAATAAAAATGATTTAATAAAATTAATTATTAAATAATTAATTATCTAATGAATTAATTAAGTTAATTAATCCGGTTTAATTAATTTAATTAACTAGTTAGGTTAATTAAATAGTAATTAAATTAACTAATCTGTAATTAACCTAAATAGAGAATGACAGGTGGGTCCCACTGGACCCACATGTCAGGTTGACCAAGTCAACTATGTTGACTGCTGATGTCAGCATGACATCATGCTGATGTCATAAATCCATTTTTCGAATTAATTAATTAATTAAATAATTAATTAAATTCCAGAAATTAATAAAATCTTTAGAAAATCATATCTTTTAATCCGTAACTCGGATTAAAATATTTTCAACATGAAAGTTGCTCAGAACGACGGGACGAATCCGGATACGCAGTCCGTTCATCCGCCTCACACCCCTAACCTATCGAACTCACAACTTTCCCCCTCCGGCTCCTCTGCCCGAGAACGTGAAACACCGGGAATACTTTCCCGGATGTTTCCCCCCTTAACCGGTACCACCTCATACCACGTTAGGGCACACCTAGCACCGCTCATTGTCACGTCACGCATCGTCGTGTTTATGTTTGCATTGTATTCATTGTTTCTTCCCTCTCTTATCTCCGGTAGACTACGAGAGCGACGTTGATGCCATCGAGTACGACTACGTCACCGACGACCCCTCCTTGTCTGAGCAACCAGGCAAGCCCCCCCTTTGATCACCAGATATCGCCTACTCTTCTCTATACTACTTGCATTAGAGTAGTGTAGCATGTTACTGCTTTCAGTTAATCCTATACTGCTGCATAGCCTGTCCTTGCTACTACTGTTGTTGCCTTTACCTGCTATCCTACTGCTTAGTATAGGATGCTAGTGTTCCATCAGTGGCCCTACACTCTTGTCCGTCTGCCATGCTATACTACTGGGCTGTGATCACTTCGGGAGGTGATCACGGGTATATATGATACATACATACATACTATACAGATGGTGACTAAAGTCGGGTCAGCTCGAAGAGTACCCGCGAGTGATTCACGGATTGGGGGCTGAAAGGACCTTTGTCCCGACGGCCCTCTGTGTGGATCTTTGTGGCGGAGCGACAGGGCAGGTTGAGACCACCTAGGAGACAGGTGGGCCTGGCCCTGTTCGGCGTTCGCGGATATTTAACACGCTTAACGAGATCTTGGTATTTGATCTGAGTTGGCTACGAGCCTATACACACTAACCATCTACGCGGGAGTAGTTATGGGTATCCCGACGTCGTGGTATCAGCCGAAGCACTTCGTGACGTCAGCGACTGAGCGGCGCGCGCCGGATTGGAACGTAAGCCTGCTCTTGTATTAAGGGGGCTAGTTCTGCTTCCGGCCGCCCACGCAATGTGCAGGTGTGCTAAGGGCGATGGGCCCAGACCCCTGTGCGCTTAGGTTTAGACCGGCGTGCTGACCTCTCTGTTGTGTCTAGGTGGGGCTGCGACGTATTGATCTTCCGAGGCCGGGCATGACCCAGGAAAGTGTGTCCGGCCAAATGGGATCAAGCGTGTTGGGTAAGTTGGTGCACCCCTGCAGGGAAGTTAATCTATTCGAATAGCCGTGATCTTCGGAAACAGGACGACTTGGAGTTGTACCTTGACCTTATGACAACTAGAATCAGATACTTAATAAAACACACCCTTCCAAGTTCCACAGACAACCCGGTGATCGCTTTTCCACAGGGCGATGAGGGGAGGATCGCCGGGTAGGATTATGCTATGCGATGCGACTGGAGATGCTACATGGAGATGCTACTTGGAGATGCTACTTGGAGATGCTACTTGGAGGACTTCAATCTACTCTCTTCTACATGCTGCAAGACGGAGGCTGCCAGAAGCGTAGTCTTCGACAGGATTAGCTATCCCCCTTTTATTCTGGCATTCTGCAGTTCAGTCCACCGATATGGCCCCTTTACACATATACCCATGCATATGTAGTGTAGCTCCTTGCTTGCGAGTACTTTGGATGAGTACTCACGGTTGCTTTTCTCCCTCTTTTCCCCTTTCCCTTCTACCTGGTTGTCGCAACCAGATGCTGGAGCCCTGGAGCCAGACGCCACCGTCGACGATGATTCCTACTACACTGGAGGTGCCTACTACTACGTGCAGGCCGCTGACGACGATCAAGAGTAGTTAGGAGGATCCCAGGCAGGAGGCCTGCGCCTCTTTCGATCTGTATCCCAGTTTGTGCTAGCCTTCTTAAGGCAAACTTGTTTAACTTATGTCTGTACTCAGATATTGTTGCTTCCGCTGACTCGTCTATGATCGAGCACTTGTATTCGAGCCCTCGAGGCCCCTGGCTTGTATTATGATGCTTGTATGATTTATTTTATTTGTAGAGTTGTGTTGTGATATCTTCCCGTGAGTCCCTGATCTTGATCGTACACATTTGCATGCATGATTAGTGTACGATTGAATCGGGGGCGTCACAGATAGGCCGTTAGGGGAGCTGGCTGGAGAGCGAGCAGGCCGATCATGACGAGGTCCACGATCGCCTCAGCCACTTGGTGGACCAAGTTGCCATGCACGTGTTGCGGCTGCACGATGCCTATCGTCGTGCCAGCGCAACCATGCCGGTCGTCAGGCTAAACCCGTTCGACCACCCCGTCGACTTCAACGAGCTGCGGCTTCCTGACCTGGTCTCCTTCTGCACCTATATCTCTGAGGAGTTGAGTCGTCTCCATGCGATGGTGAGGGTGGAGCTGGACAAGGAGGGGTTGCGGGCTGCCGTCGCCGTAGCCGGGCGAATCCTCTCAGGGCTCCATCACCGGAATCCATTTGTGCCATTGGACGCCGTCATTGACGAGTTGGCTCCCGTCGACCGGGAGCGGGCTCTGTGGGCGATTGCACCCTACATCACCAACGTTGTGCGCCTCGAGAAGAAGAGGGACTTCGGTGGTGTTTAGGCGTTCTCTGCATGGGCATGTCCATGTCTCAGTGCAACATGACCGTTGGATCAAACTCGGACAATGCAGATCATTCACTCTAGCACAAAGCGTGTGGATGTGTTTGGTTGCATTCTCATCTCAATATAGTTGTTCCCACTTCGTGTATTTGTGTTAACCTACTAGTGTGGACTCATGCACCCTCATGCACTCTGCCAAACACCCAAAAGTGGGTCGAGAAGGGAACTTTTGCTCCCATCCCGTCCACCCTTCATACTATCGGATGTGGGGTTCTGGCAAACCCTTAAGGTTCGAACACTGGGGTGCGTGCGAAGTCTTTCCCTCCTACTGAAAGCACAGGTGGTCCCTAGGTGGTTTTCGTAATTAATGTCAACATATCTCTTGTTGGACTAACACGTTTACCTAGTATGTTTCAGATATGTTCAACAATGAAGTGGCATGGACTAGAGGATGTAGAACCCCTTCAAGATGCTAAGGACAAAAGGATTGGCTCAAGCTCCAAGCTCAAGACTCTACATTTTCTATTTTAGTGATCCAAGATCACATTGAGTCTATAGGAAAAGCCAATACTATCAAGGAGGGATGAGGTGTTGCTTAATGAGGCTCTTGCTCAAAATGCTTAGTGATATGCTCCAAAGCCCTCAACTACTTTCTCACATCCACATATGACCTAAACCAAAAGTCAAACTCGGCCCCACCAATTCTTTCTATCCGGCGCCACCGAGTTCAGATGTCATAGCCACTGCCACAAACCCTAGGCAAATCGGTCTCATCGATAGGGATCTCGGTCTCACCGAGATGGGATTGCAATCTCTCTGTATGGATCTATTACCAAAATCGGTCTCACCGAGTTTGCATAATCGGTCCTATCGAGATTGCAATGTAAACTCTCTATTTCCTTTTCGTAACATTTTGGTCTCACCGAAATGTGTGAATCGGTCCCACCGAGTTTACCTGACCAACTCTCTGGTTAGCTTATTACCAAAATCGGTCTCACCGAGTTTGTGTTATCGGTCTCACCGAGATTACGTTATGCCCTAACCCTATCCATATTGGTCCTACCGAGTTGCATGTCGGTCCCACCGAAAATCCTAACGGTCACTAGATTTGCTGAATCGGTCCGACCGAGTTTATCAATTCGGTCCCACCGAGATTGGCAAGTTGTGTGTAACGGTTAGATTTTGTGTGGAGGCTATATATACCCCTCCACCTCCTCTTCATTCATGGAGAGAGCCATCAGAACAAACCTACACTTCCAACTTACTTTTCCTGAGAGAGAACCACCTACACTTGTGTTGAGGCCAAGATATTCCATTCCTACCATATGAATCTTGATCTCTAGCCTTCCCCAAGTTGCTTTCCACTCAAATCTTCCTTCCACCAAATCCATATCCTGTGAGAGAGTTGAGTGTTGGGGAGACTATCATTTGAAGCACAAGAGCAAGGAGTTCATCATCAACACACCATTTGTTACTTCTTGGAGAGTGGTGTCTGCTAGATTGGCTAGGTGTCACTTGGGAGCCTCCGACAAGATTGTGGAGTTGAACCAAGGAGTTTGTAAGGGCAAGGAGATCGCCTACTTCGTGAAGATCTACCGCTAGCGAGGCAAGTCCTTCATGGGCGAAGGCCATGGTGGGATAGACAAGGTTGCTTCTTCGTGGACCCTTCGTGGGTGGAGCCCTCCGTGGACTCGTGCAGCCGTTACCCTTCGTGGGTTGAAGTCTCCATCAACGTGGATGTACGATAGCACCACCTATCGGAACCACGACAAAAACATCCGTGTCTCCTATTGCGTTTGCACACTCCAATCCCATCCTTTTACATTCTTGCAAGTTGCATGCTTTACTTTCCGCTGCTCATATACTCTTTGCATGCTTTCTTGATATATATTGTTTTTTTTAAACGTGTGTCAAAACTCCACTTCAACTTAAAGAAATTAAAAACTGCAGCTTTTGGTACTTAGTGTCTAATCACCCCCCCTCTAGACACCTCTTCTTGATCCTTTCACCTACCGATCTACGCACTAGCTCGCTAAGATCTTGCGGACGAACTCGACGAACTCACAACACAGAAAGACACGGGGTTTATACTGGTTCGGGCCACCATTGTGATGTAATACCCTACTCCAGTGTGTGGTGGTGGGTTGCCTCATGGGCTGATGATGAACAATACAAGGGGAAGAACAGCCTCCTGAGGTTGAGGTGTTCTTGTGCTTATGAACTTGTGGTGTGTAGATTCCCTCAAGCTAAGATGAGATGAGATCCCATCCCCTACTATGGTGGTGGCTAGTCCTATTTATAGAGGCCCTGGTCCTCTTCCCAAATATCGAGCAGGAAGGGAGGAAACAATGGCGGGCTAATTTGAAGGGGGACAACTAGTACAAGCTATCCTGACAAAAGCGGTCTTTGCCGATGAAAGGCTCTGGGGTGACGCCATCTTGGGTTCCACCATGACCTTCATCTTGCAGTCCATGGTCTTAGTCTTGTTGCACCGAAATGGCAACCTTTGCCTGAGGCCTCGGTACTCCGCGACTGCGCTTGCCTCCTTTGCACCAAAGAGGAACAAGGACGCTGTGTGCGCTGGCGCCCGCCTGGTGTCGATCGTCATGGCTCACGTCACGAGAGCCTCGTGAGGTTCGCCTCGCCTTGATATCTCCGCTCCTCGCGAGCCTGCCTGACCAGGCCACTCCAGAGGAGGTCTTGCATCGTCCCCCTCGCGAGGGTTGGCCCCTCGCAAGGGTCTTGGATGCCTTGTCGATGAAGGTGGGCCGTACGGCCTGCTGGCTCTGCCACGCCATGGGCCGCAGGCAGGCAAGTCTGGGGACCCCCGTTCCCAGAACGCCGACAGTAGCCCCCGGGCCCAAGGTGTGCTCGGGCTTGGCTTCGCGGCGAAGCCAAGGGTCAAGTTCGGAGCACCGCGGGCCCCAAAAGCATGCGGCCTCGGTCGATGCGTGGCGGTTGATTGGGTGTGTGCATCTCCGCTTCCCCATGCTGCCTCGACAACTGCACGACTTGACAAGTCCCTGCGACATGCAATGGAAACCATCATTACCTGCGATCGTGGGAGACGCCGGTTGGCCTTCTCTTGCTATAAACGGGGAGGGGGTGGAGCCCCCGTTGCCCATCTCTTCTTCGCTTGCCCGCTTCTTCTTTGCTTCATTGCTTGCTCCAATGGCGCCTATCAGAAGGTTCTCCGCCGAAGAGAAGGGGAAAGCCCCCCGGGATGTCCCGGAGCCACTCCCGTCGAAGAAGAGGACGATCCATCGCCGTGATGAAGCGGCGATGCAGGTGGTGACGAAGCCTTGGTGACGGTCGTGACGAGGATGAGGGCGAGCCTGCCCTTGGCGGCGACCGCGTCTCTTCCAGCTACGGCGGCTCTTCCTCCAGTGACAGCTCCAACAGCGGTGGCTACGACCAGCCGCCACGCCGCCGCGCCCGCTTCGAAGGAGGCAGCGGGTCATCTCGTTGCCGCGCCTCCGTGAAGCGTGAGGAGGGATCTGGCTAGGCTCGGGGCGTCGCTAAGGGCCTGCCTCCGCGGATTGCTGAAACGCCGCTTTGTTTAGCTTTTCCCTTCTTTTCCTGCATCAGAAAATGAAACCAGTATGGGCCCAGAGGGGCGTGTATCGAACTATGGTTCTTGGTTAATGCAACGTGCGTGTTATTCCCATGCCGTGTTGTTATTTTGCGCAAAGATAACCTAACCTGGCGCGTTTGGGACGCCCTTTCCTTCACGAGGTGTCTGCGTTTGCTCAGAAACTACAAAAACATTGTTAGGGGCTGCGCTAGAGGATTTGCCGTTCACCCAAACCTTGACTTGGCGCTTTGTATCGCGGTACCCGAGGGGCATGGATTAGGAGAGATGTGCCAGCTTTCAGGCTTGAACGAGGGTGACTCACGAGAAGGCAAAGAGAAGAAAAATGCTCGCGAGGGCACCTGCCTAGCCCCCTCGCGAGGTATGCGAGAGAGAGATCATGAGCAAACCAGAGCCGAAAAATGCGGTAAAAGGCGAAGGAACCAAATCAGCAAGGAACGCCAAAAGCAAACTTCGATTAAGGAGAAATGAGCCAACTGCGGAATGCAAATGAAAAGCCGCGTCCGGCACCTAATCTAGTCTTCAAGTCTTCTCACCAGCACGGAGCTAAGTGTTGTCCAGTAGGCGTGGGAGGGAGCCCTAGGGCCTGAGGCCGGCGCTCATGAGACTCCGGGGCGTGTACAGCCCCAACTCATTATTACGTGAGTGTCATGGGCAGCGATTCTTCACAGGCACCGGGCCTTCTTCACATGCTCTAGGCGTTTCTTCACAGGCTCTGGTCCTTTCTTCACAGGCTCTGGGCCTTGCTTCACAAGCTCTGGGCCTTGCTTCACAGGCTCTGGGCCTTGCTTCATGGGTAGAACTTCCGGAGGTGCTGGATGTTCCAGGTGTTTTGGATAGGTTTCCCCTCTTGCGTCTCCAGGCGCACGTCGCCAGACCTGGAGATGTGGACGACCCTGAACGGGCCCTCCCACATGGGTGAGATCTTGTGCAACCCTTCCCTGGAGAGGACCCGTCTCAGGACCAGGTCACCCGTCTCGAGTGTCCTATAACGAATGTTGCGGCAGTGGTAACGCCACAGCGCTTGCTGGTACCTTGCCGCCCTTAATGTAGCTTCGCGACGACATTCCTCCCCCAGCACGAGATCCATCCCCCGCATGGTGTCCTGCCGCGTTTCGTCGAACGCCAGAACCCACGCGAAGCGATGCTTGACCTCGTGAGGGAGGACTGCTTCAGCTCCGTAGACGAGGAAGAACGGAGTCTCGCTCGTTGGCTTGGTAGCGGTGGTGCGGATGGACCATAGCATGGACTGGAGCTCATCATGCCAGCCCCTACCGCAGGCCTCCAGCTTCTTCTTGAAGGTCCTGGTCTTGAGGCCCCTCAGGACCTCAGCGTTGGCGCGCTCAGCCTGACCATTGCTCCTGGGGTGGGCCACCGAAGCGTAGCATATCTGCGTTCCAAGGTTATCACAGTAGGTTTTAAAGAGGTTACTAGTAAACTGCGAGCCGTTGTCTGTGATGATGCGGTTGGGGACCCTGAGGTGGCTCATGAGGCCCTTGATGAACTTGACAGCAGAGCCGGCTGGAATGGTTCGGACGGCTTCCACTTCCGCCCACTTGGTGAACTTGTCGATGGCGACGTAGAGATAACGGTAGCCCCCCGGCGCTCGTGGGAACGGGCCTAGGATGTCTAGCTCCCAGACCGCGAATGGCCACGTGAGCGGGATGGTTTGGAGGCCTTGAGCAGGCTGATGGATTTGCTTGGCGTGGAATTGGCAAGCTTCGCAGGACTACACCAGCTCGGCTACATCGTTGAGTGCTGTGGGCCAATAGAATCCGCTGCGGAAGGCCTCACCGACGAGGGTCCGTGATGATGAGTGATGTCCACAGTCCCCGCCGTGTATGTTAATCAACAGCTCCCTCCCTTGATTGCTGGAGATGGAGCGCAGCGTGACATCGTTCGGCAGTTTCCGGTACAACTCGCCGTCTTGATGCAGTATGCCGTGGCCTGTCGGGCCACACGCTCCGTGTCTTCTTCCTTCTCCGGCAGTGTCCCGTGCATCAGGTACTCCTGGAACTCCTTGGTCCAGCACTCCTCCTGGGGCTCGAGTGCCAAGAGTAGACGAGCTCCTGAGGTTGGGCCGCAAGCTGGGGCTCCCGTGGCCGGGGGCTGTGGGAGCTCCTCCCGAGGATGAGTTGTGCTTGAAAGAGGTGGCGTAGCTGACGGCTTGAAGAGCCGCTCTTCGAAGATGCCGGGCTCTTGCAATTGCCGCTTGGATGCTCTCTTGGCGATGTCGTCGGCTTCCTTGTTGGTGCCCCGGGGCACGTGCTGTAGCTCCAAGCCTGAGAACTGCTTTTCCATTTTGCGCACCTCCGCAAGGTAGGCCTCCATGTGCTCGTCCTTCGGCTCGTACACTTTGTTGGAGAAGTTGACGAGGAGCTGCGAGTCGCCCTTGACGGTAAGGCGCCTCACCCCCAGAGCCGTCGCAGCCTTTAGGCCGGCTATGAGGCCTTCGTATTCTGCGATATTGTTGGAGACCTTCTTGCCGTGCTGGAAGCAAAGTTGCATGGCGTAGTAAAGCTTGTCCTGAGTGGGCGAGATGAGCACTGCTCCAGCCCCCGCGCCCTGGTGCGCAAAGGCGCCATCAAAATACATGACCCAACCGTCTGGTGCCTCACTTCCTGGGGAGGTGGACCGGTCTTGTCCTTTCTCAAGAGTCGGGGCATCTGTCCATTTTGCCACAAAATCGGTGAGCGCGGCTCCCTTGATGACCCTGGTGGTTCTGAACTCCAACTGGAATGCTTGCAGCTCGATGTTCCATTCAACGACCCTTCCGGCTGAGTTTGGGCTCCTGAGTACCCTCTCCAATGGGTAAGATGAGACGACCTTGATGGGGTGCCCCTGGAAGTAGTGTTGCAGCTTGCGTGAGGCCACCAAGAGTGCGAGCAGGAGCTTTTGCGGCATGGGGTAGCGTGCCCTTGCGTCCCGCAGTACGGTGCTGACAAAGTACATCGGGTGCTCGGCGAGGGCTGGCACACTGTTGAGGCTCGGGTCTTGCGTAGATTGTGGCGTATCCTGGGTGGAGGGTTTCCTGAGACTTGGCCATCCTCAGGAGTTTTCGCGACGTTGCCCAACCGAGCTCGATCTTCCGCCGCTGGTGGCTCCGGTGTGCCTTCCAGACCCTGTGCTGCATTAGCCCTGGCTTGGCGTGGCACACCCTTGTCTTTGCGCTTCTCCCGAACCGCCACCAGCGCCGCGCTGGCGGAGTACGGGGTGGCGACGAGGTAGAGTACCAAAGGCTCGAGAGGCCATGGCGCCACCATCACCGGGGGGCTGGTGAGGTATTTCTTGAGGTCTTGGAAGGCCCGGTCGGCCTTCGGGGTCGACTCGAAGGGGCCTTTCTTCTTCATGAGCTTAAAGAAGCGTAAGGCACGCTCGCCTAGCTTAGAGATGAAACGCCCTAACGCGGTCACCCGTCCTGCCAGCTTTTGCATCTCCTTGAGGGTCTGTGGTGGGCTCATGTCTTCGATTGCCTTGATCTTCTCCGGGTTCGCCTCGATCCCTCTGTGGGATACGAGAAACCCTAGCAGCTTGCCAGAGGGGACGCCAAACACACACTTCTCTGGGTTAAGCCTCAAGTTCACCCGACGCAAACTCTCAAAGGTCTCCTCCAAGTCTTGAATCAACGTCCTCGCCCCGCGAGATTTGACCACTATATCATCAACATAGGCCTCTGTGTTCCTGCTAAGCTGCCGCCCCAAGGCGATGTGCATCAGCCGCTGAAAGGTTGCGCCCACATTGCGAAGGCCGAAAGGCATGTAGGTGTAGCAGTACACCCCACATGGTGTCAAGAAGGCCGTCTTGTCCACATCCTCCACTGCCATCTTGATCTGATGGTATCCAAAGAACGCATCTAGCAAACATGACAAATCGCACTCGGCGGTGGAGTCGACGATTTGATCGATGCGCGGAAGGGGGATCGGGTCTTGGGGGTAGGCTTTGTTGAGGTTGGTGAAGTCGACGCACATCCGTTCCTTCCCACCTTTCTTCGGTACTACGATGGGGTTCGCCAGCCATTCGGGGTATCGAACTTCTCGGATGGTACCTGCCGCCTCCAGCTTGCGTGTCTCTTGGACGATGAAGGCCTGCTTCTCAGTGGACTGTCGTCTTGCTCGCTGCTTCACGGGGTGTACGTTGGGTCACACCCTTAGATGGTGCTAGATTACCTCTCTCGGGACCCCTACCAGTTGATTGGGCTCCCAAGCGAATATCTCCTTGTTCGCGCGCAAAAACCTCACCAAAGCTTCTTCTTGTCCCGGGTCAAGGCCGGTTCCTATGGTGAAGGTGGCTCCTGAAGACCCATCCTCGTTGACCAGCACCTGCTTGGTCTCTGCCTTGTCTTGGATGAACAACTGCTTCTTCTTGGTGGGTGCGGTCTCCTTGGCCTCGGGCGCACCGGCGCTGGCTGGTTGTGCCACTATCGCGGTCTTGAAGGCAAGCCTGAGCGCCGTCATGGCCTCCTTAGTGTCCCCCTTGATGGTGAGGACTCCCTTGCCCCCTGGCATCTTCATGAGGTTGTAGGCCGGGTGAGTCGCCGCCATGAACTGAGCAAGAGTCGGGTACCCGAGGATGGCGTTGTACGGGAGACTGATGTGTGCGATGTCAAAGTCCACCAGCTCGGTGGGATAGTTGTCTCGCATGCCAAAGGTGACAGGGAGGAGGATTTGCCCCAGAGAGTGGGCAGCTCCACCACCCACGCCCACGAAGGGCTTGCTGAGGCCGAGCCGCTCGAGCGACACACGAAGAAGGCTGAAGGCTTCTACGGAGAGCAAGTTGAGGCCAGCGCCACCGTCGACGAGGGTCTTGGTAACGGCCACGTTGTAGATGGTGGGAGTGCAGAGCATCGGGAGCACCCCGGAGCTAGCAGTGGAGTCGGGGTGGTCTTCCGAGCCGAAGGTGAGGTCGGCCTCCGGCGCGGCCCAACCCGGTGGAGCCCGGGCGCCTGGTGGCTGCCCCAATCTGACGGAAGAAAGGTTTGACGTGGCAATCTGAAGGTGGTGCTTGAGAGCCACCTAGCAGTGCCGCGACTGCGTGGTGCGCCGGCACCTCATAGCGCGCGGTGAAGAGGTCGCAGAGTTCCCCCAGGATGCCACCGTGGATCCCGAGAGGTTGAGCAGCCAGGCGCACGACTCGCTGGCGAGGGCCATGGGTAACCAGTTGGCCATGATCTTGTCGTCGCCCCCGGCTTCAAGGACGGCCTCCTCGTATGCCAGCAGGAACGACGCCGGGTCTGTCACGCTATCGTAACGCGGTGGCATCTCCACCTTGAACTTGGTTGGCCACTACACTCGCCGCAGGGCGGGGGGCAGGGCTCAGTACCCAGACTCCATGTTGCTGGTGTCGGGCGCAGATGTGGGTGGCGGGGCACCTACCATGGGAGCGAAGTGCAGCGGCGCGGGGTGCGGGTTGGTGGAGAGGAGCTCCGGCGCACCCCTACCTGGCGCGCCAAATGTCAGATGTGGGGTTCCGGCAAACCCTTAAGGTTCGAACACTGGGGTGCGTGCGAAGTCTTTCCCTCCTACCGATCTACGCTCTAGCTCGCTAAGATCTTGCGAACGAACTCGACGAACTCACAACACAGAAAGACACGGGTTTTATACTGGTTTGGGCCACCGTTGTGGTGTAATACCGTACTCCAGTGTGTGGTGGTGGATTGCCTCTTGGGCTGATGATGAACAATACAAGGGGAAGAACAGCCTCCTGAGGTTGAGGTGTTCTTGTGCTTATGAACTTGTGGTGTGTAGATTCCCTCAAGCTAAGATGAGATGAGATCCCATCCCCTACTATGGTGGTGGCTAGTCCTATTTATAGAGGCCCTGGTCCTCTTCCCAAATATCGAACGGGAAGGGAGCCAACAATGGCGGGCTAATTTGAAGGGGGACAACTAGTACAAGCTATCCTGACAAAAGCGGTCTTCGCATGTGAAAGGCTCTGGGGTGACGCCGTCTTGGGCTCCACGATGACCTCCGTCTTGCAGTCCATGGTCTTGGTCTTGTTGCACCGAAATGGAAACCTTTTCTTGAGGCCTCGGTACTCCGCGACTGCGCTTGCCTCCTTTGCACCAAAGGGGAAACAAGGACGCTGCGTGCGCTGGCGCCCGCCTGGTGTCGATCGTCATGGCTCACGTCAAGAGAGCCTCGTGAGATTCGCCTCACCTTGATATCTCCGCTCCTCGTGAGCCTGCCTGACCAGGCCGCTCCAGAGGAGGTCTTGCGTCGTCCCCC
Source organism: Triticum dicoccoides (assembly GCF_002162155.2). NCBI lineage: Eukaryota > Viridiplantae > Streptophyta > Magnoliopsida > Poales > Poaceae > Triticum > Triticum dicoccoides. The sequence goes on from NC_041384.1 coordinate 422,482,272, forward strand.
TCGCGAGGCTTGGCCCCTCGCGAGGGTTTTGGATGCTTTGTCGATGAAGGTGGGCCGTATGGCCTGCTGGTCTGCCACACCGCGGGCCGCAGGCAGGCAAGTTTGGGGACCCCCGTTCCCAGAAGCCGACACATACACCCTGCCTAACATTGACTCGTGCTTCATATGGTTCATTTTTCGTGGAGTACTATAGGACCGTACTCTCCGTGCATTGTAGACCTAGTTCTGTTAACGTTGATCTCACCGTTCATTCTCGACAAGACAGTCAAAAAAGCGGTACTATGTTACATTACTGTTCATATAGTTGACATGCGCACAACATCATTTGTTATCGTCATATCTCACTACACTAGCAACAAGATTATGTAGTACTGACGTATGAACCACTGCACATGCCTCGTAGTAGGAGCACTATGTATGTTCAAGTGGCTGCCGTGTTTCGCACTCCTCCATCGTAAGAGTGGAAACACTTGATGTAATCATTTTTTTCTTCAGAAAAACAGTGGACACGCTCTACCATGTGGATCCTCCTCGAAGGTCATCGGGAACCTTGCTAGTCACTTTCACCGACGTGTGGGACAGCCAGCATCGGGATCCACTAGCCATGCACTAAATTACTCTGTAGTAGAGTGCCCAACTGCACGGTAGACTACCCCGATCGAAGCGCCACAGTAATGCCCAATGAGCCGTCAAATCACAAAAAACCCTCCTTTCCAGCAGTAAGTTGGACGGACGAAGCAACCATCATTTCACTCTTCTCTCTCAGCTTCCTCTCATGCAGAAAACCCCCACTCGCTTCTCGCTCATCTTGTTCCTCATTTCTTCAGGAAAACCCCGACCTGCTTCTGCCATTGTTATTCTCTCCCAAAGAAGGAAAGGTGAGTACATCAATGGTGTGGATTCTGGCCAAGGCCCAGTCTTGCAACCCCGAGACTGATCCTATTACTCCCTCTGTGTTCTTCTTTAGGGTTTGTGATTACGATATCTTTTCTTTTATTTCTATTTGATAGTTTCTTGATGGACGCTGGAGCACCAGCCGAAGTGATGTCTATGGCTCTGGCCAAAACCGTCGAGGCTCATGGTACGAAGATGCGCTAGCATCTCGCCGAGACTACCGCAGACAAGCTCAAAGCCATCACCCTATCCAAGCCCCCCTCTCTAGGATCCCTCATTAAGCAAGTCTAGGGAATATCTCTTCTTGACGATCTTTTTCTCGATCTTGATCATGTTTTTTCATCTAACACGCAGTACTAGTACTAGTAGTACAACTTTCTGGGTGATCTTGCATGTGATTTTTGTGTGCCAAATGATAGTTCTAAATTCCTCTTTTGACCAAAACATGCGAGAGTTGACACTAATTTCTTATTGATTACTTTCAACTACTTTGTGAACATCAATGCTACCTTTGAAGAGGGTATATTTCCTCAGTAACTTATGTTATGGATATTGCAAGTAATCCCTCTACTCTCATGCCTTTGAAGACATGTTCTAGTGTCTTCGTTCACTCATTTCTGTGCGTATATGTAGTCATATATGGAGTAAAATATCGAAAATCATCTTACATTTCTAAATGGAGGTAGTAATAAAATATTTGGTTTCTGTTTGAATTAGAACTAGGTCCGCGGTGGAGATGAAGTTCTGAAAGTCATGCCGTGTGAACTGGAAGACCTGAGGATGAGTTCTACTGCTAAACTATCCAGCTGTCATGTCCTTGTCGCCACGTGTCCTGAACTAGTGTTTTCCTGTAGCATTGTTGTGAGGCGTGTTCTCGGGGTTGTACTTGACCACAACAATTTCCTGGTTGTGCCTTCAATTACAAAGGGTGTGGTTCTAGTAAAGCTTCCCGACAAATCTGGTGCGGTATGTCTTCATCGTCATGTTTATGAGTGGAAAGACCACTCTGTTAGGTTCTCCAAGGTTGATGAGATGGTGATGGTGCAGGTAGACATCTCTCATGAAGTCCATGGCCTAGTCAGTTATGCGGGGTTCATCCCGTAGGTCGGTGGCAAGAAATAGTCTGCAGAGTTTAATTAGTGCAACTTTGCTTGTCTGTAGTAAGTACTATTGTTCAGTACTTGATTTGTGTTTGTGACCCCTTTATTAGTTAGTACTGCCGCTTTTGGTGTGTGGTGAGTCCTGAGAATAGTCTATGTTAATGTCTGTCCAATCAACCCAGTCTGTATATTTTGAAGTATCCAGATCATCTTTTTTGTGAGGATGGTTTATCAATTATGGTTACACTCCAATATCTGTATGCATTGCAGGATTTATCGCACCCACTAGGATTTCCAGTCCCATGGATGTTTGGTCCATATGATTTGTCACGACCTTTGGACTGTCCTTCTTGTGAGAGTAGGGCGGGGGGCCTACATGCCACATGTAGTTGGATGATCAATCTTCTGTTTAGTACTTCAACATAGTGATTTCCTGGAAAGGATTCACTCATGTCACATCAAGTAAATCTTATTGATTTACTGTCTAAATCTTATTGATTTAATGTCATGTTTTCTTTCTTTTGCTGTAATTTTATGATGCAGGTTTTTCCATGTGTCATTCATCACAGAATAAACCGTTTGGTTTGCTCTAAGATGGTTATTTTTGCAGGTTTCACTTCTTATGTCGTGTTAGTAACTAAGGCATTGTCCATCACTTATATTACTGGAAACAATTGGATCAGTCTGTTGTCTGATTACAAGCTGAATCCCTATGACGAACTGTAGTTTGGATTAACAAACACACCACAATTAGTCCTTCTCGCGTTTAAAAGAAATGAAGAAAAAGACTGGATCGCGGTAACGGAGCCTACTCAAGTTAGAAAGATGATCATAGAAGACCAGACACGATCGTCGCTATCTCGCACATCGGTACCACCTTCAGCAATAGATCAAGCACCGACACCTTCTTCGACGGCACTTCCTCTAGCACTAATAGTGGCAGAAGCTCAGTCTGATCTAGCTAAGGATTGGGCACCGACCGCGTTCACGGATCAGGCTGATCAACCAGAGGATTGGGCATCGACATCGGCACCTGCCCGACACTGGCACCTTCTCTACAAGGAGCACCATCTCCGGCAGCAGCAGCGGCACTACCAGTCGTACCGGCATGGGCACCAGCAACAGCTTCGGCACCTGCACCAACACTTGCAATTGCATCTGCTCTGGCCCGTGCAGCAGCAAGGGAACCAGCAGTTGCATCAGCAATAGACTGGGCTGCAGTTCGCACTTCATATACCAAAGTCCTTACAAAAACCGACATGTCCACATTCTTGGTAAGCATTGGCCGCCCAAGTGCTTTGTTCTTTTATCTTCCATGTTGTTTCACATGATTCACTGTGTTGATCTAACTGTTTGTGTATGTCTTCTTGTTTGCAAACAGAGAATTCCTAGAGCAATGAGTGGGTCGTTCAACAATCCGGACGACCGTGCCAAGTTTCTCTTACCATGCGCAACCTTGGTGTGAATGAAACTGCTCAATATACCATAAGTACAAAGGATGGTCGCATGATGATTGATGATAAAGGATGGTCAAGGTTCAAATCTAAATCATATCTTGTGGTAGGGGATGATGTCAAAATTGAACTTTCTCGGCAAGGAGAGCTGGTCCAAATCAACTTTGAAATTCTTCAGTAGCAGCACGCACCTGCTGAACTGATCTATCTTCTGAGAGATGTTGATGTAATAATCTATCATGGTCAAACAAGTGTCATGTGTGTATAAGTAGTACGACAATATTATTTATCACGTGGTATATCGTTGATAGAATTGCAACTCTGATTGTTGGTTAGTAATTGTCGTTCGATTTCATTCTAACAGCTGCCATACTTTATTCAATTTTGTGTATTCTCCTTGTGACAACATATAAAACCAGCGTTGTACCGATCACTTGCAATATGAAAAGCGCTGAGGTAGAACACATGGGCCCCCAAACATGCAGGCCCACCGGCCTATGGCCCAAAGTCTAGAAACGTGAGAATGCCTGAGTATTATATTCTCAGCTGAACCCCCATAATGCCCGTGCATTGCACGTAACATCAAGCTGCATTGTATGAGTATTTTATCTTGTGAGAGAAAAGGATTAAAGAGGGAAGGCCTTATTTGCAAATGTGGAGAGGTGTGTGGGTACCTTTTTGCAAAATTGCCATAGTTTCCTTCCCATTCGTCAGATATAAATCGGACGACCTATATTGCAGGATGGCAAGCACACCATCATCACCAACTCGTCTATATTGTGTTAAAAGACTCTGTTTTTTATAATTGTATATGTTATATATATTCCCCTTGATTTTTCTTATGTATAAAGTTGTGATATACAAGATTTTTATATTTTTTATAGAGGGAGTATATCTCTGTCAAAAATATATTTATGTGTAACTAGTTACTCTTGTCTTTCTACTTCCTTTCACTGATATGTGGGGCATACGGCAATGGGGTCCATGTGCCATATGCACCAAATTAGAGTGCACAACTGCATGGTAGACACACCCCAGTCGTAGCGCCGCAGCAATGCCCAATGAGCCGTCAAATCACAAAAAACCCCACCTTTCCAGCTTTAGCAGTAAGATGGACGGACGAAGAGGCAATATTTCATTGGTCCTGAATCCCCTTCTCCCTCATCTGCTTGTTCAGAGAAAACCCCCCCTCGGCGATTGCATAGGGTTTTCTCATGGAGAACCAGGTACAAATTCTTCATCCATCTCCAATAAATCCAAGTCCCTTGGTCGCGGGTAATCCTAGGATGGCAGCCGTCGCCGTTGATGCATTTTTCTTCCTACTAAATCTAGTGTGTTTCATTTGTAGTGCCCAAAGTGCGAGGACCCTACAGGTTTATGCGCCCTCGGTGAGATGCACACTTGTTCCTTCTCATCCCAACACAGGATTTTAAAACACGCACAGTATGTTTCTAGAATCCTCTTTTCTATCCGGGAGGGTGGGTTTTTTGAACATACCATCGAATAATTTGGAAATTTGGATTGCTATATTTGGATAAAAGGTACTAGTACCATGGTCAACACTGACGTGAAGGAGAAAATTATTTCTAGATTAGGATAGGGAATACATTCTCATATTATTTTTCCTGCAGTGCATTACTTGCTCTGCCAGAACACATGTACTCAAGATGAATACACCAGTTTAATGGTCACAGTCAAGACAAGCCATGGATATAAGTTCCGAGTTGAGTTCATGAACCAAGAAGATCGCTGCTTTTTTTAGGCCGAACTTGGATAAACTTTCTCAAGTGTTACGGACTGAAAGTTGGCGCACGAATGTTGATGGAAATGGCAGAACCTAGTCTTATCTTCACTGCGATCTTCCACCCCGACATCGTTCCAATTGTTCATCCATGTTAGTTTTGTATCTGGTTCTTGCTTGTTGCCTCGATTACTTCTTAATCCACCTATTATGTCTAACTAATCACAATTTAACTTTAGAAGTAGCAACAAATCTCTCACGAAGATGCTACTTCTAACTAATATTTTCTTATAATTGGTGCACGTGTAGGTTTTTTCAGACTTAAGCAGGCTACTCATTTGTTATCCTACAAGAACTCGACTATTACAGATGCATTGAAGTTGACTGGGACGACATCCACAAGTCCCTACACTTTATTGATCGTCTTGAGGTCCTTGTGGAGCGTTTGAATGGTGGAAGGCCACGTGCGATATGTGTGCCACTGCTGCACTCGTTGAACAGGTCCAACTGTGTCGAGAAACTTATGTACGAGCTGTTTTTTGTTATATATGTTGTTCATGAACTCTTGCTTATACACAGTTTTGCAGCTGTGATCTTCTTGAAACAGAAACTGCCTAGTTCTATTATTCCTATACAGATGCCTGACCATGGTCGGGTCAGACTTGCGCTTGGTCACAACATGATGTTTATGTCGACCTACTCCATTCCCCTTGGAGGTGAAAAGATACTTATTCATGGGTGGTCTCAAATAATGAAGGCCCGTCCATCTTGGAGAATATGACAGAAGATTATGTTCCTGCTTTTCCATGGCTCTAAAGCGAATATCCTATTTATTGACCACATTGCGAGATGAAGCCGCTTTCAGAAGGTTGGGGTTTCGTAGGGTGGCGCCTGGGCCATGTCCTGGGGCGTGGCAGCCTCACCCTTGGTTAACTATAGGCAAAGCAGCACTGTTCAAGGCATGCTTTGTATGGTTGAACCTATATAAGTACTCATACTGTTTTCAGCTATGGTTGTTAGTGCCCCTGCTGGTTTCAGTTAAGGTTGTTAAATACTCTTGCAACTTTTATAGTCTGTCGTGTTTCTTCAGTCCTATATTCCTCCAGCCGCGAAAACCAAACCAGCACCGGCGGGGCCGCCTGCTTCCGCCTCCCACGGCTGGCTGCGGCTCAGCGCACGCATCACCGCCCCACCGTCTCCTAAATCATTAATGCCATCATTCAAGGCCTCGCCGTCGTCCTCCGCACGCTTTGGTGCGCTCGCCCCATGACACCACTCTCTCGCATTGTCAACATGGTCAACAAACAAGAGGAATCGGCAGGTGAGGATGACAGTAGGTGTCGGTGTTCTGGGAAACGGGGGTCCCCAGATTTGCTTGCCTGCGGCCCGCGGCATGGCTCCACCAGCGGCCCTGTATGGCCCATCTTCACCAGCAAACACTCAAGACCCTCGCGAGGAGCCAAGCCTCACGAGGCGGACGACACAAGACCTCCTCGGGGGCAGTTTTACCAGGCAGGCTCATGAGGGGGCGGAGAGATCAAGGCAAGGGACACCTCGCGAGGTTTCTGTGACGCAAGCCATGACAACTAGAGCCAGGCGGGTGCCAATGCATGCAGTGTCCTCGTTTCCTCTTTGGTGCTAAAGAGGCAAGCGCAGGCGAGGAGTTTCGGGGCATCAGGCAAATGTTTCCATATCGGTGCAACAAGACTAAGACCAGCAGGATGACAGGACGGAGGTCATCGTGGATCCCGAGACCGCGTCACCACCAGAGCCTTTGGCAGGTGAAGACCACATTTAGTCAGGATAACTTGTACTAGTTGTCTCCCTTCGGATTTGGCCGTTGTGGAATCCCTTCCCGCTCAATATTTGGGAAGAGGACCAGGGCCTTTATAAATAGGACTAGCCACCACCATAAAGGGGGGGATCCAGATCATCCTCAACCACACAGGTTCACCAAGCACAAGAACACCTCTCCTTAGGAGGTTGTTCTTCCCTTGTGACTGTTCATCCTCACCCCAAGAGGCAATCCACCACACCACACTGGAGTAGGGTATTACACCACATCGGTGGCCCGAACCAGTATAAACTCTCGTGTCTCTTGTTCTTTGGGTTCATCGAGCTAGGCCGTGAGATCATTATGTGCGCGAGCTAGAGAGGGGGGAGAGAGCTTCATGCGCACCCCAGTGTTCGAACCTCAAGAGTTTTGCTGGAACCCGAAACCCGATATTTAGCGCGTCAGGTAGGGGTGCGTCGGAGCCTCTCTTCCGCCAGTTGATCCGCCGACACTCCGCGGTTCCGATGTCCGGCGACCCGGGGACCAACGCCGACCGCTGGGCAGCTTGGCCAGCCCGGGCGGCGTCGTCCGCCCAAGAAAACCTCAACCCTGCACCCCGGGTGGCACGCGGACCACAAAACACTGCGGGGCGCGGGCGACACGGTCAAACACCATCCACCCTCACTCCACGACAAGTGCGGGCAGCCGCAACGGCCTCAAGCTACGTTGCGACCACGGCGCCGCACACCCGACGGGAACAAGCAAACAAGAGGGCCACACTCACGGTGGCTCGAGAGCTGCTTCGATGCCGGCTGATGGAGAGCGGCTGGGATGCATTGTTGGAGCGTGTCGCCGAGCTACGGGATGTCATGGCCTCGGGAGCACTGCCCTTCTGCTCCCTGCTTATGCCTCAGGTCGCGGCAGGATCGCATGGCGGCCCTCGCCGCGCCTGCGTGCCCCCGGGCGCGCTCGGAGGTTTCATCGACACCAGCGTGACTGGCAGCACCGGACGCCCAATCGCACCCGCGCCGCCTCCGATGAGCGCGGGAACGAGCGTTGCCACCCGCGGCCCTAGTGGGATGCCGCTCTACCATCCTCAGGGTGGCGCGCTTGGCCGGGTAACGTGGAGCATGGGGCACTTCGGCGAGGTCTTCAGGGTGACGGCCTCGGAGGCCTACGTGCCCTGCATGATGGACCAGGAGTACGCGCTGGAAGACGACCCTGGCGCGTTCCTCGAGCCAGGCCGGGAGGAGTAGGCGCTAGAGGTTGAGGCCATCCAGGAGCCTCCCGGGAGCCTCACCAACCATGCCGGTGACAACAGCTACAGGGTACCACTAATCTCTCATGAGCAAGCTTATGCTAACCATGGGTTGCAGGAGGATTAGGTCACAGCGGCGGACGGCGGCCCCGGCTCGACGGCCTCCCTTCCACTAGGAGGAGCGCACTGGGGGCTGCAGGGAAGGAGTCGGGAGCAAGGCCCCTCCCCGCATCGCGCGGAGCAGGGCGTCCCCTGGAGGTAGGCCCTCTGCCGGGGAGGTGCTGGCGAGCCTTCCCCCGGCAGAGGACCCATGGTCGCCGAGGGTGCCGTTGGCGTCCCCTTTGCCCCTTGGCTTCGTCCTGGTCTCCGGACGGACCAACGGTGGTCGAGGGTGGTGCAAGGCGGGGCCCTCGTCCGGTGATACGAAGTAAGGCTCGCGCCTGTGAAGATCTCCGCTCATGACACTCTCACGTAATAATGAGTGGGGCTGTACATGCCCAAGAGTCTCAGAAGTGCCTCCCTCGGGCCTCGGGGGCTCCCTCTCACGTCCTAGTGGCAACACTTAGCTCCGCGCTGGTGAGAAGACAAGAAGACTAGACTAGGCGCCGGACGCGGCCATTTGCTTTTAATCTCTTTTCTGTAGCCCTGTTTTCTGGCTTTGGATTTAAGTTTGAAGCTGAATTTTCATTGATGTGCGCGAGGGGTGTCATTTATCGTTCGTGCGATTTCTTGCGTTCTAGTTCCTTGCCTTGATTCGGGGTTCGCACCTGCTGCCTCCCCCCTCACGAGCTCCTCACGAGCGGGGGCTGGGCGCGGTGCGCACGTCCTTCCATGGCTGGCACTTGCTTCTCGCGAGGCCATCTCAGACGGGTCGGCAGGCCCCTCAGAAGATCACGACCTCACGAGTCGGTCTGGAACTGGCCCTGACTAAGGTAAACTGTAGCAGTAAGCTCGCGGCGGGACTCGTGGGCTCATAAAAACACATCTCCGGCTTGGCCTAAGGAATAGAATCAATAATCTGTTTACATGAGGGGCTCCCCCTCCCCAAAATGCTCCTACAACTTTCAGGGCCGTGCCTGAGCTTTCACATATAGGGTCAACGACAAGGAAGCATGGGCTCAATCGGACATATCGCTCACCGCGTCCTTTGGGTCGCCCTCAGACGCGTCGTTGGCGTCGCCTTCACCATCCCCGGCATCGCCATCACCATCGTTGGCATCACCATCACCATCGCCGGCATCACCATCACCATCACCGGCATCACCGTCACCATTGCCGGCGCCGCGCTCGCCATCGTCGACCACGTCGCCTTCATCCGCAGTGACCACCACCGTGTCGTCCTCGGAGGTGAAGTCCTTGACTAGAGCATCAACATTGTCCTCTACCCAGCGTGCCAGGTCGCCCCAGATGGCCTCGGGCACAGGGGTAATGGCGGCGTAAAAATCAAAGTTGGGGTAATTGTTCTGGAGGTGGCTGAAGACGCTAGAGAACGTGCGCCTGAGCAGGCCACGGCTCCTCTCTTAAACAAGCTCGCGAGCACTCTCTGATCGATTCTCCAGGCGTGTCATTACATCGGAGAAGAAGAGGAGGTGACTGGTGTAATCGTTCGAGTGGGGATGAGGGGCATCTTTGTCGCAGATGGTGCCCAGCGCCGCGTTGGCTCTGATCCTGGGGCTTTGGAGCATGGGGGCACGCTCGTGCTCCCGTGTCCGCCGCCGGAGCACTTCCTCCCTACTCTGTTGCGCGGAGGACTCGGCGCTGGCAACCCGCTGCTGAAGAGAAAGCAGCTCAGCACGGGCAGAAACCAGCTCAGCATGCACTGAGATCAGGGCGGCTGCGGCGGCTTTCTCGCGTTGTCCCGCCTGAGCCAACCCTGACTTGAGGGCAGTAGTCCTGCCCACAGCTTCGGCTTCCATGAGCTTCAGCTTCAGGTCGTACCTGCTCGCAAGATCCGCGCAAGCCTCGGCCACCCGGCGATCGACCTCCTCCTGGGCCTTGGCCTTGCGCACGCCGACAGCATCCTCCGCTTGGGCGACTTGGCGCTCCCTCGTCTCCAACTGCTCAAGCTCAAGGCCGCGCTCCGTGGCTTCTAGCGCCAGTGCTTCCTCGCGCTTCAGGATCTCTTCCTCCTCGGTAGGCGTCCCCTTCAACAATGCTAGGGCGGCCTTGCGCGCCTTCACTTGCTGCTCCAGGCTTGGAGCTCCCATGCGCATTTCTCTGTGATCTCGCGGCGACGATCAGCTTCCCGGGCTTCTTCCAGGGTTCGAGCGCAGGCCTCGCGCGAGGTCGCAAGAGATACCTCGGCCTTCGCATTATCAAGCTCGCGCTGGTGGCGCCCGAGGTTGATGGCCACCTTTAGTTTCTGCTGCTCCTCCATCAGCCGAAGACCCTCGGCCTCGAGGCGCGCGTCTACATCCACGAGTTCTCTGCCTAGCCGGCTCATCGCGCTCATCGCCTCTCGAAAGAGCTCGTGGCGGACGACACTCTGTTCGTGCGCAAACTTAAGCGCGCGACTGATTCCGTCCTCCACAGCGGGGGTCGCCGACGGGATCCGAAGCGGCTCACCCCCTTTCCGCAGGGGGCTGGGGGCTGGCGCCCCTCGGTCATCGACTGGGCTTCAGTGGGAGCCCAGTTGAGTTGAGGCGTGCAACTTGAAGAAGAAACCAAGACCGAAGCCATCCAGCCCTCGTCTACAACTAGAGGAGGATCCCTTGGCACGCTTGTCGCACCCCCGGTGAGGCCACGAAGAAGAGATGGCGGGAGCGCGGGCTCGAGGCGTCAAGCTAGCGTGTCTGCCTCTCTGGCCGACCTCGCGCTGGGGGCAGCATGCTGGCTTGGGACGCTCAAGGCCAGCGGGAGATTCGAGGAAGGAGGAGGTTGCTTCCCGAGAGGCTTCACGGCCTTAGCAGATGGGATCCTAAAGAGCCATCGTCAGGAAGGGAAGCAACACTCGAGGACTTACAAAGATAAGGTACTTACTCATCTATGGCGATGTACTTCCTCTGTTTCAACGGCCGTAAGGCGCCGCTCCTGCAACTTGGGGACCCCTTCCTTTTGCGGAGCGCATCGAAGTCTACACGGAGCCGGACGAAGCATTGGACGTGGCGACCAGCACAGGGCGCGGCTGGTGAAGCACCCGAGGAGGTGACCTCAGGAGCGCCAAGCTAGGGAGAACCATCGGGTTCCGCCTCACGATGACCTACTGAGGCCTCGGAAGCTTCGGCCTCAGGGGCAGCGGATCACATCGCCCCCTCAACTGCCACCCAGAGCGAGAGTCACGGGCTCCCAGAGATGGCGCCTTAGGAGCCACAGGCGGTGTCGACACCTCGGCACCCGCGCCTCCGGCCTCTAGTGGTGCTTGCCCCCTGCGTCCACTCTTCGGGAAAGTTCGGCACCAGCAACAAGGAGGGGAACCACGGTGACGGGGTTCTCGTGGGACCCCTCAAGGCCGACCGGACGCAGCCCCCATTCATCAAAGGGGGGCATCTGCCCCGCGAACTCCACCCTGTTTGAGCAGCAGTACAAGAGACAACCCTCCAGTGGAATATCGGCTGGCGAGGGGTCGCCCGCCAGGACCTCGAGCATCGTTCTTCATGCCTCGAGCAGAAGCCCTGACTGTTGAAGCCTCATGTGATCCTGGCCAACAGACAGGGCCCACATCGGCTGGGAATGGCGCTGGAGTGGGGCGACGCAGCGTCGGAGGAACTCCTTCATCACCATGGGCGCAGTCAAGCCAAGATCCTTCAACCTCTTCAACCGGAGCCAAACAAAGGCGAGGCGGGGGCTCGCAAGCTTCTCGTGAGCCTAGCCGGAGCTGGGGACGGTGGGCACCGACGGAGGCAAGAGCAAAGGGTTGAGCACTCCGACATCCACATACACCCACCGCGTCCGGAACCCGCTCGCAGATGGCGGGAGTTCAAAGTCAATCCCCGAGCCGGCCGTCGCCGCCACGACCTGAAAGCTCAAGAACCCTGAGCATTGCCAGGGGTCGGTCAGGTGCAGCGAGAAGAAGTGGCGCAGGAGGGCCATGGAGGGGGCGATGCCATCATGGCCTCGCAAACAAAGGCAAAGACGGCAAGAATAGCGATAGATTGGGGATCTAGGTGCAGCATATGAATCTGGTAATGGGAAAGCACGGCGTTGAAGAAGGCAGAGAAGGAAGGGACCAGGCCGGCCCACAGGGCGTCGATGAAGAATTGGACCTCAGTGGCTGTTCTATCAACAGAAGCTCGGGACGCAGGCCAGGCCACCGTCCCTCCCCATTCGTTGAAGCTGGTGGCGAGCGCAGGGCGGACCTTGTCCATGGCCTCCCGATTGAGCACCCACGATCGGCCGACGGCGGGCTCGTCGGGCAGAGGCGGGTTGGCTGAGGATAGGGGCTTCTTCCCTTTCTCCGTTCGGTTCGTCGCCATGGCGAGGGAGAGGACTGAGCTCAAGTCGGATTGGGAGAGGAAGCTCGGGTTCGAAGAAGCGAAGAAGTTGGGGAGTGCGTTGCCAGCAATGGGGAAATAACTGTGTAGGACATTGTGGCTGCCTAGCCAAGCTGATATCAAGGCTGCATGGGAAAGCGGGGCCGCCCACGTCCAATCGGTCGCCACGCATCGAGCGGGGCCGCAGGCTGTTGGGGCCGGCGGTGCTCTGCACTTGCACTTTGGCTTTGCCCCGAAGCCAAGTCCAAGTGCGCCTTGGGCCTGTGGGCTACTATCGGCGTTTTGGGAATGGGGGTCCCCAGACTTGTCTGCCTGTGGCCCGGGGCGTGGCTCCACCAGCGGCCCTGTATGGCCCATTTTCACCAGCAAACACTCAAGACCCTCGCGAGGGGACAAGCCTCGCGAGGCGGACGACACAAGACCTCCTCAGGGGCAGCTTCACCACGCAGGCTCGCGAGGGGGTGGAGAGATCAAGGCAAGGGACACCTCGCGAGGTTTCTGTGATGCAAGCCATGACGACTGGAGCCAGGCGGGCGCCAGCGCGCAGTGTCCTTGTTTCCTCTTTAGTGCTAAAGAGGCAAGCGTGGGCGAGGAGTCCCGAGGCATCAGGCAAAGGTTTCCATATCGGTGCAACAAGCCCAAGACCAGCAGGACGGCAGGACGGAGGTCACCGTGGTGCCCAAGAGTACGTCACCACCAGAGCCTTTGGCAGGCGAAGACCACCTTTAGTCAAGATAAATTGCACTAGTTGTCTCCCTTCGGATTTGGCCGTTGTGGGTGTCGGCATTCTGGGAACGGGGGTCCCCAGACTTGCCTGCCTGCAGCCCACGGTGCGGATCTGCGAGCGGGCCCGTATGACCCATCTTCACCAACAAGCATTCAAGACCCTTGCGAGGGGCCAAGCCTTGCGAGGCGGACGACACAAGACCTCCTCTGGAGTGGCCTCACCAGGCTGGTTCGCGAGGGGCGGAGAGATCGAGGCCAGGAAAACCTCGCGAGGTTCCAATGACGTGAGCCTTGACGATCGAGACCAGGCGGGCGCCAGCGTGCACAGTGTTGTTGTTTCCTCTTTTGTGCTAAGGAGGCAAGCGCAAACTGTAACAGCCCAAAAATTGGGTTATCAATTTTTGTGCTGTTATTCTCTCCTGGCACTCATTCTCAAATTTTTCTCCTGAGTTTGCTGGATGACTCTGAGATTTTTTTTCATTTTCAACCTTTCAAAACCTTGCTCATTTCTTTTTCAATGGGCAAGACCTCATTTGCATCAGCTCAAATCCTTTCAAACCCTAATTCCAAATTTTTGGAATTTGGATATGCCCTTTGTGCTTATAGAGGAGCCATCATTTTCCTTGATCTGTTGATCCTCCCAATTGTTCCCAGAGATCACTCTACATTTCTGAACATTGGATATGCAAAAATATTGCCAAGTCCCATGCAATATTTTTTTGAATTATGATTTATTCCTTTTCTTGCCCTCTGAGGAATAAAATCCAAAGGCATAGCTAGCCATCTCCTAAATTCATGAGGATTGGTGGAGTTGATACTTATGCCTAATCCAAGCTCTGGCAAGTGTATTGGCCATAATTAAATAAGGAAAATTGCTTTTTCCTATTTAATGCCTATATTGCATTTCTGCCAATTTCCAAAGGAACTACTATTTTTATAACAGAGAAAATCCCCACATAAATTGTGGATCTTGTCCTTGCTATATAATCACTAGTTCCATCCTCTTCTCATGTTCCTCAGTTCAAAAATTTGGCACATGATCCAATGCAAGTTTATGCCTTCTCTGAAATTTTGTAAAGGAAGTGCTTTATTACTAATTCCAGTTGAGCTACAATTTGTCAGGGTGATTAACATGGATAAATAACCCATGGATGCCAAGTATGAGCTCAATTCATTCATCCTAGATCCCTGTGCAATTTTTCAAAGTTTCTGACCAGAATACAAATTTGTGAAGGAAGTACTTTCATAGGGCTTCAAAATGGGTTGAAACTTTTCCATCCTCTCTAGTATCTCAAATCATTAGCATACACCCAAATTTAGATCATTTCATTGAACTATGTGAGCACAGGAGCAATTCTTGTTTTCTGTCAAAATTTTCAGTTTGTGAAGCAAGTGTGTTTTATATTGCTCCATTATGTCTGATAATTTTCCCAGGCGTTCTCCTACTCATATAACCTATCTCCAAAAGATTTGGGCTCATTTCACCTAGTCATTTGCCCTGAGGATTTTTCTGAAGTTTTTGGACAGAAATGATAGCTGTGAAGGAAGTACCATTTTGGTAAGTCCATTTGGCATGAACTTTTTACAGCATCATTATGTGTCCAAATTACCAATATTTGCCAAGTTTCAGCCTAATCCATCACTCCTATTGAGTGTTTCATCATGATTCAGTTTCTGGGTCAGATTTGACGGTTGTACATCAACTATGGTAAATATTTGTCCATTTTACCTCAAAACTCCCAGAACCGTAGCCCTTTCTACTCTAAGACTCCCAGACAACCTCTTACCCTTTTACCCTCTCTGGTTTAACCTCTGGTGTGTGGTCAAGTTTGCAACTGCAGACTTGTGGAGCTTGATTTACTCAACTCACTTTGTCTATACCCCTCTCTTTACCATAGTAATACTCCACTCTGGAAGGACTACGCGGTAGACATGAAATTACATCAGTAAACACCCCAGAGCGTGCCATGCCAGTGGTGACCACGAGTGTAACCAGCCAAAACGGTGGTCTAGCCACTGTTGTCGTTGGCATCGCTGCTCTGGCCGTCTCTGACCTCGCCATTAATGCCCAAAAGCTCCCCCTCGACGTCATCTTCCCTCTGGACCTCTGGACCCCTTCGTTTTCTTCTCCGGCGAGCCGTGCCAACGACCGGAATAGTGCGCTCCTGTGCATCGTCGTCTTCCTCGCCGGTGTCCACTTCCTCCTCTTGTCCTCGAGCCTTGCTCGTCTTCGTGACTCCCTGACGCTCGTCCTCACCCTCCTCGTCGCTTTACCGTGCGCCCCCTTGACTGCTGCGGCCGGCAGAGCCGTGGCCGGACTCGCTCGGCAGAGCTCGGCTCGGGTGCCCTTGCCCCGGCTATATATAGCCCGTCCGCGCCTCGTCCGAGCTCATGTGCAGCTTCCCCGAACCCTTCCACTCCCCCCCTCGACACCCGTAGCTCTCCCCCTCTCCTTGGAGCTCTCCTGTCCGCTCCATGGCCGAAGCATCGCCGCCGATCCCCATTGGCCACTTCTTGGCCATGGCCCTTCCCCTCCCTTTCTTCGGCGTCCCCTACTCCCTCTGGATCCTGCGGAGTCTCCGCCGCCCGCCAGTTCCTCCGGGCAAGCCCCGGCGGCGCGCCCTCCCGCTGAAGCACTTCGGCCGCCGCGGCCTTCCCATGGCGCGGGCGCTGTGGTGCACCTCGAGCAGCCCCGCGGCCACCCACGGGAGCGGCGTGGAGTGGCGGAGCTCCCGCGCGCGTCGCCCGGCCCTCCTGTGCTGCCAGCCGCCGGCTCCGTCGACAGCCGCGACCGCCCCTGCCTCTGCTTCGCGAACCGGAAGAAGAACAGAGGAGGAGGAGAAAGGAGGAGAGGAGGAGAGAGAAGCAGGTGCGCGACCCACCTGTCGGCGAGAGAAGGGCGTGGCCCATTCTGCCACGTTGGATGAGTGGCGGCGCCCCCGCCGCGTAGCCACTTTCCGTAGGCGAAAGCGTATTTCCGGAAGCACGCATTCAGTCAACGAAAGCGTACTCTTCCTCTTCTTCGGGCAAAATGCGCTTTCCTTTCTGGAAAGCATATTTCTAAGAAAGACTCGATCTGTTTTTCTGCCAGGGCCCAGTTTGTAATGATTTTCTTTACCGATAGGTCCCTGGTAGTTAAACAGTCATACCTTTTTACCCGTAGCTCCAAATCAGGTGATTCCAAAGCCCACGTCTTCGTTTCGTCGAGCCCGTTCTATTGATATAATTTTCATAATATTTTCACACAGTGAAAATGACCTTTTTGCCCTTGCCCGTAAACAGCCCCCTCCGAGAGAGAATTGTTTCCGGCAAATCTTTCCGCGATCGTTTCCCACTTCTTCCCGGAGTATTTGGCGACCCCCAGGCAAGCCAACCTCTTATCATGAGCCCCGAACTTGCATGTTGACTTTGCTTGCACCTTGTGTGTGTGTAGTTGCAGTTGTTTCATATCGTTTTCGTCTGCAGTTATTTCTTTATGCCTGTCATGCATGCTCGTGTTTTCATGATATATTTTGCCCTGCTAATTAGAATGTTATTATTAATAATGTCATGTCCCTACTCTAGTTTATTTGCATGTCATCGTTATAAAATGTTATGAGGATTTTAAATGCACCGTTGATATGCTATTGTCATGTTCTTTATGTTAGAGTTGGGCACTTGAGAAGTTCGATATTTTGTCATGCATTTGTATGCTGCATGTTCACTGTTGCACTCATATTAAATATGCTCATGATGATGGAGAAGGAATTAAAATGACTTAATAATAACAAACCTCCTCCGTCATCGATGGGATCGAGTCATAGTGCCGCCAAATTGAACTTTTTTAGTGCATCTACATTTGCCTTCGTGGGAAGGCC
The DNA here is from genome assembly GCF_002162155.2 of Triticum dicoccoides. NCBI lineage: Eukaryota > Viridiplantae > Streptophyta > Magnoliopsida > Poales > Poaceae > Triticum > Triticum dicoccoides. Next base: position 422,499,506 of record NC_041384.1, read on the forward strand.
TTAGTGCGATCTATTGTCGTGCATCTCGCCGGTGCCTCCAACTAGGAAAGGTTATGGGCGTGCTTACCCTGATCAGGTACGCAGACATAACCTTGTGTGCTCGTTGTTAGGGTTTTGGTACCGGTCCCCGTGAGGGACGTTTTGGCCACGATGGTGGTCGGTGTGTCTTTCGTAGACACGGGCCACCCAGGACCAACCCAGTTGGGAGTGGGTCGGAGTGGCCGGGAGAGTGTCATGGCAGTAGGTCGGTTTCGTTGGAATGTCGTTGGTCCACCCGAATGGGATGACGAGGCCATGTGTTCCGTGGTGTGGGTACAGTGTGCTACCTCTGCAGAGTGTATACGAAGTCTATCGATAGCAACAGTTCGTAGTAGGTCCCACTATCAGGTCTTGGTCGAAATGGAGGATAAGCCTGAAATAATTAAGTTGGTAAATAAATTTGTGATAAAAAAATATGGTGATGGTTGTGAGAAGTCACGACGATGTTTTGATATGATCACAAGACGAGGTCTCGGTGAGTGTTGGAGACCAAGTGTTGGTCGTGGTTGTGATCACCGAAAAGATCACCGTTCGGTTGTGAGGCAACCCGTTGGTAAGAGAGTCGGAGGGACTCGACATACAAGTTGAGCTGCATTGCATGAGTAATATGTTGCATTTAAAAACCAAGGCAGAACAGAAGATGATTGTATAAGGTTAACATGCTATGTCTGCAATTGGATATTATTGGTAGTTTATTTTCAGCATAATTTCATGATGCTATGCCATGCTTTGATTGATAAGTTAATTTATGCCATGAATGAGATGATATGTTATGTTTTGCCTTTGCCATGTTAGAAGCATGATCTGATATGCCGTGTTATTGCCATGTTAGTAGATGCTATGATTTTTGTTCATGCTTAGTTGATTTTTACCATGCCATGATTAGTAATTGATATGAGATAGGCTGTTGCATGCGCTCCGTTCTCGCTTTGTCTTCTACTTGTTTGGATGCTATATATTTGGTTGTCTTGCAAGTACATTCAATGTACTGACCTGGCGTGTCATGCCAGTTTAGTAGGTCGTACCCGTATTGTTCGCTTGATCCGTCGTACTAGGTCGTAACCTTGCTAGTCCTGTGAGTTGTGGAGCCCAGCCAGAGTTGTTATGCTGCCAAATCAAGACTTCCGCCGCCATTCTATCAGACTTCTGCTGTCATTTATTAGGCTTAGGGCTATGTTAGATAATTGTATTCATCAATGATGCAATCTCATATACATGTATTTGATGAATATTCTTGTACCTGGAATGCTGTATTATGGATCTGTCGTGCGTCAGGTGTTATTGTGGGCTGACGTGTGAAGGCCCCGTGCTCCATGCGGATCGGGGTGCCACACAGACGAAGAGTACCGAGGCGTCAAGCAAAGGTTTCCATATCGGTGCAACGAGACCAAGACCAGCAGGACGGAGGTCATCGTGGAGCCCAAGATGGCGTCACCACCAGAGCCTTTGGCAGGCGAAGACTACTTTTGTTAGGATAAGTTGTACTAGCTGTCACCTTTCGACTTGGCTGTTGTGGCATACCTTCCCGCTCAATATTTGGGGAGAGGACCAGGGCCTCTATGAATAGGACCAGCTGCCATCATAGCTAGGGAGATCGATCTCATCTTGGATCGGAGCCATTCCATCCTTAGCCTCACACCCACCAAGCACAAGAACACCTCACCTCAGGAGGCTATTCTTCCCCTTGTACTGTTCACCCTCAGCCCAAGATGCAATCCACCACACCACACTGGAGTAGGGTATTACACCACAACGGTGGCCCAAACCAGTATAAATCTTGTGTCCCTTGTGTTGCGAGTTCGTCGAGCTTGCCTTTGAGACCGCAAAGTGTTTGAGGACGTGATCAGTGAGGGAGAGATCTTCGCACGCACCCCAGTGTTCGAACCTTAAGGGTTTTGCCGGAACACGAAATCCGACATTTGGCACGCCAGGTAGGGGTGCGCCGAAGCTTTCCTTTGGTCGCTCCACGTTCCACCGCTTCGTCGCAACCATGTCGGACGCTCGTCGCACCCGACCTAAGCGCCGGCCGCCCTCGCCGCCCGCGCCGCCCAGACGGCTCCTGTTGGCGGGCCTCCCCGTCGTTCTCCGTCACCCGCCGCCAATGCCGTTACCGACCCGCCGGGGAACGAGCAGCAAGCATCCTCGTTGCACCCCTCGGTGCGGCGGGACGGCCGCACCACCACTCCATCATTGACCCCCGCCGGTTCCTCGTCTCACACTCGTCATGCTCCCATGGACGCGCGGGCCGCGAGCTCCTGCATTACGCCCAATCGACGACCTCTACGAGGACTGGTTGGACCACATCTCCGAGCTCGTCAGCACCGCAGAGGGCTCCCATGCACCGTCCCTCTCGCTGCCTCGTCCACCGCCAGCTACGGGCGATGTAGCTCACGCAGCAGCTCCACCACCCCTGCACCAAGACGGCGCCTTGGCGCCAAGGCACGCGGCTCCACGGTCCGACCCGCCACGCCAAGCGCCCGCGCGTGAAGAAAGAAGTTGTCAAGAAGTTCCTCGACCGCAAGAGAATGCTCCACCGCTCCCCGCACCGCCGCGTCGGGATCGCTTGCCACGACAGGGCCATGCGCCGCTTGCCGTGGTGGCGTGCGGGCGCCAAGACCAGGCTCCACCTCCACGGCGGGCCCCGATGACTACGGCCGGCTGCCGTGCCTTCACCCCCGAGCTGTGTAGCGTTGCCTCGCCAGGCAAGTTCAAGCCGGATCTGCCTCCTCGCTACGACGACACCCCCGACCCCGCATAGTTCTTGCAGCTCTACGAGCTGAGCATCGAGGCGGCCAATGACAACGAGAAAGTCATGGCGAACTAGTTCCCCATGGCTCTCAAGGATGGTGCGCGCTCGTGGCTCCTGAACCTGCCTCCAGGCTCCATCACTTCCTGGAACAAGATGCGCAACCGTTTCGTTGCCAACTTCCAGGGCACTCGCGACCGCCCCCCGGCCACGGGTGACCTGTGCCGCGTCAAGCAACAACCGGGAGAGACCCTCCAGAAGTACATCCAACGCTTCAACAACGTCCGCCTCAAGATCCCCAAGGTGACGGACGAGGCCATCATCTCTGCGTTCTCCAACGGCGTCCGCGACGTCAAGATGAAGGAGGAGCTCGCGATCCATGAGGAGTTGTGCACATCCCTGGAGCTGTTCAACCTGGCGACCAAGTGCGCAAGGGCCGAGGAAGGGCGCCTTTCCCTCCTCGAGCTCCCAGCTGCCAACCCGAAGGAGAAGAAATCCAAGGCCAAGGACGTGAAGTGCTAGGGGGTCACCGTGCTCGCGGCGGAGCCGGACGCGAAGCGCGGCAGGGACCAGCCTGAGTCATCCAAGGGCAGCCGACCATTCTGCGCCTTCCACAACGTGCACAGCCACAACACCAACGATTGTCAAGAGCTCAGGGCCATTCACGACGGACGCTTCGGTCAACGCCTCGAGCGCAACGACTGAGGCTACAGCCGAGGAGGAGGACGTGGCGGAGGATGCTGGGACGACCATGGCCCATGCCAGGAGTGGCGCGATCGACCTCATGAGGACCGCTGGCAAGATCAGCCTCGCGAGGATTGCCCTCAGGGCAACCCCGGTCTTCCTCCGCTGCCACCACCACCAAGAAGGAACGACGACCACCATCAAGACGAGGGGGTTGGGGGCCTTCCAGGAGCCGCGTGCTATCGCTCGCATCTTGGGCGGAGCTCAAGCCCCAGCCTCACATCGTATCTTCAAGCAGTTTTCTCGCGAGGTGAACATGGTCCTCCACAAGCTCGAGGCCACTCGCCCGCTTAGGTGGTCCAAGTGTGCCATCACTTTCAGTTCGGTAGATCAGCTCAAGTGCGCGGCTATCGCTGGCGCTCTCCCAATGCTTTGTTCACCCATCATCGGCAACGTGCAAGTCACCAAGACCCTCATCGATGGCAGCGCATGGCTCAACGTCCTGTCCATCGAGACGTTCGACAACCTACAAGTGCCCTACAATCAGCTTCAGCCTACCAAGCCTTTATCAGGAGTGACCGACGGCTCCACCACGCTGATAGGTCAGGTCTGCCTCCCAATCACCTTTGGAGAACGCAACAACTACCGCACTGAGCTCATCGACTTTGATGTCGCCCACATCCGTCTGTTGTACAATGCCATCCTCGGGTATCCAGCCCTGGCCAAGTTCATGGCAGTGACGCACCATGGCTACAACGTCCTCAAGATGCCAGGGAGCGGGGGGGTCATCACAGTCCCCTGCGAAGAAAGAGATACGGTGTGCTCCCTCGAGCGCGCCTTCGAAGCAGCGGCAATCGAAGACCCTGACAACAATGCAGGTCAGTACCCTCCTGAGGTCGTCCCCAAGAAGAAAAAGTAGCTACTCCATGCTGGACCTCGGGAGGGCAGCGCCGCAAGTGGTACCTCGTCAGGATCAGCGCACACACCTGGGGCGCCTTCCTCTATCGCATAGGAAGGCGTGCCCGGCGCCCTCCTCGGGCAGGGCTTGGGGGCTCTCTTCTGGAGGGTGTTAGACCTTGCCAACGTCGCAAGGGAGGCGCTCGGGCACCACTTTGAGGCGTGCTTCGCGGCACGTCTCCCTCGGGAGGACACTGGGCAAGGAGCGCCCGGTGCCCAGGAGTTCATCACGAAGGTATCTCAGGAGCTTCAGGAAGCAAGAGCAATACGCGACGACCGCCGCCCACCTGGCGTTGCTCCCCATCCTGGCGAGGTTGGTGAGCTGCGCGTTTGCATCGACATACCAGGGCTCAACTGAGACACATCTCAGGAGCACTTCTGGCCTTTGCGTGTTGGGTGCTGTGAAGGTCCACCTCGCAGCTACGTTCGCATGCCGTTCGGCCTGCCGAGTGTGGCTGTTGCCTTCCAGCACAATCCACAGAGCGTCATGGCGGGTCAGGAGGCCAGGCACCATGCAGTCCTGGCGGAGATGGCGACGGTCCTGAAGGAACCGCCTGGACCCCCAGAGCCTCCCGAGGCTCAGGGCCCCGGTGGCTCGTGAGGAACAACCCCTTCGCCGCGTACCTTCAGCTGCCTCAACACCCCTTCATCAATGGAACCAGGCGACACTTTCCAAGTTTCTTTAGCTGGGAGCGCCCCCAGGGCTGCATCATTCCCAGGCCGCGTGGGTCCATCCCTGTGGCATGTATCCCTTCTTTTTGATGTCATTAGCTTACCTTGTTGGGGCGCCCCTCGGGATGCATCATCCCCAAGACGCTCGGGCCGGACCCAGTGGCACGTGTCGTTCATGCATTTACCCGAGCTAGTTTGCCTTCCAGGCTTAATCTATCTACGACTATCACCTGCTTGATTGTCGCCCACCGCGGGAGTCGTGCGTCGGTCGTCTTTCTTCAGGCCCCTTTGCGTGAGAGGGTTGGGCATGGCGTCTGTGCTCGGGCACGTCCCTGTAGTGTCGATAAATCCAACGGCTGAGCTCTGTCTGGTGGGCCGTCCCCATCCACGTCACCTCCTAGGGCCGTTGGTGCTTTTCCTTCTCACACGATAACCTTAGGAGATTCATTCGGCGCAGGTTGTCTGACCACCTCGCAAGACCAACACAGTGAACAAGAATCAAGACCAGGCGCAACTCGCCTTGAGGTAGGTCCTCGTGAGTCCTGCGCTGGCTCATGAGTGCCCAGAAGATACACCTCCTCCAGCCCTGCCGTGCAAGCCACGTGTCAGAGCGGGGCTGTACACGCCCCTGGGGCTCTCCACAGTAGGGAGTCCCCTCCCACAAGCCGGCAACGGACGGGCCATCACCGCGGCGATTATTTCCCCTCCTTGTGCTAACCTGCAGGAACTCCCTGAGGACTACAGCAGGCAGTACCACGAGACTCTCTCTCTCTTCTCCCATGCGATTCGCTTGCGCATTAAAAGGGGGGCTCCTGAGCATCGTGACTCAGGAGCTCTTACTAGCTCTCCAGCCCTCACCCCCTGGCCTTGACCACGGCATCGCGACCTGGCATACCAGCGGCGGCTGAGCTCGCTCGAGGGCCGGGACCTGAGGATGTAGAGCACTTAGGAGAGCATGGAGAAGAGGGGCAGGCTCACACGGGCCCAACCTAGCTACCCAGCAGCAGCCGACGCCCAAGTCTGGTGCAACACGAGGAACCAGCTCCGGAATGCCAAGATAAGTCTTGTACCTGGACCAACCCAGCGCTACGGCATAAGATCCTCGCCTTTTTGCTGCCCGGTTGCGGCAACATTGCCTCCCTTTCCCATCCTCACCTAGCTGCTTGCACGCTAAAGGGGACCTCTTGAGCATCGCGCCTCAGGAGCTCTTACTGGACCTTGGGCCGCTCACCTCCTGGCCTTGACTACGGCATCGCGAACTGGCATACCAGCGACGACTGAGGCCTGCCTGGGGACCGTGACCTATCGGCGTAGAGCACCAAGCGGCCGTGGGGTTGGAAAGAGGAGACCTAGCCTCAGGAGGATGTGCACTCGCAAATTTTCATAATAAGGACGATATGAACAAAGGACATTACAGACGGTTTACACACCCCCGCGGGGTTCGTTTTGATTTCTCACAGGGAACAAAAAGAAAGGAATTCCTACGAGCTCTATCTACACGCGTCGGGCGTCACCGACGCCATCATCAACAGTGGGCCACGAGAGGCTAGTGCCAACCTCATCCAGATCAGCGGCGGTGGCAGCCAGCCGTTGCGGCCCTGCTCCGGTCTCGGCGAGAGCTTGGGGCACGTAGCTGTCGTCGCTCGTCTCCGGAGTCTCATAGAGCTCGGGAGAGTCGCTGGACCACCAGGAGTCACCGTTGCCACTGGAGGAGCGAAAGGCGAGGCCTGCGGCAGGCCCGACGCCTACCGCTGCGCCGTCCTGGCGACCTCCTTCACGGCATCACTCTAAGCGGCAGCCTTCCTCGTCGAAGACCTTGAAGAACAGCGTGGAGGTGACGTCATACTCGAAGTGGATGGCGAGGGCGTCATTCACACGGCAGGCTCGAGCGATCTCGCCCCAACCTCGAGTCATGAAGATCCTCCCGGAGCCGACGGCCTCAACTTCCGCTCCAGTCGTCGGGGCGTCGCAGTCGACGTGTTGTAGCCAAAGCTCGAGAGGGCCTCTCGGCGGCATCTCAGCAGTGAAGAACCGTGGAAGGCGAATCCAAGTGCTTGGGGGCATCGCCGCCCACAACACGAACTTGCACAAGGAGTCTATAGCGTGAACCCCTGGGGCGACAGCGTGCGCCTCCGCGGCACGGCGGCCACGACCCTAGTGCGGGTGGCGGCGCTCATCTCTCCTCCCTCCGGAATCATCGGCGTGAGCATACAAGGGCAATGGGTACCCAGGAGGGTCCTTTTGTACCACGGCCGCGACACCACCGGCCTCACGGCCAGGGCCTCCTCTTCTTCGGCGGGAGCAGCTCGGGCTCGTTGAGGGGAGCCTTGCCCTTCTCCGCGGCTGAGAACCTCCGAATTGGTGCCATGACTGCACCAGCAAGGAGTGGAGCAAGGAAGGAGAAGAAGCGGAAGAGGCAGAGGAGAGACGGGTGATGGGGGCTCCACCCCCACCTCCCATTTATAGCCAAGGGGAGGCCCACCGCCGACCTCCACGATCACACATAATAATGATCTTTTTCCTACAAGCAGCAAGGACCTGTCAAGTCGGGCAGTTGCTGAGGCAGCATGGGTAAGCGGAGACGCCCATGTCCAATCAACCGCCACGTGTTGACCAAGGCCGCAGGCTATTGGGGCCCGCGGCGCTCCGCACTTGCCCTTTGGCTTCGCCTCGAAGCCAAGCCCAAGCGCGCCTTGGGCCCGGGGACTACTATCGGCATTCTGGGAATGGGGGTCCCCAGACTTGCCTGCCTGCGGCCCACGGCAGGGCTCTGCGAGCGGGCCCATACGACCCATCTTCACCAACAAGCATTCAAGACCCTCGCGAGGGGCCAAGCCTCATGAGGCGGACGACACAAGACCTCCTCAGGAGCGGCCTCACCAGGCAGGCTCACGAGGGGCGGAGAGATCGAGGCCAGGCAAACCTGATGAGGTTCCAATGACGTGAGCCATGACAATCGAGACCAGGCAGGCGCCAGCATGCACAATGTCCTTGTTTCCGCTTTGGTGCTAAGGAGGCAAGCACAGACAAAGAGTACCAAGGCATAAAGAAAAGGTTTCCACATTGGTGCAATGAGACCAAGACCAGCAGGACGGCCGGACGGAGGTCATCATGGAGCCCAAGATGGCGTCACCACCAGAGCCTTTGGCAGGCGAAGACTACTTTTTTAGGATAAGCTGTACTAGCTGTCCCCTTTCGAAATGGCCGTTTTGGCATCCCTTCCCGCTCAATATTTGGGGAGAGGACCAGGGCCTCTATAAATAGGACTAGCCGCCACCATAGCTAGGGAGATCGAGCTCATATTAGATCGGATCCATTCCATCCTTAGCCTCACACCTACCAAGCACACGAACACCTCACCTCAGGAGGTTGTTCTTCCTCTTGTATTGTTCATCCTCAACCCAAGAGGCAATCCACCACACCACACTTGACTAGGGTATTACACCACAACGGTGGCCCGAACCAGTATAAATCTTGTGTCCCTTGTGTTGCGAATTCGTCGAGCTTGCCTTTGAGATCGCGAAGTGTTTGAGGACATGATCAGTGAGGGAGAGACCTTTGCGCGCACCCCAGTGTTCGAACCTTAAGGGTTTTGCCGGATCCCAAAATTCGACAGTGGGATCCCTTCCCGCTCAATATTTGGGAAGAGGACCAGGGCGTCTATAAATAGGACTGACCACCACCATAAAGGGGGGGATCCAGATCATCCTGAACCACACAAGTTCACCAAGCAGAAGAACACCTCTCCTCAGGAGGTTGTTCTTCCCTTGTAACTGTTCATCCTCAGCCCAAGAGGCAATCCACCACAACACACTGGAGTAGGGTATTACACCACATCGGTGGACCGAACCAGTATAAACTCTTGTGTCTCTTGTTCCTTGGGTTCATCGAGCTAGGCCGTGAGATCATGATGTGCACAAGCTAGAGGGGGGAGAGATCTTGGTGCGCACCCCAGTGTTCGAACCTCAAGGGTTTTGCCGGAAACCGAAACCCGACATTTTGTGTGCCAGGTAGGGGTGCGTCGGAGCCTCTCTTCTGCTAGTTGATCCGCTGACACTCCGTGGTTCCGATGTCCGGCGACCCGAGGACCAACGCCGACCGCTGGGCAGCTTGGCCAGCCCGGGCGGCATCTTCCACCCAAGAAGACCTCAACCCTGCACCCCGGGCATCACGTGCACCGCCAAACGCTGCGGGGCATGGGCGGCGCGGTCAAACACCATCCACCCTCACTCCACGATAAGCGCGGGCAGCCGCAAGGGCCTCAAGCTACGCTGCGACCATGGTGCCGCACACCCGATGGGAACAAGCAAACATGAGGGCCGCGCTCACGGTGGATCGAGAGCTGTTGCGATGTCGGCTGATGGAGAGCGGCCGGGATGCATTGCTGGAGCACGTCGCCGAGCTACTGGACGTCGTCGCCTCGGGAGCACCGCCCTTATGCTCCCTGCTTACGTCTCAGGCCACGGCTGGATTGCATGGCGGGCCTCGCCACGCCTGCGTGCCCCCGAGCACGCCCGGAGGTTTCATCGACACCGGCGCGACCAGCAGCACCGAGCGGCCAATCGCACCCGCGCCGCCTCCGATGAGTGCGGGCACGAGCATTGCCACTCGCGGCCCCAACGGGATGCCGCTCTACCATCCTCAGGGCGGCGTGCTAGGCCGGGCAACATGGAGCGTGGGGCACTTCGGCAAGGTCTTCGCGGCGACGGCCTCAGAGCCCTACATGCCCCGCATGATGGACCAGGAGTACACGCTGGAAGATGACCCTAGCATGTTCCTCGAGCCAGGCTGGGAGGAGGAGGTGAGGGAGTCCTGGACTAAGGGGTCCTCGGGCGTCCGACCTGTTATCCATGGGTCGGACTGATGGGCTGTGAAGACGTGAAGGCTGAAGACTGCGCCATGTCCGGATTGGACTCTACTTGGCGTGGAAGGCACGCTTGGCGACCGAAGATTCCTTCTTATTTAACCGACTCCATGTAAACCCTAGATCCCCTTGGTGTCTATATAAACCGAAGGGGATAGTCCAGAAAGGACACCACATATACTCATTACCATATTCACATAGGCTAGACTTCTAGGGTTTAGCCATTACAATCTCGTGGTAGATCAACTCTTGTAATACTCATATTCATGAAGATCAATCAAGCAGGAAGTAGGGTATTACCTCCATAGAGAGGGCCCGAACCTGGGTAAACATCGTGTCCCCCGTCTCCTGTTACCATCGATCCTAGACGCACAGTTCGGGACCCCCTACCCGATATCCGCCGGTTTTTACACCGACATTGGTGCTTTCATTGAGAGTTCCACTGTGCTGTCGATGAAAGGCTCGATGGATCGCCTCGTCGTTAGAGACAACATTACCGCAGTGGTAGTTTTGGCCCCGGGCCAAACCCTCCGGCTGGGCGACTTTACTATGATCGCCCGTTCCGCCGTGGAGCCGACGATGACCTCTCGGGCCATCGAAAATCCCATTCGCATCAACTCCGAGCACTCCAAACATATGGATCCGGTCGAGCTTTCATCCTTAAGCAAGCTCCTAGATCGCATCGCCGCTTTGGGAATCGTCACAGATTACGATTAGGGAGAAACTGAAACTCCATCGGTCACCCACCAGATCGTGGTAGTCGTGCAGCAGGACAACGAGTCTTCTTCTATATTGAAGATGGACTATGTTCGGATCGCCGTTCATGACGAGCCGGATATTCACCCGTGAAGGGACGCAACCAGCCCTCCGAACATAGCATCGGAAGGCGGTTCCAAACAATCAGAAGATATTCCGGAACCCGGACTATCTAGTCTGGAAGGTCGTCGGACTCCGGACAACCGGTTAGGTTGGGGTTCGGATCTAATTCCACCCACCCACCCGGACATAGAGGCTCTCATGAGCATAAAAACAACAATATCAGGAGAAGGTCCACCACTTTTGGGCCAGATTCCTCCTTGTCAAGGACAAGTTAAAAGATTGCCGTGACGAGGACGCAATATCAGCATTCTGCAAAAAACTGTGTGGACAAAGGAATCCTCAACGCCATCAATCGCCGCCGAATACTAAAATTTGCTGACTTAGCAACCATTGTACAAAAATACTGCGTGATGGAAAGCGCCTGGGAAACTCGGGCAGCTTGCTGGGAACCACCAGCCCCAACCCAACCTCCCCCACAGGCGAAAAGAGCGTACCCTCGTGGCACGCCCAGTCCAACAGTCAAAAGACTCAAAGCCACTATATGGCACGACACCGTTCTGGAGGGGTGGCTCGATGGCCCATGCAAAATACATACAACAACAGATACCGTGGCAACCCACTGCCTTAGAGCATGTTGTATACTATGACAGGTAGCCAAGAGCGGCGAGGACATCCTTATCAAGGATGCCCCGGAACAACACCCCCCCAGAAGACGACGACCCAAGAGTATTGACAGTCTTCGAGACATTCGCTTCAAATAACAAGCGCAAAATGGCACTTCGTGAGCTCTACGAAGTCTGCCAAATCACTGTAATAAACCCATGGAATGACACGCCTATAACATTCAACGCCGGTGACGAACCAAAGTACAGAACAGTACAAGCGCCAGCCGCGTTAATACTCAGTCCCATCGTGGATGGGTTTTGACTTACCAAGGTCCTCATGGACGGCGGCAGCGGACTAAACCTCATTTATGAGGACACACTCCATAAAATGGAAATAGACGGGAGCCGCATCGAACAAAGTAACACAACCTTCCGGGGAATTATTCCTAGTCGGGAGGCGCGGTGCGCGGGCAAAATCACACTTCACGTGGTATTCGGATCGCCGGAGAACTATCGGTCCGAAGAAATAACCTTCCAAGTGGCCCCTTTCAGCAATGGATATCACACCCTGTTGGGGTGGGATGCTTTTACATGCTTCCAAGCTATACCTCACTACAGATATATGAAGCTCAAAATGCCCAGACCAAACGGTACAATCACTCTCGCCAGTGACCCAAACATAGCACTCCGCGCTGAAAACAAAACCGCATCCCTAGCCCTAGAGGTGCTATCCGAAGCCCTCACGGCCGAAGAATTAACCGCACTGCGCTCCACAGTGGACAGGGACGATGTGATCCTCGACAAACGCCCCAAATCCACCTTGTTCAAACCAGCAGAAGAAATAGTCAAATTCCAGGTCCACCCAACGGACCACAAGAAGACAGCATCCATCGGAGCTCAACTGAACCCAATAGTTGACGCCGCACTACAAGAATTCCTGCACGAAAACTGGGACATATTTTCCTGGCACCCTTCAGATATGCCAGGGATCCCACGCGAGCTGGCCGAACATAGCCGCAATATATTAAAGGGGTTTAAACCGGTTAAGCAAACAATGCGGCACTTTTCCGAACCCAAGCGACAAGCCATGGGGGAGGAGCTGGCCAAACTCATCGAAGCCGGATTCATTAAAGAAATCAAACATCCGGACTGGCTGGCAAACTTGGTGATGGTACCAAAGAAGGACAAATCCTGGCGCATGTGCGTCGATTTCAAAGACCTCAACAAGGCCTGCCCTAAGGATCCCTTCCCCCTCCCCCGCATTGATAAAATCATCGCCGCCACCGCAGGACACGACTCACTGTGTTTCCTCAATACATATTCCGGATACCATCAAATCAAAATGAAGGAGTTCGATCAAGCCGCAACAACATTTATCAGCCCATATGGGCCATTCTGCTTCAACACCATGCCCTTTGGGATCAAGAACGCCGGCGCCACATATCAACGCATGATTCAAACATGCCTAGAGAAACAGATTGGCAAAACAGTAGAAGCTTACGTTGATGACATCATCATCAAAACCAGGCACATGGAAAAACTAATAGATGACTTACGTCTTACATTCGACAACCTTAGGGCATATGACATTAAGCTCAACCCGGAAAAGTGTGTCTTTGGCGTCCCTGCTGGAAAACTGCTGGGCTTCATCGTTTCCAATAGAGGAATCAAAGAAAACCCAAACAAAATCCGAGCTTTGTCACAATTGGCTAAGCCAATAGACCTTAACAAGTTCAAAAACTTGCAGGTTGCGTGGCAGCTCTAAGCCGCTTTATCTCCAGATTAGGAGAAAAGGCACTGCCACTCTATCGCCTTCTACGGCGAACCGGCCACTTGGAGTGGACGGACGTGGCAAAAGCCGGACTGGAAGAAATAAAAACCCTTCTTCCAGGCAATCCAATCTTGGCGGCACCAAATGCCGGCGAACTGATGTTATTATACATATCGGCAACACATCAGGTGGTGAGTGCCGTACTCGTCGTCGAACGAGAGCAGGACGAACATAAATTCCCGCTTCAGAAGCCAGTGTACTATGTATCTACTATCCTTACTAAAGGAAATATGCCCTATAGGCAATAATAAAGTTATTATTTATTTCCTTATATCATGATAAATGTTTATTATTCATGCTACAATTGTATTAACCGGAAACATGATACATGTGTGAATACATACACAAAACAGAGTGTCACTATTATGCCTCTACTTGACTAGCTCGTTGAATCAAAGATGGTTATGTTTCCTAACCATAGACAAAGAGTTGTCATTTGATTAACGGGATCACATCATTAGGAGAATGATGTGATTGACCTGACCCATTGCATTAGCTTAGCACTTGATCGTTTAGTTTGTTGTTGTTGCTTTCTTCATGACTTATACATGTTCCTGTGACTATGAGATTATGCAACTCCCGTCTACCGGAGGAACACTTTGTGTGCTACCAAACGTCACAACGTAACTGGGTGATTATAAAGGTGCTCTACAGGTGTCTCCAAAGGTACTTGTTTGGTTGGCGTATTTCAAGATTAGGATTTGTCACTCCGATTGTCAGAGAGGTATCTCTAGGCCCACTCAGTAATACACATCACTCAAGCCTTGCAAGCATTGTAACAAATGAGTTAGTTGCGGGATGATGTATTACGGAAAGAGTAAAGAGAATTTCCGGTAATGAGATCGAACTAGGTATTGAGATACCGACGATCGAATCTCGGGCAAGTAACATACCGATGACAAAGGGAACAACGTATGTTGTTACGCGGTTTGACCGATAAAGATCTTCGTAGAATATGTAGGAGCCAATATCAGCACCCAGGTACCACTATTGGTTATTGACCAGTGACGTGTCTCGGTCATGTCTACATAGTTCTCGAACTCGTAGGGTCCGCACGCTTAAAGTTCGATGACGGTTATATTATGAGTTTATGTGTTTTGATGTACCTAAGGTAGTTAAGAGTCCTGTATGTGATCACGGACATGATGAGGAGTCTCGAAATGGTCGAGACATGAAGATTGATATATTAGACGACTATATTCGGACATCGGAATGGTTCCGGGGGTTATCGGATATATACCAGAGTACCGGGAGGTTACCGAAACCCCCTCGGGGGGTTATTGGGCCTCATGGTCCCAAAGTGGTGGAAGAGGAGAGGCACCAGGAGGTGGCGTGTGGCCCCCCTTGCCCCAATCCGAATTGGGAAAGGGAAGGGGGCGGCGGCCCCCCTTCTCCTTCCTTCTATCCACCTCCTACTTCCCCCTTCTCCTAGTTGGAATAGGAAAGGGGGGCAAAACCTACTTGGAGTAGGATTGCCCCCCCTTGGGCGCGCCTCCTCCTTTTGGCCGGCCCCTCCTCCTCCCCCTTTATATACGGAGGAGGGGGCACCCATAGACACAACAATTGGTCTCTTAGATCTTTTAGCCGTATGCGGTGCCCCCCTCCGCCATAATCCACCTCGGTCATATCGTAGTGTTGCTTAGGCGAAGCCCTGCGTTGGTAGAACATCATCATCATCACCACGCCATCGTGCTGACGGAACTCTCCCTCAAAGCTCGGCTGGATCGGAGTTCGAGGGATGTCATCGAGTTGAACGTGTGTAGAACTTGGAGGTACCCCGCGTTCGGTGCTTGATTGGTCGGATCGTGAAGACGTACGACTACATCAACCGCGTTGTGCTAACGCTTCCGCTTTCGGTCTACGAGGGTATGTGGACACACTCTCCCCTCTCGTTGCTATGCATCACCACGATCTTGCATGTGCGTAGGAAATTTTTAGAAATTACTATGTTCCCCAATAGTGGCATCCGAGCTAGGTTTTATGCGTTGATGTTATATGCACGAGTAGAACACAAGTGAGTTGTGGGCGATACAAGTCGTCTGCTTACCAGCATGTCATACTTTGGTTCGGCGGTATTGTTGGATGAAGCGGCCCGGACCGACATTACGCTTACGCTTACGCGAGACTGGTTCTACCGACGTGCTTTGCACACAGGTGGCTGGCAGGTGTCAGTTTCTCCAACATTAGTTGAACCGAGTGTGGCTACGCCCGGTCCTTGAGAGGGTTAAAACATCACTAACTTGACAAACTATCATTGTGGTTTTGATGCGTAGGTAAGAACGGTTCTTGCTCAGCCCGTAGCAGCCATGTAAAACTTGCAACAACAAAGTAGAGAACGTCTAACTTGTTTTTGCAGGGCATGTCGTGATGTGATATGGTCAAGGCATGATGCTATATTTTATTGTATGAGATGATCATGTTTTGTAACTGAGTTATCGGCAACTGGCAGGAGCCATATGGTTGTCGCTTTATTGTATGCAATGCAACTGCCCTGTAATGCTTTACTTTATCACTAAGCGGTAGCGATAGTCGTAGAAGCATAAGTTGGCGAGACGACAACGATACTACGATGGAGATCAAGGTGTCGCCCTGGTGACAATGGTGATCATGACAGTGCTTCGGAGATGAAGATCACAAGCACAAGATGATGATGGCCATATCATATCACTTATATTGATTGCATGTGATGTTTATCTTTTATGCATCTTATCTTTCTTTGATTGACGGTAGCATTATAAGATGATCTCTCACTAAATTATCAAGGTATAAGTGTTCTCCCTGAGTATGCACCATTGCGAAAGTTCTTCGTGCTGAGACACCACATAATGATCGGGTGTGATAGGCTCTACATTCAAATACAACGGGTGCAAAACAGTTGCACACGTGGAATACTCAGGTTAAACTTGACGAGCCTAGCATATGCAGATATGGCCTCGGAACACTGAGACCGAAAGGAAGAGCATGAATCATATAGTAGATATGATCAACATAGTGATGTTCACCATTGAAACTACTCCATCTCACGTGATGATCGAACATGGTTTAGTTGATTTGGATCACGTGATCACTCAGAGGATTAGAGGGATGTCTATCTAAGTGGGAGTTCTTAAGTAATATGATTAATTGAACTTAAATTTATCATGAACTTAGTACCTGATAGTTTTTGCTTGTCTATGTTGTTTGTAGATAGATGGATCATGCTATTGTTCCGTTGAATTTTAATGTGTTCCTTGAGAAAGTGAAGTTGAAAGATGATGGTAGCAATTAGACGGACTGGGTCCGTAACTTGAGGATTATCCTCATTGCTGCACAGAAGAATTACGTCCTGGAAGCACTGCTGGGTGCCAGGCCTGCTGCAGATGCTGCTGACAACATTAAGAACATTTGGCAGAGTAAACCTGATGACTACTTGATAGTTTAGTGTGCCATGCTTTACGGATTAGAACCGGGACTTCAACGATGTTTTGAACGTCATGGAGCATATGAGATGTTCCAGGAGTTGAAGTTAATATTTCAAGCAAATGCCCGGATTGATAGGTATGAAGTCTCCAATAAGTTCTATAGCTGCAAGATGGAGGAGAATAGTTCTGTCAGTGAACATATACTCAAAATGTCTGGGTATCATAATCACTTGACTCAACTGGGAGTTAATCTTCCTATTGATAGTGTCATTGACAGAGTTCTTCAATCACTGCCACCAAGCTACAAAAGCTTCGTGATGAACTATAATATGCAAGGGATGGATAAGACAATTCCCGAGCTCTTCGCAATGCTAAAGGCTGCGGAGGTAGAAATAAAAAAGGAGCATCAAATGTTGATGGTCAACAAGACCACTAGTTTCAAGAAAAAGGGTACAGGGAAGAAGAAGGGGAACTTCAAGAAGAACGGCAAACAAGTTGCTGCTCAAGAGAAGAAACCCAAGTCTGGTCCTAAGCCTGAAACTGAGTGCTTCTACTGCAAACAGACTGGTCACTGGAATCGGAACTGCCCCAAGTATTTGGCGGGTAAGAAGGATGGCAAAGTGAACAAAGGTATATGTGATATACATGATCTTGATGTGTACCTTACTAATGCTCGCAGTAGCACCTGGGTATTTGATATTGGTTCTGTTGCTAATATTTGCAACTCAAAATAGGGACTATGGATTAAGCGAAGATTGGCTAAGGACGAGGTGACGATGCGCGTGGGAAATGGTTCCAAAGTCGATGTGATCGCAGTTGGCACGCTACCTCTACATATACCTTCGGGATTAGTTTTAGACCTGAATAATTGTTTTTGGTGCCAGCATTAAGCATGAACATTATATGTGGATCTTGTTTGATGTGAGACGGTTATTTATTTAAATCAGAGAATAATGGTTGTTCTATTTATATGAGTAATATATTTTATGGCCATGCACCCTTGAAGAGTGGTCTATTCTTATTGAATCTTGATAGGAGTGATACACATATTAATAATATTGAAGCCAAAAGATGCAGAGTTGATAATGATAGTGCAACTTATTTGTGGCACTACCGTTTAGGTAATATTGGCGTAAAGCGCATGAAGAAACTCCATACTGATGGACTTTTGGAACCACTTGATTATGAATCACTTGGTACTTGCGAACCGTGCCTCATGGGCAAGATGACTAAAACACCGTTCTCCGGAACTATGGAGCGAGCAACAGATTTGTTGGAAATCATACATACAGATGTAGGTGGTCCGATGAATGTTGAGGCTCACGACGGGTATCGTTATTTTCTCACCTTCATAGATGATTTAAGCAGATATGGGTATATCTACTTAATGAAACATAAATCTGAAACATTTGAAAAGTTCAAAGAATTTCAGAGTGAAGTTGAAAATCATCGTAACAAGAAAATAAAATTTCTACAATCTGATCATGGAGGAGAATATTTGAGTTACGAGTTTGGTCTTCATTTGAAACAATGCAGAATAGTTTTGCAACTCACGCCACCCGGAACACCACAATGTAATGGTGTGTCCGAACGTCGTAATCGTACTTTACTAGATATGGTGCGATCTATGATGTCTCTTACTGATTTGCTGCTATCATTTTGGGGTTATGCTTTAGAGATGGCTGCATTCACGTTAAATAGGGCACCATCGAAATCCGTTGGGACGATGCCTTATGAACTTTGGTTTGGCAAGAAACCAAAGTTGTTGTTTCTTAAAGTTTGGGGCTGCGATGCTTATGTGAAAAACTTCAACCTGATAAGCTCGAACCCAAATCGGAGAAATGTGTCTGCATAGGATACCCAAAGGAAACTGTTGGGTACACCTTCTATCACAGATCTGAAGGCCAAACGTTTTTTGCTAAATTTGGATCCATTCTAGAGAAGGAGTTTCTCTTGAAAGAAGTGAGTGGGAGGAAAGTAGAACTTGATGAGGTAACTGTACCTGCTCCCTTATTGGAAAGTAGTTCATCATAGAAACCAGTTCCTGTGACACCTACACCAATTAGTGAGGAAGTTAATGATGATGATCTTGAAACTTTAGATCAAGTTGTTACTGAACCTCGTAGGTCAACCATAGTGAGATCCGCACCAGAATGGCACAGTAATCCTGTTCTGGAGGTTATGTTGCTAGACTATGATGAACCTACGAACTATGAAGAAGCGATGGTGAGCCCAGATTCCGCAAAATGGCTTGAGGCCATGAAATCTGAGATGGGATCCATGTATGAGAACAAAGTGTGGACTTTGGTTGACTTGCCCGTTGATCGGCAAGCCATTGAAAATAAATGGATCTTCAAGAAGAAGACTAACACTGACGGTAATGTTACTATCTATAAAGCTCGACTTGTTGCAAAAGGTTTTCGAAAAGTTCAAGGGATTGACTACAATGAGACATTCTCACCCGTAGAGATGCTTAAGTCTGTCTGAATCATGTTAGTAATTTCTGCATCTTATGATTATGAAATTTGGCACATGGATGTCAAAACTGCATTCCTAAATGGATTTCTGGAAGAATAGTTGTATATGATGCAACCAGAAGATTTGTCGATTCGAAGGGAGCTAACAAAGTGTGCAAGCTCCAGCGATCCATTTATGGACTGGTGCAAGCCTCTCGGAGTTGGAATAAATGTTTTGATAGTGTGATCAAAGCATATGGTTTTATACAGACTTTTGGAGAAGCCTGTATTTACAAGAAAGTGAGTGGGAGCTCTGTAGCATTTCTGATATTATATGTAGATGACATATTGTTGATTGCAAATGATATAGAATTTCTGGATAGCATAAAAGGACATTTGAATAAGAGTTTTTCAATGAAAGACCTCGGTGAAGCTGCTTATATATTGGGCATCAAGATCTATAGAGATAGATCGAGACGCTTAATTGGACTTTCACAAAGCACATGCCTTGACAAAGTTTTGAAGAAGTTCAAAATGGATCAAGCAAAGAAAGGGTTCTTGCCTATGTTACAAGGTGTGAAGTTGAGTAAGACTCAATGCCCGACCACTGTGGAAGATAGAGAGAAAATGAAAGATGTTCCCTATGTTTCAACCATAGGCTCTATCATGTATGCAATGTTGTGTACTAGACCTAATGTGTGCCTTGCTATTAGTTTAGCAGGGAGGTACCAAAGGAATCCAGGAGTGGATCACTGGACATCGGTCAAGAACATCCTGAAATACCTGAAAAGGATGAAGGATATGTTTCTCGTTTATGGAGGTGACAAAGAGCTCATCGTAAATGGTTACGTCGATGCAAGCTTTGAAACTGATCCGAACGATTCTAAATCGCAAACCGGATACATGTTTTTATTAAACAGTGGAGCTGTCAGTTGGTGCAGTTCTAAACAAAGCGTCGTAGCGGGATCTACATGTGAAGTGGAGTACATAGCTGCTTCGGAAGCAGCAAATGAAGGAGTCTGGATGAAGGAGTTCATATCCGATCTAGGTGTCATACCTAGTGCATCCAGTCCAATGAAAATCGTTTGTGACAATACTAGTGCAATTGCTTTAGCAAAGGAATCCAGATTTCACAAGAGAACCAAACACATCAAGAGATGCTTCAACTCCATCCGGGATCAAGTCTAGGTGGGAGACATAGAGATTTGCAAGATACATACAGATCTGAATGTTGCAGACCCGTTGACTAAGCCTCTTCCACGAGCAAAACATGATCAGCACCAAGGCTCCATGGGTGTTAGAGTCATTACTATGTAATCTAGATTATTGACTCTAGTGCAAGTGGGAGACTGAAGGAAATATGCCCTAGACGCAATAATAAAGTTATTATTTATTTCCTTATATCATGATAAATGTTTATTATTCATGCTAGAATTGTATTAACCGGAAACATGATACATGTGTGAATACATAGACAAAACAGAGTGTCACTAGTATGCCTCTACTTGACTAGCGCATTGAATCAAAGATGGTTATGTTACCTAACCATAGACAAAGAGTTGTCATTTGATTAACGGGATCACATCATTAGGAGAATGATGTGATTGACCTGACCCATTCCGTTTGTCATTCCGATTGTCGGAGAGGTATCTCTGGGCCCACTCGGTAATACACATCACTCAAGCCTTGCAAGCATTGTAACTAATGAGTTAGTTGTGGGATGATGTATTATGGAAACGAGTAAAGAGACTTGCCGGTAATGAGATTGAACTAGGTATTGAGATACCGATGACCGAATCTCGGGCAAGTAACATACCGATGACAAAGGGAACAACGTATGTTGTTATGCGGTTTGACCGATAAAGATCTTCGTAGAATATGTAGGAGCCAATATGAGCATCCAGGTTCCGCTATTGGTTATTGACCGGAGACGTGTCTCGGCCATGTCTACATCGTTCTTGAACCCATAGGGTCCGCACGCTTAAAGTTCGATGACGGTTATATTATGAGTTTATGCGTTTTGATGTACCGAAGGTAGTTCGGAGTCCCGGATGTGATCATAGACATGACGAGGAGTCTTGAAATGGTCGAGACATGAATATTGATATATTGGATGACTATATTCGGACACCGGAATGGTTCCGGGGGTTATCGGATATATACCAGAGTACCGGGAGGTTACCGAAACCCCCCGGGGGTTATTGGGCCTCATGGGCCCAAAGTGGTGGAAGAGGAGAGGCAGCAGGAGGTGGCGCGCGTCCCCCCTTGCCCCAATCCGAATTGGGAAAGGGAAGGGGGCGGCGCCCCCCTTCTCCTTCCTTCTCTCCACCTCCTCCTTCCCCCTTCTCCTAGTTGGAATAGGAAAGGGGGGGAAAACCTACATGGAGTAGGATTGCCCCCCCCCTTGGGCGCGCCTCCTCCTTTTGGCCGGCCCCTCCTCCCCCCCTTTATATACGGAGGAGAGGGGCACCCCATAGACACAACAATTGATCTCTTAGATCTTTTAGCCGTATGCGGTGCCCCCTCCACCATAATCCACCTCGGTCATATCATAGAGGTGCTTAGGAGAAGCCCTGCGTCGATAGAACATCATCATCGTCACCATGCCGTCGTGCTGACAGAACTCTCCCTCAAAGCTCGGCTGGATCGGAGTTTGAGGGACGTCATCGAGTTGAACATGTGCAGAACTCGGAGGTACCATGCGTTTGGTGCTTGATCGGTCGGATCGTGAAGACGTACGACTACATCAACCGTGTTGTGCTAATGCTTCCGCTTTCGGTCTACGAGGGTACGTGAACACACTCTCCCCTCTCGTTGCTATGCATCACCATGATCTTGCGTGTGCATAGGAATTTTTTTGAAATTACTACATTCCCCAACAATTACACCATGCAAATCCCGGTACCCTCATTATCAAAAAATAACATGCGCGGTCTTCGTGGCATCCCGAAAGCTCCGTCACTACTTCCAAGAGTGTTCGATCATGGTGGCCTCTGAAGTGCCACTCAATGACATCATAAACAACCGCAGTGCTACAGGCCGAATTGCTAAATGGGCCATTGAGCTCCTGCCATTTGACATTACATATAAACCACGTCGAGCTATCAAATCCCAAGTACTGGCCGACTTCATCGCCGAATGGACAGAGGCCGAACTCCCTAAAGAGTATGGCACATACTCCAATTGGGTCATGTATTTTGACGGCTCCAAAATGCTGGCAGGGTTAGGAGTGGGTGTTGTTTTAACATCCCCTACCAGAGACGTCGTCCAGTATGTTCTCCAAATACTATACACAGACTACAATAACGCAGCCGAATATGAGGCCTTATTGCACGGTCTCCGGATGGCTGTCTCCATGGGCATACAATGCCTAGAAGTGCCCGGGGAATCAAACCTTGCAATATCTCAAATAAATGGAGATTTCGACGCTAAAGATCTGAAGATGGCAGCGTATCGTAATGCAGTCATAAAAATGTCGGCCCGGTTCGAGGGGCTCGAGTTCCATCATGTGGCTCGAGAAAGTAATCAAGCGGCAGACTTTCTTGCTCGTATTGGCGCTAAGCACGACCCCGTCCCACCTAATATCTTCCTGGAAAGGCTCTTTAAGCCATCCATGGTGTGGCAGGGGGAAAACGACAACACTAGTCCGGACCCGAACATAACCCCAGATCCCGGGAACACCGACATAACACTGTCGGTGCATCACATCATGGCAGTCATTGCCCCATGGACCGAGCCCTTCCTGGCCTACCTTAATATGAAGGAGCTTCCTGAGGACCAGAATGAGGCCTGCTGCATTGTTCGGCGATCAAAGGCCTATAAGGTTCATGGTGGAGAGCTCTACAAGAAAAGTGCCACTGGAGTCCTTCAATGATGTATATCCGAGGAAGAGGGGCTGTAGCTGAGGGAGTCCTGGATTAGGGGGTCTCTGGACAGCCGGACTATATCCTTTGGCCGGACTGTTGGACTATGAAGACACAAGATTGAAGACTTTGTCCCGTGTCCGGATGGGACTCTACTTGGCGTGGAAGGCAAGCTAGGCAATACGGATATGTATATCTCCTCCTTTGTAACCGACCTTGTGTAACCCTAGCCCCCTCCGGTGTCTATATAAACCGGAGGGTTTTAGTCCGTAGGACAACATACAATCATACCATAGGCTAGCTTCTAGGGTTTAGCCTCTCCGATCTCATGGTAGATCAACTCTTGTACTACTCATATTATCAAGAATAATCAAGCAGGACGTAGGGTTTTTCCTCCATCAAGAGGGCCTGAACCTGGGTAAAACATCGTGTCCCCTGCCTCCTATTACCATCCGCCTTAGATGCACAGTTCGGGACCCCCTACCCGAGATCCACCGGTTTTGACACCGACATTGGTGCTTTCACTGAAAGTTCCTCTGTGTCATCATCAATAGGCTTGATGGCTCCTTCAATCATCGATAGCGATGCAGTCCAGGGTGAGACTTTTCTCCCCAGAAAGATCTTTGTATTCGGCGGCTTCGCACTGCGGGCCAACTCGCCTGGCCATCTGGAGCAGATCGTGAGTTACGCTCCTGGCCACCAGGTCAGGTTTGGAAGCTTAAACTACACGGACGATATCCGTGGAGACTTGATCTTCGACGGATTCGAGCCCCTGCCTTGTGCACCACACGGTCACAATGAGCATGATTTAACTCTACCATTAGACAGTGTTCAGGAGATCGCGCCAGCAACCGCTCCGACCCTCAATTCGGAACCAGTTGCACCATCCACGGACGGGTGGATAGACCCTGACACGGAGGCCGTATCCTCAGCAGCGATCGAGCCGAATATCGACCTTACCCTTCACAAGAGACGTGATGCCAAGCTGCCGGATCCTTCCCTGGCCACGGACTCCGAACAGCCTACGCCCGTGCCTATCGAATCCGACTGGGCGCCAATCATGGAGTTTACCTCAGCGGATATCTTTCAACACTCGACCTTCGGTGACATACTGAACTCATTAAGGTCTCTCTCCTTGTCAGGAGAGTCCTGGCCGAACTATGTCCGGCAGGATTGGGATGCGGATGACGAAGAAATTCGCCGCCCACCCACCACCCACTTAGTAGCCACTATCGATGATTTGACCGACATGCTCGACTTAGACTCCGAAGACATCGACGGTATGTACGACGATGCAGGAGACGAACAGGAACCACTACCCACAGGGAACTGGACGCCCACTTCATCATATGACGTATACATGGTGGACGCACCCAAAGAAAATGACGACGAGGAACGGGAGGACGCAACGAAGGGTTGTTCCCTCGAGAAGCAGTCAAAGCGGCGGCGTAAGCGCCGCTCCAAATCCTGCCTCGGCAGAAACAACGACCATATAGACCCAGCGTTAGAGCAGGGCGAACCATCGCCCGACCACGACAACACGGAGAATCAAACCGAACAACCTGACTCCATCGAAGATAACAGTCCGGACGACATCACTCTGGACAGGCACCCGGAGCAACAGAATGCCCATCAAAGGCTTGTTGCCACTGCGAGGAGTCTGAAAAGCAGAAGCAAAGGCTCAGGGCTGCACAAGACACACTCATAATCAGATGGAGCGAAGTACTCAATACTGTAATGAAGTACGGCGGTAATCGCCACACCAAGAGCTACCCGAAGCGAAAGTTGCTACCTGAATTCGATGAGGAGGCCTTAGATCCCCCGCAATTAAAAAACAAAACAGCCATCCGGTCGGCTGGACGACCTCGTGACCAACATAGAGCGGCAAACGACGCCGCACATAAGCCAGTACGCGATCCACGCGAGGGCTCGCATCAAAAGGATGGCGCAACCAGATCCATATACGGGCCACGCAAGCGCGCTCCAGCATGCAATGCAACAGAACAAACATCTGAACACGACAGTACATCCAAATACAGGGGTGCCGCACACCCCCTATGTTTCACTGATGAGGTGTTGGACCATGAATTTCCAGAGGGATTCAAACCCGTAAACATAGAGGCGTACGACGAAACGACAGACCCTGGGGTCTGGATTGAGGACTACATCCTCCATATCCACATGGCTCAAGGAGACGATCTCCATGCCATCAAGTACTTACCCCTCAAGCTCAAAGGGCCAGCTCAGCACTGGCTTAAAAGCCTCCCCGAAAACTCCATTGGAAGCTGGGAAGAGCTCGAAGACGCCTTTCGGGCAAATTTTCAAGGGACCTATGTCCGACCACCGGATGCAGACGATTTAAGTCATATAACTCAACAGCCCGGAGAGTTAGCCCGAAAGCTTTGGAACAGGTTCCTCACTAAGAAGAACCAAATAGTCGACTGTCCGGACGCTGAAGCCTTAGCAGCTTTCAAGCACAGCGTTCAAGATGAATGGCTCGCCAGACACCTCGGCCAAGAAAAGCCGAGAACAATGGCAGCATTAACAAACCTCATGACCCACTTTTGCGCGGGCGAGGACAGCTGGTTAGCCCGATGCAGCACCAGCGACCCAAGTACATCCGAAGTCATGGACGTAAGCAGGAAATCATGATGCAGCAAAAACAAGCGCCGGAATAAAGAAGACAGCCCGAAGAGCACGACGGTAAACGCCGGATTCAGAAGCTCTCGGCCAGGTCAGCAAAAGCCGCCCTCCAAAGGCAACAGAGATGAACTGTCCAGCCTAAACAAGATTCTGGACCAAATATGTCAGATCCATAGTACCCCCGATAAACCTGCAAATCATACCCATAGAGAATGTTGGGTCTTCAAGCAGTCCGACAAGCTCAACGCCAAACATAAGGGGCAGGATACACCAAGCGAAGATGAGGACGAGCCTCGCAAGCAAAGCACTGGGGAACAGAAGAAATTCCCACCAAAAGTCAAAACAGTCAACGTGTTACATGTGATAAAGGGGAGAAACAAAGCGGCACGCCTAGAGCCACATGCCCCAGGGCCTATCACCGCGGAGCTCCGCCACTGGTCGTCCCAACTGATCACTTTTGACCATCGGGATTACTCGGCAAGTATCCGGCGGGCAGGATGGGCTGCCTTGGTATTAGACCCAATAATTGACGAATACCACTTCACACGAGTCCTGATGGACGGCGACAGCAGTTTAAACCTAATATATCAGGACACAGTCCGCAACATGGGGGTAAACCCAGCAAAAATTAGCCATAGCAATACTA
This sequence comes from Triticum dicoccoides, assembly GCF_002162155.2. Taxonomy (NCBI): domain Eukaryota; kingdom Viridiplantae; phylum Streptophyta; class Magnoliopsida; order Poales; family Poaceae; genus Triticum; species Triticum dicoccoides. Next base: position 422,525,732 of record NC_041384.1, read on the forward strand.
CCTTTAAAGGAGTAATGCCAGGCCCAGAAGCCCATTGCACGGGCTCCCTGCTACTAGAGGTAATATTCGACTTTCCTGATAACTTCCGCAGCGAAAAGTTAACCTTCCACATCGCTCCGTTCCAAAGTGGCTATCAAGCACTACTCGGACGCGAAGCTTTCGCTCGCTTTAACGCAATACAACATTATGCTTCTCTCATGCTTAAGATGCCCGGTCCATGCGGCATCATTACAATAAATGGAAATATTGAGCATTCCTTGCGCACGGAAGACCGTGCGGCTGCCCTGGCAGCCGCACACTAAACGGCCTCACCAACTAAAGCATTTGATAGGTCATTAAGACCACGGACGCGATTAGACGAGTCCGACGCAGCTATATGTAATTGATACAGGTTTGATGGCCATACCCTATTAAAAATACAAGGGGCTCAACATGCGCAAACTAGTGGCAATTAGGCTCAATTTTACTCATCTTGAATTATACATGGTTTCTTTAGTATAACCTACCTTTTTGCACGACAACTTTTCAACTAAGTTCCTCTCTTTTATAGATGACCATCGTGCTACACCCGTCCAGGATACGGCACAACGGAGACACAGGCGCAGACGTGCAGCAGGGACCTGCTCCAAGGATTCTTTTTAGATTAAGACCCTGAGTAAACCTTTTTTTACTGTCTCTTGTTGATAAACATCCCTCGGATTCTCAGTACAATTGAGAAGGTTGCTGACTTCTTGGCATGTGGCCACGTCAGAATAATGCACATACCTGGACACTAGGGGCTTATTACAAAGGGCACTGTTTAGGCCCGGTTTACACCATAAAGACCGAATACCTTAGGGAGTGTTCGGCGTCGCGAGTTTGGCCTTATATGCATCAGCTCCGAATCATGTCTTTGGTCAAATGTTGGGTTTGCCGGACTCCTGTGTTTTGCTGCCTTACGTTCCGCTCTATCGGCTAAGGCGGCACCAGGAGAACTACTGCGATTGTGCCCTGGTTCATCCGGACGAGCACCTCAGTAGAGAAAGCCGAAAACTGACTGTCATGATATAGCATGAGACTCGTCAACCACTCGATGACCTATCGGAATCTTCGGGATTCCTCCGCCTTAACGACGGGCCGTTTCTCGGCCAAGCATGTATGCACCCCGAATTCGGATGAGTGCGGAGCCGCCAGGGGCTATATAGTAGCCCCACTATCAAACTCCTCTAGCTAAGTGAAAGTGTTAAAGCATTATAGTCCGGTTGCCTAGTTCACTGCGCTTTCACCTCCTTAATGGACCAAGACGTTGGATCAAGTGTAAACATGCGTCTTCCGCGAACACCCCCGCATTATATGCGTGGGGACTGAAGCCGGCGACTGCAATCTTTCAGGTTATACACATATATACATACACGGCCGCACAGGAGGTATCATAATACTTTCGGGCAAAAGTATAAATACAACCTTGATAAACTTAATAAAACATTGTTTTTACAATGGGAATACATGTCACTCGAACATAATATTCTTCGAGCACTGGGCCTCTATCGAACGAGCGCCTTCAAGAACTTCTTCAAAATAGTGCTCGGCAGCCACTCGGCCTATGGCCGAACCCTGCGCCGCAATAGTGGTGGCATCCATCTCCGCCCAGTATGTTTTGACACGGGCAAGGGCCATTCGTGAGCCTTTTATGCACACCGACCTCTTCATCGCATTAATGCGCGACACCGCACCAAGGAACTGCTGCACCAAACTGAAATAGTTGTTCGCTTTGGCCTTTCCGGCCACAGAAGATCCACAACAGACCTCATGGCGAGTCCGGATAATCTATTCAGCTCAGCCCATTCGGCAAGCCGATCAGTCAACAGAAGTGGATGCTCTGGGACGTTAAATTGTGACCAGAATAGCTTGTCCACTTCACGATCTGTTTGATCTCGGAAGTATTCGGCCGCATCGACAGCACTCGCCGCCAAGTCCAGATATGCGTCCGCCGAACTCCACAGCCGGTCTAGAGGGGCATACCGAGGATCTCTAAACATCCTCCGCAGCATAAAAGGTTTCCCAGCCGCGATATCCCCGGCTTGACGCAGCTCCTCCTTCTTCACTCTCATCGCAGAGCGGGTGTCTTTGGTCGCCATCGTGGCCTTCTCCAGGCCCGTCGCCTTCTCCCGATTTTCTTCTTCAAGAAGCTGGCAATGGTTGGCAGTATCTTTCAACTTATAGCCATCTTGGCCATTTTTTCTTTGCTCTCACTATGCGCGGCCTGTTCGGCCCTTAACCCGCATTACTACTCCTTGGTTGCTCCTTGGCTCGGGCAAGCTCCGCCCGAAGGGTCTCCACGGTGGCAGCTCCATCTGCAGTCACAACATATTAAAGATACTGGCATCATGCTGCTCTCATTATGTGACATTCACCAGAAAAATCACCTACCACGCGCCTCGTCAAGCCGCTTGTTAACAAGCACGATGTCGGCATCTGCCGCATCCAGTTGCCGCCTTAGTTCGGCAAACCCATCAGTCCGGCTAGCAACCGGAGCCCACCTGCGCATATAGGCGGTCTGGTTATTACCTGGGACTAGGATCCTCTGTTTGCCTGAGTTCTCGACGACAACCCGAGTCTCAGGGGCTACTATCTACACAGGGCACACCTAAATATGTGCGGTACTGTCAAAAATGTACATCATTTCACGTACCTCAAAACCCGTCAGTAGACTCATAAAGGCTTCATGCAACCCGCTTTCGGCGGATGAAATCCTTTCAATCACCGTACCCATCCATGTACGGTGCTCTTCTGAGATAGTCGCTCTCTCTAGCAGATCCCTCAGTATGTCCGACCGCATACCAGATGGTGCCGGACTCTTTTGATTGCTCTCTTCAAAAGCCGGATACTGGGGACTTCGGGTGGCCATAGGATTACCTTCTGGCCTTGCCGGATCAGGAGAAACCCTCCGCGACGACACTTCAAGGTCCCCCGCCTCTTGGTCTGGGGAGTCTGGGGGAGGCGTTTCGCTCTCCATCATCTCCGGAAGAAGATCCCCTGAAGACGAGCTCTGCTGAGAAGGGCTAAGATCCGAACTGCAAGATAAATGCTTCGGTTATTTTCCTCAGAAGTAAGGTAGGATATCTTCACTATTAAGTAATTTTTGATTACTTATAGCTCGTTAGAGGGCTGATCCTTGCACGAAGATTGTGCGGCAAGAACACCCTCTGAGGCAGGACCCTCTGGTGGAGATTTCTTCTCCCGTTTGGAAACCTTGGTTTCCGGATCTTCAGAGGTAGTCCTCTTCCTTCCGCGGGGAGAGATAATGACAGATTCTTCCCCTTGGTTATCCTCCCTCGCGGAGGCACTCATTCCCTCGGTTCGAATAGGTAGCGATGGAGGCCCGCTTTCGCCCTCTTGATTCCCCCCTTCATCTTCCTTTGAGGGCACCAAACAAGGTGCTGGCTCGAGCATCTTTTCCAGCACCGGATTTTCCAAGCCTTCAGGAAGGGGGGCCGAACATCGGATCATCTTCGCCTTTGTTATCCAGTCTTGGTCAAAGAGCGATTCTTCAGAATGATGTCATGATAAATAAAAGGACGGTGTGTTCGGCCATGGGATTACTTACTTGGGTAGCGGTGTGGTTGCTGCTCAGGCCCACGTCCTTGGTAGTGTCCGGACACTCCATTTGGGGTCCGAAGAACGATTTTTACATCTCCTCGTGCGTCAGGCCGAGGAAATTCTGAATAGTGTGCGGTCCTTCCAGATTGAAATCCCACATGCGGAGGAACCGGCGTTTGCAAGGTTGGACTCGACGAACCAGCATAACTTGCATTACCATAAGCAGACTGAAATCTCCCCCAAAGAGATCTCGGATGTAGCTCTACAGTATGGGCACGTCCTTGGCCGGACCCCAGCTCAGCCCCCTGCTGATCCATGACATCAGTTGTGGTGGAGGGCCCGAGCGAAAGGTGGGGGCAGCTACCCACTTGGCACTTCGGGGAGCTGTGACATAAAACCACTCCCGTTGCCACAATCTGGACACCTCTGGAAAGGAACCCTTCAGCCATGGAGCGTCAACAATTTTGCTTATTAGAGCACCTCCGCATGCTGCGTACTGCCCCTCGACCATCTTCGGCTTCACATCAAAGGTCTTGAGCCACAGGCCGAAGTGAGGGGTAATGCGGAGGAAGGCCTCACAAACGACAATAAATGACGAGATGTGAAGAAGGGAATCCGGGGCCAGATCATGAAAATCCAGCCCGTAATAGAACATAAGACCCCTAACAAAGGGATCCAGAGCAAGGGCTAGTCCTCGAAGGAAGTGGGAGACGAACACAATGCTCTCGTTGGGTTCGGGAGTAGGGACGACCTGCCCTCGGGCGGGCAGCCTATGCGAAATTTCAGCGGTCAGATATCTGGCCTCCCTTAACTTCTTGATATCCTCCTCCGTGACGGAGGAAGGCATCCACTGGCCTTGAAGGCTGGATCCGAACATGATTGAGGGTCCGAAGCACCTGACCTGGGCTTTGGGTGTTAGAACTCAAGGCAGGGGAAGGATTCGATTGAGCACGGGAGGGAAAAAAGTAAAAGTCTTGTCCCTTATAAAGAGGGTGAATATCAATCGTCCTCCTCATGGCCGTTTGGGACTTGCCTAAAATCTAGGAGTCCTAGGCACGGTTGGGTTACCCACGTCCGTATTAATGAGAATCCCGTAATAAGGGGAGCACGATCTCTGCTTTGACAAGACGTGTCAAGAAACTGCCTCACGTTATGTGCGGGGCTGGTTAAAGAAAAACGGTTCAAATAATTACCGGTCCATGGCGTGAGGTCATGCTGCCAAAACGTGTCAGCAGATTAGATTTGTGGAAATATTATTCTCTCTACGGTGGTATGTGGAACTTATTTTGCAGGGTCGGACACTATCCTTGTATTCAAACTCTTCCATGGTGTATTCAGAGGACGAACCCACCTTGCAATGCCGAAGACAACACTGCGCGCCGGACTCATCGTCATTGAAGCCTGGTTTAGGGGCTACTAAGCGAGTCCTGGATTAGGGGGTCTTCGGACAGCCGGACTATATCCTTTGGCCGGACTATTCGACTATGAAGACACAAGATTGAAGACTTCGTCCCGTGTCCGGATAGGACTCTACTTGGCGTGGAAGGCAAGCTAGGCAATACGGATATGTATATCTCCTCCTTTGTAACCGACCTTGTGTAACCATAGCCCCCTCCGGTGTCTATATAAACCGGAGGGTTTTAGTCCGTAGGACAACATACAATCATACCATAGGCTAGCTTCTAGGGTTTAGCCTCTCCGATCTCGTGGTAGATTAACTCTTGTACTACTCATATTATCAAGAATAATCAAGCAGGACGTAGGGTTTTTCCTCCATCAAGAGGGCCCGAACCTGGGTAAAACATCATGTCCCCTGCCTCCTGTTACCATCCGCCTTAGACACACAGTTTGGGACCCCCTACCCAAGATTCGCCGGTTTTGACACCGACAATAGCTCTTGGCTGAAATTCATGCCGGACTCGGTGGTCACCACACCGCAGCTCGGGCCCTTGTTAGCAAGGCCTTCCGTACAGGGTTTTATTGGCCGACGGCCTGAGCGGATGCACATGACCTTGTCCAACATTGAGTCGGATGCCAACTCTTTGCCAATCAAAGCCATATGCCCCCCACCGCCTAACAAACAATCCCCATCACTTGGCCTTTTGTGGTCTAGGGACTCGACATGGTTGGACCCCTTAAAGGGGGAAGCCATAAGAAAAAATATCTGCTAGTTATGGTGGACAAATTCACTAAATGGATAGAGGCTAAATCGGTCAAAATGACCGAGTCCGGCACGGTGATAGACTTCATATCTGATGTTGTGCACCGTTATGGTGTCCCACATAGCATCATCATTGACAACGGCTCCAACTTCACAGCCGACGAGGTAAAAACCTCGTGCACTAATCTGTGTATTAAACTAGATTGCGACTCCATCTACCACCCACAAACCAACGGTCAAGTTGAACGCGCCAACAGTCTTATTATGAGCAGCATCAAGCCCAGACTAGTGCGGTCTTTGAAAGAATCATACAAACACTGGGTTGAGGAGCTCGACTCCATACTATGGGGGCTACGGACCACGCCCAACCGTACTACCGGATACACACCTTTCTTCATGGTGTATGGTGCAGAGGCCGTATTGCCCTGCGATATTATTCACGACTCACCTAGAGTGCGTATGTACGAAGAGAGAGAAGCCGAGCTCGATCGGCAGGACGGCCTAGATGCCCTTGACGAGGAACGCGATGTCACAAAAGCCCGTTCAGCAGTTTACCAACAGCAGGCTCGAAGATATCAAAGCATAGAAGTACGGGCCAAGACTTACAATGTTGGCAAACTCGTTCTACGCCTCCCGGAGAAGAAAAGGACAAACTCAAGCCCAAATGGGAGGGTCCCTTTATAATTGACGAAGTTCTCACCGGAGGAGCGTACCGTCTTCGCGATGAATCAGACAATCGCCTCAAACCGAACCCCTGGAACGCGGCTAGACTCCAGAGATTCTACGCCTAGCGCTAAACCCCTTGTTCGTCTCCTCCTCCCCTGTAGTTTCCATTATTTTTTCTCTCTTTTCCGATTACTTTCCTATTTCTTGCTTTAAAGATTTGGTACGGCTAGACCGCACACCATTGGCACATACATCTTCAAATATGTACGCCACTTATACCTGGGGGCTTCTCGGACAGAAGTTCTTGTCATTCCTTGAGCATCAAGCTTCTCACATATGAGTTTTTCCGTATGTACCTTTTATTCGCCATTATATGCATCGATATGACTTAAGTTTTGGCCAAGCTGGGTTGCCTGGCTCCTGTGATTATGCCCTACGCCCCGTTAGTTCGGCTAGGGCATAAAGGGAGCACCTCTGCGATTGTTACTGCCGAGTCATCCGGATGTGTACCTTAGGCTGGGTGAAGCCGAAAGCTAGCGTTATTAGGGGAATATTCGGTCGGTGAATTAAAGATGTTTTTAAACTCACCCCATTGTGCACCCCCAGAAGTTATACAAACTGTGGTGCTCACACCACAATTCGGACATACGCATTAAACGCATGCACACCCAGGGAAAGGAACCCTTAACGGAACTATTCTCTCTGGAAGATGTTTCTTACGATATCAATGTAATATAACATAGCTAGCCGGATACAACTTGTGTGTTCAAGCAACTATGACCCCTACGCCTAGTTTTCCAGGCATACCCCAGCCTATTCGGCTGCGACGATATTCGGTAACACTCCGCACCTTCGGGACCGGAGATTGAAGTGAAAAGGTCTGCCATGACAAATCTTTACCTAATAATAAAGCAAATTGGGTTTCTTTCGTCCGTCATGGCATTTTTCAGAAAAGTCCCTCTATGTTAGAGAATTCAACCCGCAGTCCTGTTTTAAGTAAAATGAATCGTTATTTTCATATTTTACACAACAGTCCCAGTCTTTTCTTGAAATCAAACAGCCGCCAGGATTTAAGTCACACCCGAATCATTATTTTACATTTTTTGAAACCCCCCCTGATGTTTTAGGTAATTCATCCGTGGATCGTATTTAAGTCAAACTAATGCTTTTTAAAATCATCCATATTTTTTAAACCGTAACTCCAATTTGAGCATGTTATATATGAAATTTGATTAAAAAAATATGTAGAATATGAATATGAGATTATTTTTACCTGTTAAGTATTTTTAAATATTATTTTGGAATATATTTGAGTGAAACCAAATGATTTTTTAAATTATCTGTATCTTTTAAACCGTAACTTCGATTTTAACAGATTATATATGAAATTTTATTAGAAAAATGTGTGGAATCTAAATATGATGTTAATTTTACCTGTTGAATATTTTTAAAATATTGTTATGGAAGCAAACTTATAAGTTATAGTGCAAGTTTTGTTTTTTTCATACCGGCGGTGATCCCGATTGCAAATAAACACCCCACTATAACCATATACGGAAAAGAAAACATCGATAACTACACATGCATACCTCTGAAAAATGTCGCTGGGGAAAACAATAGATTTCTCATCGCGAGAGTGAGAGAAAGCGAGTGAGAGAGAGAGAGAGAAAGAGAGGGAGAGAGATAGAGAGGGAGAGAGAGAGGGAGAGGGAGAGAGAGAGACGTCTTAGGATTAACCATATTCAACACACATTTTTGTTATTTTGTGTGAACACCGAGGCCATCACCGGCGAGGGTGACAAGGATGATAAGCGGCAACACAAATATGACGCCTCGCAAAAGTAAAGGAGATGAACCTATAGTGGTCTTGAGTGATGGTTGTTGAGTTAAGAGCGTGTGTTATGTTTTCTCTCCCGTTGCAATGCACGTGCTCGTTTTCTAGTGATATACAATTCGGCTAGATGAGGAAAGTACACAGTCACTTGGACTCGAAGAACTCCTCTTCTATACCTTCCAACAGGCAATCTAACTTACAATCCTGTTGGGAATATTTGGCGGCCACCTCTACTTGGTCATACACTAAACTAACGGGAATTTCTTCCCCATTCGACCCTAGCAGTCCGACACGAGCCATGTGATAAGGATCCAGCTTGGTATATCACGTCTTCACCATGGCCCAGGCCTCTCGCGCACCCTCTCGGCATGCTGATATCTTCCACAGCCGGATACGCCGCTGTGCCCCCTTGAACAGCTCTACCAGCTCCTCCATGCCTCCAGGAGGGGGGTCGGATGGCCATAAGGCCTTGGCTACACTCCGCATCACCTTCCGAGCTTGCTCGTGCAACTGCGACAGCCCTTGCAGAAGATCACTCGATGATCCGGACACCTCCTCCTTGGGACGGTTCGTCAAAACACCTGCAATTATAGCTATATCAGCTATAGTTACCTCCAAAACTGTTATAAAACAAAAGTGGACACATACTGAATATGCCGCCTCACAGCTTCTTGTTCTCCTTCACGGAGTCAGCTAGCTGAGCTCGCACATCTTTCAGTTCTTCGCCCAATTTGGCGTTCGAGTCCTGGAGTTTCTTTTTCTCTTGAACGACTTTTGTCAATACACGCTCATCCGCTGCTAGTAGCTTTTTGGCTCCACGTTCTTCGCTTCAAGCGGCGTCCAGTTGCTCTCGTACTTGGTCTAACGGCCGAACACAAAGATTAGCAGCCAGATTCGCACTATCGGTGTATCATCATGAATTTTTGATACAAGAAAAAATTACCGGGAGATGCCTTGTATTTCTCCAGTTCGGCCTTGGCAGCAAGCAGCTGGTGCTGACACTTTTCCTGCTCCTAAGCTAGCTGGGTGTTCTTCTCCGTAAGCACCTGGTCATACATTGATCCTTAAATCAGTTATTTCAACTCCTTTAAGTCTCGGGGGCTACTGGCATATGGTTATCATAGTCAGACAAAACAAATTTACCTGCACATCTTTCAAATGTTGCTTTGTGGCCCTGTTAATCCCATCTCGAGCAGCTCAAATACATGCATCGGCCGAGTTGAAGGCGTTAAATGACTCTTCTGAAAAGCTAGGGTCTTGTAAAATGGCCCGGCAGCGCCGGTGATTCATCGCACTCTCCACTTCCGAGTTGGTGACGGATACATCATCCGAGTCCTCGGCTGGAGGACAGTCTGGCTTCGCCTCCGCATCAGCACCTGTCTTCATGGCAGGATTTGAATCCTGGCCGCGGGACATACGACTGCTCGAACCTTCGGATACGGTCTGGCGCATCTTTCTCCTGACACATGGATAATAGGAAGGTCGCGGTTGGACGTGACTGCTCAGGTGCAGGTTGGCGAATTCATACCTCTTCGATGAAGGCACAGTCGTATCCTCGTTTGCTTTCCTCTTGGAAGGCTCGCCCGGAGTGGGGGACGCTCTCTTTGGAGGCACCCTTGGAGTATGACGGCGCGCCGAACCCTTCCCCTTTTGAGCACAAGATAGTGCGGTGGGTAAGAAGGAAGGAGAGATCTCTTTTGAATAAGGTGTGTTCAGATCACTTACGTGTGTAGCTGGGAGAAGACCGGGGTAGTCGGCGATGATGGCCACTTCTGTGCCATCATAGCTCGTCTGGTAAAACACCCCCTCCGCAAGCACCACAAATATATCTGGATCCTCTTCGAACCCGGGATCGAGCTCCCGGTTGTGGTCCTCTGGCTGTAGGGCGGGACTATAAAATTCCTCAATGACCTTTCGCCAGTGCTGTCATAAGCAAACAAGCTAGAAGTTTATCAAAGGCAATTCGGAGATGGAAGGAGTAAAAACGGAGGGGTCGGGCCTTACCCAGCTGGGAGGGTTATACATAGAGTACCCATCTCTAAATTTGATGCGGAGAAATTCCTTTTCCTCCCCTTTGAACAGTTCGGCTAATATCTTAGCCAAAGCGACAGGGGTATCCGGACCTTTCCGGCCGCAGCGAGAGGCGTCGTGCTCCCCATTGTAGTGCCACAGTGGAAGCCCTCTATATTGGAGCGGTTGAACCCCTCGCGCTAGGAGATCGCCATAACCTCAATTACTGTGAGTCCGGACTGAGTGAGCTCTTTTATCCTACTCATCAGCTGACGAACCTCTGCGCCATCTTCCTCTTCAAGACTTCGGGGATGCCAACTGTGGCGTTTCTTCAGCGGGACGCGCGTAAATTCGGGAAGACCCTTTCGAACCGGGTCGGGAAGCGCAACGTCCTTTATATAAAACCATTCGGAGGGCCATTCATCAGGTGCCTTCCTTGTTGTGCCGGATGGATATCCGGTATCGGCGACGCGCCATACTTCGGCTCTGCCCACTTCAAATATTGACCCTTCGTGATTGCGCGGGACGAGACAGAACAACTTCCTCCACAACTCGAAATGAGCCTCGACGCCCAGGAAGAGTTCGCATAAAGCGACGTAACCCGCAATGTGCAGAATAGAGGCCGGAGTGAAGTTGTGCAGCTAGAGGCTGTAGTACTCCAGAAGCCCTCGGAGGAATGGATGGATAGGAAATCCAACAGCTCTTAGCAGGTAGGGGACAAAACACACTCGCTATCCCCCGGACAGATTGGGGAAGTCCTCTGCCTGAGTCCCCTCATTGAAGGAAGCTAGCCCCATTCGAACAGGGACTAGATCTACATGGGGAGGAATCCCTGCGTTTGCAACTTTGTCAATCGGCTATGAGACACGGAACATCTATCCCACTCACCTTTCTCTGGGCCGGGACTAGCGGAGGAACTGGGAACACTAGCCATGCTGGAACGGTTTCTCCTGAGTAGTCTCGGGGAATTTCTTCTGCGTAGCGCTGAATGGATCTGGAATCCAATCTCTTTAAATAGGCGCTCTTCCTTGCATGGATGGGGTGTTATTCGCAAAATACCCTGATTTTCCACATTCACTCGACACGTGGAGAACGAATATTATTTAGTGCGCAGAAGCCAAGGAGGCGACATTGGATTAATGGCCGGATACATTACCTGGAGATCGTTGAAGGGGGAACCCGCCTTGCAATGCCGAAAGACAATATGTGTGCCGAGCACCTCCCTATTGAAGAATGGTTTAGGGGCTACTAAGGGAGTCCTGGACTAAGGGGTCCTCGGGCGTCCGGCCTGTTATCCATGGGCCGGACTAATGGGCTGTGAAGACATGAAGGCTGAAGACTGCACCGTGTCCGGATTGGACTCTACTTGGCATGGAAGGCAAGCTTGGCGACCGAAGATTCCTTCTTATGTAATCGACTCCATGTAAACCCTAGATCCCCTCGGTGTCTATATAAACCGAAGGGGATAGTCCAGAAAGGACACCACATATACTCATTACCATATTCACATAGGCTAGACTTCTAGGGTTTAGCCATTAAGATCTCATGGTAGATCAACTCTTGTAATACTCATATTCATCAAGATCAATCAAGCAGGAAGTAGGGTATTACCTCCATAGAGAGGGCCCGAACCTGGGTAAACATCGTGTCCCCCGTCTCCTATTACCATCGATCCTAGATGCACAGTTCGGGACCCCCTACCCGAGATCCGCCGGTTTTGACACCGACAGGAGACGCTAGAGGCTGAGGCCTTCCAGGAGCTTCCAGGGAGCCTCACCAACCATACTGGCGACAACAGCTACAAGGTACCACTAATCTCTCATGAGCAAGCTTATGCTAACAATGAGTCGCGGGAGGATCAGGTCACAGCGGCGGACGGCGGCTGAGGGAGTCCTGGATTAGGGGGTATCCAGACAGCCGGATTATATCCTTTGGACGGACTGTTGGACTATGAAGATACAAGATTGAAGACTTCGTCTCGTGTCCGGATGGGACTCTACTTGGCGTGGAAGGCAAGCTAGGCAATACGGATGTGTATATCTCCTCCTTTGTAACCGACCTTGTGTAACCCTAGCCCCCTCTGGTGTCTATATAAACCGGAGGGTTTTAGTCCGTAGGACAACATACAATCATACCATAGGCTAGCCTCTAGGGTTTAGCCTCTCCGATCTCGTGGTAGATCATCTCTTGTAATACTCATATCATCAAGAATAAATCAAGTAGGACGTAGGGTTTTATCTCCATCAAGAGGGCCCAAACCTGGGTAAAACATCGTGTCCCCTGCCTCCTGTTACCATTCGCCTTAGACGCACAGTTCGGGACCCCCTACCCGAGATCCGCCGGTTTTGACACCGACATTGGTGCTTTCATTGAGAGTTCCTATGTGGCATCGCCGTAAGGAAGGATGTCTTGTCTCATTGTTAAAAGCAACATCACCGCCGGGGGAGCTCTGGCTATCGGCCAAACTCTCCGGCTAGGCAGTTTCATCATGACTGGCTGTTCGGCCGCTGCACCGACGATGACTTCTCGGGTCATCAAAAACAGCCTCCATGTCGGCTCGGAAGTCGCCGAGCATATGGATCCAATGGAGCTCTCTTCCCTAAACGAACTCTTGGATCGCATCGCTGCCTTGGGAGTCGCTACGAACTATGATCGGATTGGGCTTAAACCCGATCAAAGGGAGATTAGCTCTCCACCGGTCACCCATCACGTTGCAGTGGTGGAGGAGCAATGCGACAACTCTTCCTCTATTTTGAGGACTAACTATGTCCGGACTCCTGAGCTCTCCGAGCCGGATACCCGCTTACGGGAGGACATTACCCAAGCCCTGAACCTAGAATCAGGCAGCGGGCCAAATTTATCGGGTAACACTTCGGAACCCGAACTGCCAAGATTGGAAACTCCTCGGCCCCAGGGTCTCAGATCGGGTAGGGATTCAGACTCAAATCCACCCACCCACCCAGACATAAACGATCTTTCCCACATCAGGCAAGAGCCCCATGAAACAATACATCATTATTGGGCCAGATTCCTCCTTGTGATGAACAAGGTTAAGGACTGTCGCGAGGAAGATGCAGTCTCACTTTTCTGCAATAATTGCACGGACAAGGGAATCCTTAACGCCTTAAGTCACCGTGACATATCACGCTTCGCTGACTTGGCGTCAATAGTATGAAAGTACTGTGTGATGGAAAGCGCCTGGAAAACCGAAACGAAATTTTGGGATAATCCGGCTCCGAATATACACACAGTCCGAAGTAAAAGGGTGCACTATCATAAGACGCCCGAGCTAGTTGCAAAGAAACAAAAACCCTCTACAGGGCATGGAACCATACTAGAGGGATGGCTTAACAGACCCTGCAAAATTCACAGTACAACGGATACAATACCAACACACAGCCTTAGAGCATGTTGGATACTCCGGCAGGTGGCCAAAAGTGGTGAGGATCTTCTTATCCCAAATGCCACAGAGCACCATCCCGTGGATAATAAAACGGTGTTAACAGTCTTTGGGACCTTTGCATCAAATAATAGGCGCAAGAGAACACTCCGCAGCATGGCTGAAATCTGCCACGTAGCAGCAATAAATCCATGGAGTGACATGGCTATTACCTTCAATGCCAGTGACGAACCTAAATTCCGAACAGCTCGAGCACCAGCTACACTGGTCCTCAGTCCAAATGTGGACGGCTTTCGACTCACCAAAGTACTCATGGACGGCGGCAGTGGATTAAACCTCATCTATGAGGAAACTCTTCAAAAAATGGAAATAGACTGGAACCGCATTAAGCAAAGTAGCACAACCTTCAGGGGAATCATACCCAGTCGGGAGACACGATGCGTTGGGAAAATCACACTAGATGTGGTATTTGGTACGCCAGAGAATTACAGGTCCGAAGAAATTACATTTCAAGTGGCCCCGTTCAGCAGTGGATACCACGCCCTTTTAGGACGTGAGGCGTTCACGATCTTCCAAGCCATACCCCATTACGGGTACATGAAGGTCAAAATGCCCGGTCCCAATGGAATCATCACCCTCGCTAGTGATCCGGACACTGCACTCCGAGCCGAAAACAAAACAGCCGCACTGGCCCTCGAGGCATTATCCGAAGCCCTCTCGGCCGAGGAGCTAACCACGCTATGCTCCAAAGTGGACAGGGACGACGTGATACTCGATAAGAGATCCAAGTCCACCTCTTTTAAACCAACGGATGAAATAGTCAAATTCCAAGTCCACCCAATGGACCCTACAAAAACAGCCTCCATCGAGGCACAGTTAAAACCCGCCGTGGATGCCGCACTACGAGAGTTCCCGCGCGAGAACTGGGACATATTCACCTGGCACGCCTCAGACATGCCAGGAATCACACGTAGGCTGGCCGAGCATAGCCTCAATATCATAAAGGGATTCAAGCCGGTCAAGCAAGCTCTTCGGCGTTTCTCCGAACCTAAGAGACAGGCCATGGGAGAGGAACTAGCCAAGTTATTGGAGGCCGGATTCATCAGAGAAATAAAACACCCAGACTGGCTAGAAAACCTGGTGATGGTACCAAAGAAGGATATATCCTGGCACCTTTGTGTCGATTTCAAGGAGCTCAATAAAGCTTGCCCAAAGGACCCCTTCCCCCTCCCCCGCATCGACCAAATTATCGATTCTACCGCAGGATATGAGTCATTGTGTTTCCTCGACGCATACTCCGGTTACCACCAAATCAAGATGGCGGAGTCCAACTAAGCCGCAACGGCATTCATCACACGATACGGTCCCTTCTGTTTCAACACAATGCCTTTTGGGCTCAAAAACGCCGGTGCAACATATCAGCGCATGATTCAGACATGTCTGGAGAAACAAATCGGCAAAACAGTAGAGGCATACGTTGATGATGTGGTCGTCAAAACCAAACACGTCGACTCTTTGATAGACGACTTGAGGCTCACATTTGACAACCTCCGAACATACGACATTAAGCTCAATCCGGAAAAATGCGTTTTCGGTGGACCAGCCAGAAAGCTCCTGGGTTTCATTGTCTCCAGTAGAGGAATTGAAGCTAACCCGGCCAAAATCCAAGCTTTGTCACAGTTGGCTACCCCAACAGACCTCAAACAAATCCAAAAGTTAACATGATGCGTGGTGGCTCTAAGCCGCTTTATCTCCCGCTTAGGAGAAAAGGCTTTACCCCTTTATCGCCTCCTCCGGTGCACCGAACACTTTGAGTGGACGGACGCTGCCACAGCCGGATTGGAAGAAATAAAGGCCATTTTGGCAACCAACCCAATCCTGGCCGCGCCAAACATCGACGAACCAATGCTGTTGTACATTGCGGCAACCCATCAAGTTGGAAGCGTAGTGCTCGTCGTCGAACGAGAAGCTGACGGACATAAATTCCCTCTTCAAAAGCCGGTATACTATGTATCCACTGTCCTCACTCCATGCAAATCATGGTACCCACATTATCATAAGATAGCCTACGCGGTATTCATGGCATCCCGGAAGCTGCGACACTACTTTCAAGAGTGTTCGATTACAGTAGCCTCGGAAGTGCCACTTAATGATATTATAAACAACCGCGATGCTACGGGCCGGATTGCCAAATGGGCTATTGAGCTCCTCCCGTTCAACATAACATACAAACCTCGACGAGCCATTAAGTCGCAAGTATTGGCCGACTTTGTCGCTGAATGGACGGAGGCCGAACTCCCTAAAGAGTACGGCGCATACTCCAATTGGACCATGCACTTCGACGGTTCTAAAATGCTGGCTGGTCTAGGGGCTGGCGTCGTCCTGACGTCCCCAACCGGAGATACCATTCAGTACGTACTGCAAATATTGTACACAGACTCCAACAACGCAGCCGAATACGAAGCCCTGTTGCATGGTCTTCGGATGGCAGTCTCCATGGGCATTCAACGCTTGGAGGTGCGTGGGGATTCAAACCTTGCAATATCCCAAATAAATGGAGACTTTGACGCCAAGGATCTGAAAATGGCGTCCTACCGAAACGCCGCCCTAGAAATGTCACCTCGGTTCGAGGGGCTCGAATTTCACCATGTGGCTCGGGAAAACAATCAAGCGGCGGATATCCTCGCCCGCATCGGCGCAAAACGCGATGCGGCCCCCCCAACATCTTTCTGGAAAGGCTATTCAAGCCATCCGTAGTATGGGAAGGGGACGGTAACCATGGTCCGGACCTGGCCAAAATGACCAATACCGAATACTCTGACACAATCGGAGGCCCCGCCACCAAAATCACACCTTCGGCCCACGTAATAATGGCCATTATAGCTCCGTGGACAGAACCATTCCTGGCCTACATAACTAGGCAGGAACTTCCGGAGGACCAAAATGAGGCACGCTGCATAGTGCGGCGATCTAAGGCCTACAGGGTCCACGAGGGAGAATTGCATAAAAAAGCACTACCGGAGTCCTTCAAAGATGCATCTCCGAAGAGGAAGGGCGAAACCTTTTAGCAGAAATCCACGCCGGACTTGGTGGTCACCACGCCGCAGCCCGGGCTCTTGTAAGCAAGGCCTTCCATACAGGATTCTATTGGCCAACGGCCCGGGCAGATGCACATGACTTGGTCCAACATTGCGCCGGGTGCCAGCTCTTTGCAAATCAATGCCACATGCCACCCATCGCCCTTCAAACAATCCCCATTACGTGGCCCTTCACGGTCTAGGGGCTTGACATGGTTGGACCCCTTAAAGGAGGAACCCACAAGAAAAAATACTTACTGGTCATGGTGGATAAATTCACCAAAAGGATAGAGGCCAAGCCTGTTAAAACAGCCGAATCCGGACCAGTGATAGACTTCATATCTGGGGTCGTACACCGTTATGGCGTCCCCCCACAGCATCATCACTGACAACGGCACAAACTTCATAGCCGATGAGGTAAAACTCTGGTGCAGCAAAATGGGCATCAAGCTCGATTATGCTTCAGTCTATCACCCACAAACCAACGACCATGTCGAGCGAGCAAACGGTCTTATAATGAGCGGCAATAAACCCAGATTAGTGCGTTCCTTAACGGAGTCTAACACGCACTGGGTAGAGGAGCTCGACTCCGTACTCTAGGGGCTGTGGACCACGCCGAATCGTAGTACCGGATACACACCCTTCTTTATGGTGTACGGCGCAGAGGCAGTCTTGCCCTGTGACATAATTCATGACTCACCTCGAGTGCGCATGTACAAAGAAAGAGAAGCCGAGCTCGATCGGCAGGACAGTCCGGACACCCTAGAGGAGGAGCGTGACGTAGCCAAAGCCCGTTCCACATTTTATCAGCAACAAGCTCGCAGATACCAAAGCAGAGAAGTACGGGCTAAAACTTATAACGTTGGCGAACTAGTTCTACGCCTGCCGGATAAGAAAAAGAACAAGCTCGAGCCCAAATGGGAAGGTCCCTTCATTATTGACCAAGTTCTGACCGGTGGAGCGTACCAACTGCGGGATGCATCGACTAGTCGACTCGAGCCGAACCCATGGAACGCGGCCAGGCTCCGAAGATTCTATGCCTAGCGCCGGACCCTATGTTCATCCCCTCCCTTTGTCCATTTTTGCATGTACATTATCTATCTTGTTTTTCTTTCTTCCTTTCTATTATTATTTCTCTAGGCCTTTATGGGCCAACTTGTGCCTCGCTTGCACATTATAGATGCGCTAGCCACACTCATAATACCCGGGGGCTTCTTTCACAGAAGCTTAATTATTTATCTGGGCCTCAGGCCCCGAACATGTGTCATGCTTCCGCATGTACCTTTTTTTGCCATTATATGCATCGATATGACTTAAGTTTTGGCCAAGATGGGTTGCCTGGCTCTTGTATTTATGCCCTACGTTCCCGTTAATTCGGCTAGGGCATAAGGGGAGCACCTCTGAGATTGTTACTGCCGGGTCAGCCGGACGTGTACCTCAGACTGGGTGAAGCCGAAAGCTAGCGTTCTTAAGGGAATATTCGGTCAGTGAACAAAAGATGATTTTTATTTATTATCCATATCTGCCCCCAGATGTTTTTCCTGCGTTTCCTATCCCAGTCCGGACATGCACTTTAGGGCATGCTTACCCAGGGAAAGGAACCCTTAACGGAACTATTCTCCCTGGAAGATGTTTATTACTACCCATGTAATATAACATAACTAGTTGGGCACTTGTCTGTTCAAGCACTTATGAACCCTACGCCTGGTCTCCATGCATGCCCCGGTTCTTATATAACTGCGCGGGTATTCGGATACACTCTGGACTATTGGGTCCCGAGGTTGAAGCGAAAAGGTCCGCCAAGACAAATGATCTACAATCCGGCTAGAAGGCATTATACATGTCACTTTCATTACATTGTCATACAGACTGACTAAATTCCTCTTCTATACCATCCAACAGGAGGTCTAGCTTACAATCCTGTTGGGAATACTTTGCGGCTAATTCTACTTGCCCATAAACTAAGCTAACGGGGATCTCTTTTCTGTCGGGCCCCACAGGTCCGACCTCGGCCATGTGATTTGGGTCTGCCTTGGTATACCGTGTCTTCACCATGGCCCAGGCTTCTCTGGCACCCTGTCGGAAGGCTGATGTCTTCCATAATCAGAAGCGCCGCCGTGCTCCCTTGAGCATTTCCGCAAGCTCTGCAACGCCCTCTGGCAGGGAGACAAACGACCACAAGGCATGAGCAACACCCTGCATCACCTGCCGAACTTGTTCATGCAGATGTGACAGCTCAGATAGAAGATCACCCGCAGACCCGGGCATTTCCTCCGCGGGACGACCCGTCAGCATACCTACAGACATAACGTTGTTAGTCGGCTTCTTTGTCGAACTCCTTTAAAAGGATTCGTTCAAGCACTTACAAAAAATGCCGCGCCGAAGCCGCTTATTCTCCTTCTTGGAGTCTGCAAGGTGGCCCCGAACGTCTTTTAGTTCCACGCTCAGCTTAATATTGGCATCTTGGAGATTGTTTTTCTCCCGCCTAACCTCAGTCAGCACGCGTTTGCCAGCCTCTAGCTGTCACATAACATGCTGGTCCTCCGGATTTTCTCCGGATTCATCTGCAACATCTGTTGTTAGATCTGCAGCCGTGCCGCACATTATATGGTAACCATCATTCTTTAAAGTAAATGTTACCAGCAGGTGACTTTTCCGGTTCCTGCAATGCGGCCACAATAGCCCACAGTTGGGTCTTGCATTCCTCTAGCTCCTGTGACAACCTAGTATTCTTCTCTGTAAGAACCTGCACAATAAAGATGATCCTTAAATCTGTTCTGCTAACTGTTTCAAGTCTTAGGGGCTACTGATACATATAAAATGTCAGATTTACTTGCCCGTACATCCTTTACATACTGATCCGTGGCTCTGGCTAGACCATCTTGAGCAGCTCGGAGGTACGCCTCTCCATAATTGAAGGAATCAAATGCCTCTGGTGAGAAACAAGCGTCACGGAATACGGCCCGACGGCGCCTATGATTCATGGCGCTTTCCACCTCTGAGTTTGTAGCGGATAATCTATCTGCATCCTCTGTAGGGGGATTATCCGGCGCCCGCCCCATATCGGCTTCCGCCTCTATGTTCGGTCCTGGCGCCCGGCTGGTGGAAGCGTGATTAGTAACATCGCCGGACATATTCCGGCGAGCGTTTTTTCTGTTAAAGAAACACGGGCGTCATTATATTTCGAGAAAGACAACAACCACAGAGCGGGGTTTGTTATACCTTTGTGTCGGCGTCTCCGTCCTGACCGCCTTCCTTTTTGGCCTACCTGGCCTCGGTGCCTCTTGTTGGCGCGTTGCTGCGGGTTCGGCAGGGCTTCCCGAATGCCTTCCCTGTAAAAATGCCATGTGTATATGGTGGGTGAAGTGTCTAAAAGGGGATCCTAGTTTTGGAGTTGGGATTTTTGTTTTTTCTTACGTGCGATGCAGGGAGCAGTCTGGAATAGTCGGCCGTAATGGCCACCATGACATCATCGCAGCTTAATTGATAGAACTGCCGGTCTATCAGCTCCACGAATATAACTGAATCTTCTTCAAGTCTGGAGTCGAGGGCCCGGTCAGGGTCCTCTGGTTGTGGAGAAGGGCTGCTGACCTCCTTAATGGCTCTTCGCAGTTCTTGCCGCAAAGTGGCAAGGTGAATACTTACGACAAAGAATGCGGGAAAAATGGGAGCAGGGAGATATAACTTACCCAGCTTGGAGGATTGTACATGGAGAATCCATCCCGTGGCTTGATGCGGGTGAACTCCTCTTCCTCACCCTTGAACAATTCGGACAGAATTTTCGCTAAAGCGGCAGCATTGTCCGGACCCTTATGCCCGCAGCGGGTGGCGTCATCCGCCCCGTTATAACACCACAAGGGGTGCCCACAATATTGAAGTGGTTGCACTCCCCGCATTATGCAAATCAACATAACTTCGATTACTGTCAATCCTGATCGAGCCAGTGCTTTAATTCAGTTCATCAGATAGAGGACTTCTCCATTATCTTCCACCTGGGGGCTCCGTGGGTGCCAACTTCGGCGTTTCTTTAGAGGAGCATTGTTGAACTCAGGAAGACCCTGCCGAACAGGGTCCGGAAGGGGAACGTCCTCCATATAAAACCATTCTGAAGGCCAGTCTTCGGGTGACTTCTTCAGAGTACCGGACAGGCATCCAGAATCGGCGATGCGCCATATTTTGGCTCCACCCACTTGATAAAGTGACCCCCTCTATGTGCGAGGGACGAGGCAAAATAGCCTTTTCCACAACTCGAAGTGAGCCTCGCAGCCCAGGAACAACTCGCAGAGAGCCACATAGCCGACGATATGTAGGATGGAGGCGGGGTGAAATTGTGTAATTGGAGGCCGTAGAACTCCAGGAGCCCACGGAGGAACGGATGTATTGGAAATCTGAGTCCCCTTAATAGATAGGGAACAAGGCAGACCCGTTCCCCCATAGAGGGACAGGAAAGCTCTCCGCTTGCTCCCCGCCATTATAGGTGGCAAGCCTGGCTCGAACGGGCACCATGTACGCCGGAGGGAGAAATCCCTTAGTTTGCAGTTTGACTATACGACTGTGTGGGACTGAACACTTCTCCCAATCACCGGGCTTAGGGCTTCGGGGGCGGGAGGAGGAGCTGCGGAGGTCGGCCATGCTGGAATGGATCTTTCCAGAACGCGCTCTGATGGGCTCTCGCTGGGGGAGGATGGTATGGATCGGATCTAAGGATCCCCATCCCTTTAATGGACAATTTATTTATCTGGCTAGGGGGGCGAATGTAAAAACGCCCTGGCGCCTCGTATTCATTCGACGCGTGGGAGAAAGCCCTTATTGGGCACAGAAGTCAAGAGGTCCAAAACATTTATGGGATAGGACACTGCTTTACAAACGTTCGAAAGATGGAGAAGAACCCGCCTTGCAATGCCGAAGACAATACTGCGTGCCAGACTCATCGTCATTGAAGCCTAGTTCGGGGGCTACTAAGGGAGTCCTGGATTAGGGGGTATCCGGATAGCCGGATTATATCCTTTGGCCGGACTATTGGAGTATGAAGATACAAGATTGAAGACTTCGTCTCGTGTCCGGATGGGACTCTACTTGGCGTGGAAGGCAAGCTAGGCAATACGGATGTGTATATCTCCTCCTTTGTAACCGACCTTGTGTAACCCTAGCCCCCTCTGGTGTCTATATATACCGGAGGGTTTTAGTCCGTAGGACAACATACAATCATACCATAGGCTAGCTTCTAGGGTTTAGTGTCACATCCCTAGCTTCTGGTAATGCTCTAGGCTAGCTTCTTGTGTGCATCATGTCTATATTCCGAAAGTTGAAATGAGGAAATTGAAAGCCTCGGAAATCATTTTAATGAAGGGGCAAGAAACCCTAAAATTGCAATCAGTAAATCCAAAATGCCCTAGAAATAGCTCTGACAATTTTGGCAAGAGTTATAAATCAAACCAAAATTTTGGGACATTTCTAAGGAATTATTTGGGCTCTGATTTTAAATCAATATTTTATTTGAATTTGGAGTTATATTCATAATATATAATGAATATATTTTCAAATGCCCTGAGATATTTTATGTTTATGAGGAGTAGACCTTAAGTGACATAAAATTATCCAGGGGAGTTTTGGCACTGTTTTCAAATTTGTTTGAATTTGAATTCAGTGGCAATTAAATAGAAAACAGAACAGAAAATATAAAAAAAGAGAGAAGCCCAGTCACTTACCTGGCGCCTACCTGTGCAGCCTGCTGGAGAAACCGGCCCAGCCCATCTCCACTCCCCCCCTGTCGTCTTCCTCCTCGCCAGAAGGACCGAGGCGTGGCGCGCGCCCGAGAGCCCCGGCCACCTCCTGCTTCGCGTTGGAGGCCTCCCTTCGTCCTAACCCGCGCCACGGAGACGCCCAGCACCTTCCCCCTCACTCCCCCAAACCCTCTGGTGCCTCTCCCCTCTCCCACCGAGCTCATTCCCCTCCTCTACTCTTCCTCCCTCTCGTCACCGAACGCGCCTGCCGCCGCTGACTTGCACCACCGCGGCCATGGCCCCTCCCTCGTCCCCTTGAGCAGCCCAGGAGCTCCGCCTCGACCCCCTCTTCCTCCCCACCAAGCCAAGCCCCTCAGGAAGCTCTGCATCGCCTCCACGCCGTCGTCTTCATCCTCGACCGCCGCCGATGGTCGCCGCTCGATTTGCAGCAACGAGGACGCCCCCAAGCTCACCAACCCCTTCGTTCGATCCGCTGTGAGCTGCTACGTCGATCCCCTCCCTCCCCTGGAACTTTTTCTCCCGCTAACGCCAATATCCACCGGAGCCGAGAGCTCTTCACTGCCGGCCATGTCGCCGCCGTAGCCACCATTGCCTAGAGCTGCAACCGAGCACGCGGCCGTGCTCAGTGCAACCCCAGGAGGTCGTAACACCCCTCTTTGCCTCCTGTCGTGCTCCCTAACCCCGAAACCCAGTTCACCCGAACGCCGGCGCCGCCCTGAGCTTCATTCCGGTGAGCTCCGGCCACCCCAGCTCGCCCCGGTTGCACCGTTGGATGCGCGGGATCGCCAGCTTTCCGTAGAGCCCAACGGCGCCTCGAATGGTTCCCTGTATCGCAATCCCGAGCCGCCCCGCCGTTTCTGTCGTCGCCGGCGACAAGTCGCCGGCAGGTTTGACCTGATCGACCTGGGGTTTGACCCTCCCAGGGTCGCTGACTAGTGGGGCCAGGCCCTGCTAACTTTAGTTAAATATTAACTAAACCTAATTAGCCACTAACACTGACCAGTGGGCCCCGACCCCCCCTAATCCTTTAATTAAGCAGATAACCCCCTGTTAACTAACTGTGCAGTTGACATGTGGGTCCCGAACGTCAGTTTGACCTGGACGGCGCCCGTTGACCTGCTGAGGTCAGCATGAGGTCATGCTGACGCAATAATTCCTTTCTGGAATTAAAATAAATTAGGAAATGATTTATAAATTCCAGAAAATTGTTTAAACTTTTAAAAATCATAGATTTTCAACCGTAAATCCAAATTAAATAATTTATATATATGAAAAATTATCAGAAAAATTCAAGGAATCCATCTGTACCATTTTCATGTATGTTAGAACAACTTATAGCTGCTGTTTAGCACAAATCAATTAAATGGCATTTGAATAATCACATATGGAGTTTGAATTTGAATCTTGTATTCAAACCAACTTCATTTAATCTGTTGCTAGTTGCATTAGCTCAAAACACATTCATATTGCCATGTCATGAGCATGCATCATATTGTGCATTGCATTGATTGTATTTCTTCCTTGTTGCCGGTATCTGTTCCCTCCCGATAGACGATGTTCCGACGTTGTGATCGTTGACACTGATGAAGACTCAATGTTATCTTCAGAAGTGCCAGGCAAGCAAAACCCCCTTGTTCATTCCGATACAATCCTACTCTCTTGCTCCTGCTCTCTTTTACTGCATTAGGACAACACCGATTCATCTGTTACTTGCTGCGGTAGCTGAACCCCTTTATCCTTTGCATGACCTGTCATTGCCACAGTAAATAGATGAAACCCACTAGCATGAGTAGGAGTTTTGAGCCCTGTTGTGCCTACTCATTCATGCTTGTTTGTCATGCCTGCTACTGCTTAGAGTTGTGTCAGGTCTGATTCATCGGGGATGAATCAGAAGTGTGTGAACATGTCCTACTGTGTGTGAGCTAAGTGTGTGAACACGATTTGGTAAAGGTAGCGGTGAGAGGCCATGTAGGAGTACATGGTGGGTTGTCTCATTGCAGCCGTCCTCAGGAACTGAGTTCTGTGTTTGTGATCCATGATTCAGCTACTACCACGCATTGGGCCCGAAACCAATGGACCCTCTCGGCTTCTTGATCACCCTTGTCCTCTGTCCAGGAGTTGCAAGTAGTTTCTGGTGTTTGTAGTATGCTGGAGGCCGTGCGCAGCGCTGACCGTAGGGGTGGGCTATGATGCGGTAGGCATGTGGCACGGTGTACCGGGCGCCCGTTTGGTGTCTCGGGAACCCTGTTCACATCGTTTGGGGCTGTGAGCGAAACTCCGGCCGGATCTCCTCATGGATGGAACCCGAATAGGCGATAAACCTGGACTAGAGACTCGAGTGTTTAGGCAGGCCGTGGCCGACACCCACGTTGGGCTTCCGCTTGAAGGTTGCCGAGTACATGTCGTGTAAACGGCGGTAAGTGGTGAGAGCGTGTGTGAAGAAGTACACCCCTGCAGGGTTAACATCATCTATTCGAATAGCCGTGTCCACGGAAAAGGACTTCTGGGTTGCTTATATCAGTTCATAGACAAGTGAAAGTGGATACTCTAAAATACGCAAGATAAGCGTGAGTGCTATGGATGGCGTTCTCGTAGGGAGACGGGAGCGGATCCATAGTGGTGTATTGATATGGTGAATATGTGGACTCGTGTGCGCCACCTCAAAAGAGTTACTTGCAGTCGTAGTTCAGGATAGCCACCGAGTCAAAGCTGGCTTGCTGCAGTTAAACCCCACCATCCCCTTGTTGAAAATGATGCATATGTAGTTAGTTCTGATGTAAGTCTTGCTGGGTACATTTGTACTCACGTTTGCCTATTTTATGTTTTTGCAGAGAGACCTCAATCTCGCTAGTAGTTCCGTATGGTCTTCGACGTTTAGCTTGTTACCTCAGCTACGATCTTGTGCCCTCGGCATGATTTGGTAGATAGTCAGGCTTCTCAGCCTTTTTCATTTATAGATGTCTGTACTCAGACATGATAGCTTCCGCTTGTGCTTTGACTTGTATGCTCTGATTGTTGGGTCATGAGACCCATGTTTGTAATATCTCGCTCCTCAGAGCCTATTGAATAAATACTTGAGTCATAGAGTCATGTTGTGATGCCATGTTGTATTTGCACATATCGAGAATATTGTGTGTATGTTATTGAAATGCTTGGTATGTGTGGGATCTGACTATCTAGTTGTTTATCTTTAGTAGCCTCTCTTACCGGGAAATGTCTCCTAGTGTTTCCACCGAGCCATGGTAGCTTGCTACTGCTCCGGATCACTTAGGCTGACCGGCATGTGTCCTTCTTCGTTCCTGTGTCTGTCCCTTCGGGGAAATGTCACGCGATGAATACCGGAGTCCTGTTAGCCCGCTACAGCCCGGTTCACCGGAGTCCTGTTAGCCCAGTGCTACAGCCTGGATTCACTCGCTGATGACCGACACGTTCGATGCTGGGTCATGGTTGCCTGTCCCTGTAAGTCTGTGCCACTTTGGGTTTACGACTAGCCATGTCAGCCCGGGCTCCTTATCATATGGATGCTAGCGACATCATCATATACGTGAGCCAAAAGGCGCAAACGGTCCCGGGCAAAGGTAAGGCGACACCCGTGGGAATACCGTGCGTGAGGCCGCAAAGTGATATGAGGTGTTACATGCTAGATCGATGTGGCATTGAGTCGGGGTCCTGACAGCGTTGGTATCAGAGCTTGACTGCCTGTAGGATTACCAAGCCAAACTGGTCGAAGTTGAGTCTAGAAATTCTTTAGTTATAAAAGGGAATTGATTGTGGGATGGAACATAAGGCTCTTTTTACTCCTTATACCTTACGCCCTTCTGATCTGAGTCATCTTATCTTTTCTACAGGGTTAAGGAACTAGGCTTTCTCTTCTTTCTATCAGGATCACGTGTTACTAATCCGTAGACTTATAGAATTGTTGGACTTAAGCCTCGTTTCAGTTCCTAGTACTTCTGTATGTTAACTGATGATCTCGAAACCTTGATGTTGTGCTTCTGAGTGGTTATGCCACCATTTTTGTGATTGTCTCAAATCTTTTTTGAGCATTTACAGCCGTTATGCTGTCCGAGTCATCCCAGGTTTCTAAATAGTCTGATGCATTTGCAAAATCCTTTCCCTCTGGTTTCGATGTTCCTTTATGCCAGCTCAATCACACTAATTGTTGAGTTGAGGTATTCTATTGCCTTGACATTTATGTTGGAGTTACTATTATGACCCTAGGTGTTTAGGGAGTCACCTAGTAATCTAGCAATGTTTAGTGTTCTCAGTGTGAAGATTCTGGCCTTTATTCTCGAAAGCATCCCGTGATGCTACTTAGTAGTAGGTATTCTACTCCTGGGTTTTGAACCCGAGATTCACTCTACTTACCTCATGTTGATAGTGTTTGCTAGTTCCTTTAGGATATTAGTAACCTTTGCGATAGTTCTCGAGGTTCGTGGTACATCCTTCTTCCAATTACCATGAACCATTCTTGGCAGGAGTTTTTCTGAACCAAAAGATGACAACAAGAGTGCTCTCGATGAGTTCTCCATGCTATGTTGTGACTCTGCCAGCTCAACCTTTCTGCATGGGTTATCCGGAAGAATTATGTTGAACTTGGTTC
The DNA here is from genome assembly GCF_002162155.2 of Triticum dicoccoides. Classification (NCBI taxonomy): domain Eukaryota; kingdom Viridiplantae; phylum Streptophyta; class Magnoliopsida; order Poales; family Poaceae; genus Triticum; species Triticum dicoccoides. The sequence continues at coordinate 422,552,806 of NC_041384.1, forward strand.
GACATACTGATCTATGCATCCACAACTCAGAAAGTTATATGTTCCTCTGAGTTGTCCCTCTTTAGTTGTCTACTGACCTACGTCTATCAATTGATAGTCAAGAGTATGCATGCATTCGTTTATCGATGCCTATTACTCTTGTGGTCCGTCAAGCCATTCTATCATGGAATGACTAGGAGAAACAAACTCCAGTACCTCTTCCATATCCAGGATTGGGTCAAAGAAGTTGTGCTCCGCAGAACAAATTGCTAATCCATCTTTCGCTCTGTTCTACCTTGGAGTATTACCATCTTTTATATCGGGATTGTTATAGGAATTGCACACCATCCTATGAACTCTTGGTGTAGTGATACTTCTCGCCATCATTATTCATCCCTCGGTTCAGTGTTGTCGCAACCGGAATGCCGACAAGTGAATCGTGAGAGGTGAATTCAATACTCCTAGCAACCTTGTTGCTCGGTAGTTAATGGACAATAATTTCATTCTTAGCGTGTTGGTTTTTGAATCATCCTTCTAAGACTGATCGTGCTACCTAGTCCTTATTTCCTGGTGCACTCTTCGATCAATGAGTTAGGATTTTGGCAATTCCTCGCTCTTTTGATCATATCATCTTGCCCTGAAAAGCAAGATTGTTCTCGAGCTTAGTAACATACCGGTGGTTCGTGATTTTCCGAATATCTTCTCGGAAGTATTACCAGGTTGTCCCCTGACTGTTATGTTGAGCTCGTGATCAAGTTGGTTTCTTGTGAACCACCTCCTCTCCAAGAATCGGTGTTAGATATCCCTGAGCTAGTTGGTTAAGCTAGACAACAACTTGGAGAGTTGGAAGATAAAAGCTTGCCTGACTTAGTTCGTTCCAGAGGGATATTCTTGTGTAGTGTGTGTTGAAGAAAGGTGATGTCTTCATTGATTGATCCTCGCGATCAATTGCTGGACCTATCGTCCTAACCAAAACTTTGATTTGAGTATGGGCTATCATCCAATCAGACCGGAACCAACGTTATTCGTAATGTTATCTTACTCGTGGTTGATCCCTCGAGCATACACCATTATATCTTTTGGGTCTGACCAATGCTATCACTTGTTCACTTAACTATGGAATTCCTTTTAAAAGGAAACCCAGATGAATTGTTGTTGATCCCATTGACAACATGCTTATCTCCTCCATGATCTTGTTGGACAACAAGTTAGTGTTGGAAACTTCTGAAAGCATTTCTTCATGCTAACTCATGAAGTATGTGTTTGATGAAAGGAGTGACTTCCTCTTATACACGTGCATTTGGTGAAAGTTGCCGCCGTGAATTTGAGAAAGTTAGTTTTGCTTCCTCTGGAATCATCCCAAGTCAGTCATGCATATGTGCGAAGTATTCTATGGTTTGGAGACTTGCAACCTTCATTCCATATGTGTTCCGAGCACACCAAGCCACTGATTGATTTGTTCAAGGAGAAGAAGTTCCTTCTTAAGAGCATGCCTTATGCAAGGATTTTGATATCCTCGTTGATGGTTCCCCACCTGAACTCGGTAGTGTTTTATTATAAGACTACCACGTGGTCATGTTTGTCTGGGACAGCGTGTTCACATGTTGGTAGCAGAACCAGCTCATGTTTTGGAGCTTACTATCGTAGTTCATTCCCCGAGAATCTCGCAACGTTGTCTCGTCGAATTGTGTTGCAAACTTTCATTTATCTTCCTAGACTCGGTGAGTCTGGAATATCCTGACACCAACCAGATCTGAATCTCAGGCAGATATGATGGTTGGAACATTTTCCAAGAACCATAATATTGGTCCCTCGATAACCGGTAAAGTGGATGTCGTGGCCAATACACCCAGCCGGAAGACCTGTTATTATAATATCTTGATTGAGGAAGTTGGCCACCTCCCCCTAGGGATTTTGTAGGATTTACTCCCTAGTTGCCCCTATGGATTTCTGTGTTCCGAAGTCTGACCTTTTTACTTGATGTTCTAGATATCAAACCATATCTATGAATGGGTTACACTAGCACATCAAGGAGAACATTAGAAGCGGAGTGCTAAATGTCTCTCGGTCGATCATCCAGATTTTATTTGCTTGGCCTCGCTAAGGTGAAATCTGAGAAAGTGTTATCCTCCTTTGCATCTGCATCTTCCATCGCTATTCATCATGGTAGTATGTTGTGTTGTCAGCACCCTTGACGCGGTTGTTGATAAAACCCTGATGATTGTGGAAATGCTCAAGTTCTTGAGAGCACGCACAAGCGCTACGTGTTATCATCGGCACTAACTCGGATTCCTCTCAGTTTTCCTCGACAATGCTATGACCCTTTCAAACAGTGAATTCACTCTCTATTGTTGGGTTCTTTCCCCAGTTACCAGAATCATTCCCAGCATTTGCATTTTGTTCCCAGCTTGCACCGCCAATGTGCCATTCTACCATGGGTCTCTTCCATTTCCGGTGATAAGCAAATTCATCCATTACGTTGTCTTCAACAAGGTAATCCACATCATCCAAGTTCGGGTATGCCATTCTACCGAACCCCTCTAAATGATTGATTATGATTTGCCTTAGGCTGGTTTAAAGAGTTTCAATGATCTTTGAATCAAAGGTAATTCTTTTTGCCACTTAAGGGGATATTTCTACGAGTCACCTTCCCTAAGGTGCATCGTTATGGTATCATGGAAACTCAACTCCTCACTACGTTGACAACCGATCACCACATTCCTAAGTCTGGAATTGTGGTCTACCTAGTGAACCTTCGTCATCTGCTTCACTCCATTCCTATGGATGTGTGCTTCGCCTCTTAGCTCGAGAGATGTTGCTATGTCTCATTCCGTGAGTTAATCCTGAGTTGTTCGACCTTCAAGAAGAACCATTCTTTTAGGGTCTTTCCTTTCCTCTCGTTGTCATGTTAGTTGGAGTTCTCAGAGCAAGACTTCGAGACAATGATGGTGAACGAATCAACGTTCAATTGAAGTGCAACTGGATCGTGAAGATTATACTAGTTTGCGTTTCCCCTTCGTCTTACCCTACACTTGAATCTCGGGTCGAGATTCTTGTTTAGTGGGGGTGAGTTGTCACATCCCTAGCTTCTGGTAATGCTCTAGGCTAGCTTCATGTGTGCATCATGTCTATATTCCGAAAGTTGAAATGAGGAAATTGAAAGCCTCGGAAATCATTTTAATAAAGGGGCAAGAAACCCTAAAATTGCAATCAGTAAATCCAAAATGCCCTAGAAATAGCTCTGACAATTTTGGCAAGAGTTATAAATCAAACCAAAATTTTGGGACATTTCTAAGGAATTATTTGGGCTCTGATTTTAAATCAATATTTTATTTGAATTTGGAGTTATATTCATAATATATAATGAATATATTTTCAAATGCCCTGAGATATTTTATGTTTATGAGGAGTAGACCTTAAGTGACATAAAATTATCCAGGGGAGTTTTGGCACTGTTTTCAAATTTGTTTGAATTTGAATTCAGTGGCAATTAAATAGAAAATAGAACAAAAAATATAAAAAAAAGAGAGAAGCCCAGTCACTTACCTGGCGCCTACCTGTGCGGCCTGCTGCAGAAACCGGCCCAGCCCATCTCCACCCCCCCTGTCGTCTTCCTCCTCGCCAGAAGGACCGAGGCGTGGCGCGCGCCCAAGAGCCCCGGCCACCTCCTGCTTCGCGCTGGAGGCCGCCCTTCGTCCTAACCCGCGCCACGGAGACGCCCAGCACCTTCCCCCTCACTCCCCCAAACCCTTTGGTGCCTCTCCCCTCTCCCACCGAGCTCATTCCCCTCCTCTGCTCTTCCTCCCTCTCGTCACCGAACGCGCCTGCCGCTGCTGACTTGCACCACCGCAGCCATGGCCCCTCCCTCGTCCCCTTGAGTAGCCCAGGAGCTCCGCCTCGACCCCCTCTTCCTCCCCACCAAGCCAAGCCCCTCAGGAAGCTCTGCATCGCCTCCACACCGTCGTCTTCATCCTCGACCGCCGCCGATGGTCGCCGCTTGATTCGCAGCAACGAGGACGCCCCCAAGCTCACCAACCCCTTCGTTCGATCCGCTGTGAGCTGCTGCGTCGATCCCCTCCCTCCCCTGGCACTTTTTTTCCCGCTAACGCCAATATCCACCGGAGCCGAGAGCTCTTCGCCGCCGGCCATGTCGCCGCCATAGCCACCATTGCCTAGAGCTGCAACCGAGCACGCGGCCGTGCTCAGTGCAACCCCAGGAGGTCGTAACACCCCTCTTTGCCTCCTGTCGTGCTCCCTAACCCCGAAACCCAGTTCACCCAAACGCCGGCGCCGCCGTGAGCTTCATTCCGGTGAGCTCCAGCCACCCCAGCTCGCCCCGGTTGCACCGTTGGATGCGCGGGATCACCAGCTTTCCGTAGAGCCCAACGGCGCCTCGAATGGTTCCCTGTATCGCAATCCCGAGCCGCCCCGCCGTTTCTGTCGTCGCCGGCGACAAGTCGCCGGCAGGTTTGACCTGATCGACCTGGGGTTTGACCCCCCAGGGTCGCTGACTAGTGGGGCCAGGCCCTGCTAACTTTAGTTAAATATTAACTAAACCTAATTAGCCACTAACACTGACCAGTGGGCCCCGACCCCCCCAATCCTTTAATTAAGCAGATAACCCCCTGTTAACTAACTGTGCAGCTGACATGTGGGTCCCGAACGTCAGTTTGACCTGGACGGCGCCCGTTGACCTGCTGAGGTCAGCATGAGGTCATGCTGACGCAATAATTCCTTTCTGGAATTAAAATAAATTAGGAAATGATTTATAAATTCCAGAAAATTGTTTAAACTTCTAAAAATCATAGAAATTCAACCGTAACTCCAAATTAAATAATTTATATATGAAAAATTATCAGAAAAATTCAAGGAATCCATCTGTACCATTTTCATGCATGTTAGAACAACTTATAGCTGCTGTTTAGCACAAATCAATTAAATGGCATTTGAATAATCACATATGGAGTTTGAATTTGAATCTTGTATTCAAACCAACTTCATTTAATCTGCTGCTAGTTGCATTAGCTCAAAACACATTCATATTGCCATGTCATGAGCATGCATCATATTGTGCATTGCATTGATTGTATTTCTTCCTTGTTGCCGGTATCTGTTCCCTCCCGATAGACGATGTTCCGACGTTGTGATCGTTGACACTGATGAAGACTCAATGTTATCTTCAGAAGTGCCAGGCAAGCAAAACCCCCTTGTTCATTCCGATACAATCCTACTCTCTCGCTCCTGCTCTCTTTTACTGCATTAGGACAACACCGATTCATCTGTTACTTGCTGCGGTAGCCGAACCCCTTTATCCTTTGCATGACCTGTCATTGCCACAGTAAATAGATGAAACCCACTAGCATGAGTAGGAGTTGTTTGAGCCCTGTTGTGCCTACTCATTCATGCTTGTTTGTCATGCCTGCTACTGCTTAGAGTTGTGTCAGGTCTGATTCATCGGGGATGAATCAGAAGTGTGTGAACATGTCCTACTGTGTGTGAGCTAAGTGTGTGAACACGATTTGGTAAAGGTAGCGGTGAGAGGCCATGTAGGAGTACATGGTGGGTTGTCTCATTGCAGCCGTCCTCAGGAACTGAGTTCTGTGTTTGTGATCCATGATTCAGCTACTACACGCATTGGGCCCGAAACCAATGGACCCTCTCGGCTTCTTGATCACCCTTGTCCTCTGTCCAGGAGTTGCAAGTAGTTTCTGGTGTTTGTAGTATGCTGGAGGCCGTGCGCAACGCTGACCGTAGGGGTGGGCTGTGATGCGGTAGGCACGTGGCACGGTGTACCGGGCGCCTGTTTGGTGTCTCGAGAACCCTGTTCACATTGTTTCGGGCTGTGAGCGAAACTCCGGCCGGATCTCCTCATGGATGGAACCCGAATAGGCGATAAACCTGGACTAGAGACTCGAGTGTTTAGGCAGGCCGTGGCCGACACCCACGTTGGGCTTCCGCTTGAAGGTTGCTGAGTACATGTCGTGTAAACGGCGGTAAGTGGTGAGAGCGTGTGTGAAGAAGTACACCCCTGCAGGGTTAACATCATCTATTCGAATAGCCGTGTCCGCGGAAAAGGACTTCTGGGTTGCTTATATGAGTTCATAGACAAGTGAAAGTGGATACTCTAAAATACGCAAGATAAGCGTGAGTGCTATGGATGGCGTTCTCGTAGGGAGACGGGAGCGGATCCATAGTGGTGTATTGATATGGTGAATATGTGGACTCGTGTGCGCCACCTCAAAAGAGTTACTTGCAGTCGTAGTTCAGGATAGCCACCGAGTCAAAGCTGGCTTGCTGCAGTTAAACCCCACCATCCCCTTGTTGAAAATGATGCATATGTAGTTAGTTCTGATGTAAGTCTTGCTGGGTACATTTGTACTCACGTTTGCCTATTTTATGTTTTTGCAGAGAGACCTCAATCTCGCTAGTAGTTCCGTATGGTCTTCGACGTTTAGCTTGTTACCTCAGCTACGATCTTGTGCCCTCGGCAGGATTTGGTAGATAGTCAGGCTTCTCAGCCTTTTTCATTTATAGATGTCTGTACTCAGACATGATAGCTTCCGCTTGTGCTTTGACTTGTATGCTCTGATTGTTGGGTCATGAGACCCATGTTTGTAATATCTCGCTCCTCAGAGCCTGTTGAATAAATACTTGAGTCATAGAGTCATGTTGTGATGCCATGTTGTATTTGCACATATCGAGCATATTGTGTGTATGTTATTGAAATGCTTGGTATGTGTGGGATCTGACTATCTAGTTGTTTATCTTTAGTAGCCTCTCTTACCGAGAAATGTCTCCTAGTGTTTCCACCGAGCCATGGTAGCTTGCTACTGCTCCGGAACACTTAGGCTGGCCGGCATGTGTCCTTCTTCGTTCCTGTGTCTGTCCCTTCGGGGAAATGTCACGCGATGAATACCGGAGTCCTGTTAGCCCGCTACAGCCCGGTTCACCGGAGTCCTGTTAGCCCAGTGCTACAGCCTGGATTCACTCGCTGATGACCGACACATTCGATGCTGGGTCATGGATGCCTATCCCTGTAAGTCTGTGCCACTTTGGGTTTACGACTAGCCATGTCAGCCCGGGCTCCTTATCATATGGATGCTAGCGACATCATCATATACGTGAGCCAAAAGGCGCAAACGGTCCCGGGCAAAGGTAAGGCGACACCCGTGGGAATACCGTGCGTGAGGCCGCAAAGTGATATGAGGTGTTACATGCTAGATCGATGTGGCATTGAGTCGGGGTCCTGACATTTAGCCTCTTTGATCTCATGGTAGATCAACTCTTGTAATACTCATATCATCAAGAATAAATCAAGCAGGACGTAGGGTTTTCCCTCCATCAAGAGGGCCCGAACCTGGGTAAAACATCGTGTCCCCTACCTCCTGTTACCATCCGTCTTAGACGCACAGTTCAGGACCCCCTACCTGAGATCCGCCGGTTTTGACACCGACAGCGGCCCCGGCTCGACAGCCTCCCTTCCACCAGGAGGGGCGCACTGGGGGCTGAAGGGAAGGAGCCGGGTGCAAGGCCCTTCCCCGCATCGCGCGGAGCAGGGCGTCCCCCGGAGGTAGGCCCTTTGCCGGGGAGGTGCTGGTGAGCCTTCCCCCGGCAGAGGACCCGTAGTCGCCGAGGCCGCCGCCGGCGTCCCCATTGCCCCTTGGCTTTGTCCTGGTCTCCGGACGCACCAACGGTGGTCGAGGGTGGCGCAAGGCGGGGCCCTCGTCCGGTGATATGACGTAAGGCTCACGCCTGTGAAGATCTCTGCTTGCGACACTCTCACGTAATAATGAGTGGGGATGTACACGCCCCGGAGTCTCAGGAGTGCCACCCTTGGGCCTTGGGAGCTCCCTCCCACGTTCTAGTGGCAGCACTTAGCTCCGCGCTGGTGAAAAGACAAGAAGACTAGAGTAGGCGCCGGACGCGTCCATTTTCTTTTAATCTCTTTTCTGTAGCCCTGTTTTCTGGCTTTGAATTTAAGTTTGAAGCTGAATTTTCATTGGTGTGTGCCGGGGATGTCTTTTATCGTTCGTGCGATTTCTTGCATTCTGGTTCCTTGCCTTGATTCGGGGTTCGCAACTGCTGCCTCCCCCTCGCAAGCTCCTCGTGAGCGGGGGCTGGGCACGGCGCACGCGCGCTGCGCGCACGTCCTTCCATGGCTGGCACTTGCTTCTCGTGAGGCCCTCTCGGACGGATCGACAGGTCCCTTAGAATCTCACGACCTCACGAGCCGGTCTAGAACTGGCCCTGACTAAGGTAAACTGTAGCAGTAAGCTCGCGGCGGGACTCGCAGGCTCATAAAAACACATCTCTGGCTTGGCCTAAGGAATAGAAGCAATAGTCTATTTACATGAGAGCGCAGTGTCCTCGTGTCCTCTTTGGTGCTAAAGAGGCAAGCGCAGGCGAGGAGTCCCGAGGCATCAGTCAAAGGTTTCCATACCGGTGCAACAAGACCGAGACCAGCAGGACGGCAGGACGGAGGTCACCGTGGAGCCCAAGACGACGTCACCACCAGAGCCTTTGGCAGGCGAAGAACACCTTTAGTCAGAATAACATGTACTAGTTGTCTCCCTTTGGATTTGGCCATTGTGGGATCCCTTCCCGCTCAATATTTGGGAAGAGGACCAGGGCCTCTATAAATAGGACTAGCCACCACCATAAAGGGGGGATCCAGATCATCCTCAACCACACATGTTCACCAAGGACAAGAACACCTCTCCTCATGAGGTTGTTCTTCCCTTGTAACTTCTCATCCTCAGCCCAAGAGGCAATCTGTCGTATGTGGGGCTCCGGCAAACCCTTAAGGTTCGGACACTGCGGTGCGCGCGAAGTCTTCCCCTCCTACCGATCTACGCTCTAGCTCACTAAGATCTTGCGGACGAACTCGACAAACTCACAACACAGAAAGACACGGGGTTTATACTGGTTCGGGCCACCGTTGAGGTGTAATACCCTACTCCAGTGTGGTGGTGGATTGCCTCTTGGCCTGATGATGAACAATACAAGGGGAGAACAACCTCTTGAGGTTGAGGTGTTCTTGCGCGTGTGAGCTTGTGGTGTGTCTCTCGATCTCTGATGATCTCCTCTAGCTCAGATGAGGTTACCCCCATCCACTGTGGTGGCTAGTCCTCTTTATAGAGGCCCTGGACCTCTTCCCAAATATCGAGCGGGAAGGGAGCCAACAATGGCGGGCTAATTTGAAGGGGGGCAGCTAGTACAAGCTATCCTGACAAAAGTAGTCTTCGCCTGCACAAAGCTCTGGTGGTGACGCAGCTTTGGGCTCCACGATGACCTTCGTCTTGCTGTCCGTGGTCTTGGTCTTGTTGCACCGGAAAGGCAACCTTTTCCTGATGCATCGGTACTCCGAGGCTGCGCTTGCCCCCTTTGCACCAAAGAGGAAACAAGGACGCTGCGCGTGCTAGCGCCCGCCTAGTCGCCGCCTGGTGCCGATCGTCATGTCTCACGTCATGAGGGCCTCGTGAGGTTTGCCTTGCCTTGATATCTCTGCTCCTCGTGAGCCTGCCTAGCTAGACCACTCCAGAGGAGGTCTTCGTCGTCCGCCTCGCGAGGCTTGGCCCCTCGCGAGGGTCTTGGATGCTTTGTTGGTGAAGACGGGTCGTACAGCCTGCTGGCTCAGCCACGCCGCGGGCCGTAGGCAGGCAAGTCTGGGGGCCCCCATTCCCAGAACACCGACACAATCCACCACACCACACTGGAGTAGGGTATTACACCACATTGGTGGCCCGAACCAGTATAAACTCTTGTGTCTCTTGTTCTTTGGGTTCGTTGAGCTAGGCCGTGAGATCATGATGTGCACGAGCTAGAGAGGGGGGAGAAATCTTCGTGCGCACCCAGTGTTCGAACCTCAAGGGTTTTGCCGGAACCCAAAACCTGACAGTAGGGGCCCCCCATGTCCATGGTCGTACGCAAGGAAGTTCCTCATTTTTTGTTATATATACGCCATTGTCCGCGTATGGAAAAAGACAATGCTTCCTCCTAGTGGTTTCCTGAAATCGAGGACCCACAACATTGTTAGCGTATATAGTCAATAGACAAGAGAACAACAGAAGATCGGCTGACTACTGGGACGTAGTTGCTCGAGCAGTATTTTTTTTGTTATTGTTGAGATGGAGCAGGGTTTCAACTAAGTTGTGGCCCGTCTAGCCTAGGCTTATATTTTTTGTTCACCACATGACTAGCCCAGCTATTTTTACTTTGTGAAAATGAGCCCAGTTTATTTTTTCTGAAGAATACCCAATCCAGGCCTACTTATTTTTCTACGCCCAGATGGGCTGCAACTCTTTCAAGACGCCTGCAAATCTTGAAAGTAATATGAAATGGGTTGTAAATATAAAAACAGATTACAAATTGGCAATTAATTTATAATTTCTAAAAAAATTCACATTTTCAGATTCCAATTTCACTCGGCTTTAACCTAATTTAAATATATCTTCAAAGTACTTTAAATCTGGCTCAACATTTCAGTATTAAAAATAGTTTAGAACCCACAAAAATATGCGAAATTTCGTTTAAATTTTTAACCTTGGCCATGGCCAACAAAAACGGACTGCAATAAATTGCATAAGAAGTTGCAATGAGCAATATATAAATTATTAAAAAATAGGGAATGGTCTGACTTGTGGGCCTATTAATTTGACGCGTATGCAAGATTTTTTACTTATTATATACGTCAACAAACGATTCTAGCAGACGTAACCGTTGGATGTCAATCCAACGGCCGTCGTGTTTCTTCAATCTCTGATCTTCTTGCTCCGGTTGCCAAATCCAGCGCTGGCAGGACCGCTTGCTCTCGCCTCCCGTGGCCGGCTGTGCTGCCGCGCAGGCCTCACCAGCCCCTACTACTCCCACCGCTAGCCAGGCCATCGCTCTACTCACCCACATCCCTCAACTGTTGTGGCTTCGCCGCCTCTGGGTCATTCCCTTCCTGGGTCTCGCCATCGTCCATCGCACTAGTGTTCTCGGCATGGCATGGTCAACATTATCAACAAATGACAACATCAGAAGATGGATGTACATGGAGAGGCTGACAGTTGGGACCCACATGGTCCATGGTAGCATGCAAGCAAGTACCTCCTCATTACGCCAAAAAGAATGAATACTCCCACTGACCGCTCGGACCCACCAGCTATATCTTCGCATGCAAGGAAGTGCCTTCTTATTACCCACAAAACATGAATACTCCCCCCGCTAGCTGGGACACCATAGTGGGAGGCTGACTTGTGGGTCTACTAAGTTGACGCGGACGGAGGGCTTTGTCAACTTAGTCAACAAACGATTCTATCACTAGTGACCGTTGGATTGTTAACATCCAATGGTCGTCCTGCTTCTTCAACCTCTGATTTTCTTGCTCCAACCGTCCAAACCACCGCGTGCTCTTGCCACCCGTGGCCGGCTGTGCTTCCGCAGAGGCCTCACCGCCCTACTACTCCCACCCCTGGCCAGGCCCTGCAGCGACGGTAGCCTCACACCGCAGCCGAACCAGTGAACCCTCATACTCCTCTCCGCGTGGGCATGCACTACCGCGTCTTCCCCGGCTCCGCATTGTCCCCTTCCTAGGCCTCACCATCGTCCACCTCCTTGGTGCTCTCGGCGCGACATGGTCAATGTGGTCAAGGAACGACTTCCATCGGAAGAGTACTGTACGTGGAGAGGCTGACAGCTGGGTCCACGGCCGCAGCAAGGAAGTGCCTCCTCATTATGTGGAAAATATTGATTCCTCCACCTGACAGCAGGGACCCACCGGACAGGCCACCGTATTTCACAAAAAAAAGTTTCCCCTGACTGCTGGGACCACCAGCTACATCTTCGCATGCAAGGAAGTGCGTCCATATTACGGGCACAAAAATGATTCACCCCATGACTGCTGGGACCCACCAGCTACATCTTCGCACGCAAGGAAGTGCCTCCTTATCCTCCCTGATAGTCAGGACCCACCTGGTCGAAACATACGTAGCATTGTCATTCTAGTCGCGAACGTGTACGTACATACTGGTCGAACGGTCTGTCTGCAGGCTGCAGCAATGAACCATGGCCGAGTAAGGAAGGGCACGTGTCGTAGTAGAGGCGCGAACATAGCATGTACATGTACGTATAGCCAGGGTGCAAGAAAGTAAATACGGCCACGTACATACATATGGGCGGGGTCTCGAACGCCTACTCGCGCATACTTAGGGCCAGGGCTCGTGTACATGGCTGGGTCGGAACGAAGAAACCGCGTCGTGTTCATTGGGAGCCAACCGGCTTGGACGGAACAACCGATCGAGACGAGGCCTGGTGTACTGCAGAACGGAGGAAACCGCCTTGTGTTCGACCGGCTACGGTCGAAACGGGGTCCTGTTGATCGGGATGGGTGTGGCATACTACAAAACAGAGGAAACACACTTGTGTTCGAGTGCCTACGATCGAAACAGGGTCCTGTTGATCGGGAGGGGTGTGGTGTACCGTAAAACAGAGGAAACGGACTTGTGTTGGAGCGCTACGGTCGAAACGGGGGTCCTGTTCATCGGGAGGGGTGTGGCATACCGCAAAACGGGACACCACGGGATACTTTTCATCTCCACCATTGAATGCATCCATGTGCTACTGTTCATCCACCGTCCACCTCCTCCACCTGCGACTGTTCATCCACGACGTCTCCCTTCCTACCCCCACCAGCCACTGTTCATCCACGGGCTCCTGTTCATCCAGCCTCCACCGCTCCTCCACCGACTACTATTCAACCAGCCCTCTCCACGGGGTCCTGTTCAACCACGCCTCCACTCCACGGGGTCCTTTTCATCCACCCCAACCGGCTCGATCAGGGTCTTGTTCATCCAGCGGCAATGGCCTCTACTACCATGGGGTCCTGTTCATCCACCCCCCAACAACGCTCACTGTTCATCAAGAGGCAGCATCGATCGACTTCAGTTAGCAGCAGTAGCAAAGGAATCACTCGGGTTCAGTTTACAGCGAGGGATCGATCGGGGTTCAGTAACATAGCTAGTGCAATCGCTCGGGTTCAGTTAGAGCCCAATGCCTCGCTCGGGTTCAGTTAGGGCGCAACATCTCGCACACACGCGCGTGGGTGCACGAGAGAAACGTGCAAACCACCGTGCATCGCTCGGCCCCGACCACCCACCGTCATAGGGAACTCCCCGATATTTTCCTCGCCCCCGCTTCTACCATGGTTTTTTCCGTCATGGACGGCCCAAAGAATGTCATGCAGTTGCGTCTCTGGCTCGCCCAGGACGAAAAGCCTATTTTCTGTCATGATTTTTTGTCATAGAAGTAGGAGCCCACCACATCTATGATGATACCGGGTTTTGTCACAATTATCGTCATAGAAGTGTCATAAGCATGACAGAAAAATTCATTCGGCCCAAAATGTCATGGATGTCTCTTTTTCTTGTAGTGATTGGATGGTGGTTCGAAGTCATGACCGCGGGCATAGCAGACAAGGTGGCCTTGTATTGGTATGTTGAGCCGTCTGTTTTAACACACATGAGCTGGTGTGGTGATTATACACACACGCATGCATGCACACGAACTGCATGCATGCAACACTCACACAAACACACACACGCACGCAACACTCACACATACACACACAGCCACGCACGCACGCAACACTCACACGCACACACGCACGCATGCATGCACACATTACACGACCAACACACACTCTCACGCTCAAGTGCTCAACCTACAGATGCATGCGCACACATCAGGCCCTGAGAGACACATACGCAACTAGGTCATTCCCGCGCACGGGTTGGAGTCTTATCACGCCTGCGTAAATTTGTGTTTATCTGACCTTTTTCCTATGCGAACTGGCAGGTAGGACCCACAAGGAATGTGATCAATTTAACTAGTCAACATAGTGCCACGTAGACTATTTTGCCGGTCAACAAAGTGCAATCCGATGCTGAACGGTGAGCAAGTGACCATAGAATCATCGCAAAACATATATAGTGACCATAATGAGCTTATTCTGAAGTTTGATGACCGTATTACGCTTTTCGCTTGAAATACACTGACCGGCCGTGTATTTATCTCTTCTCTCGCTCTCTCTGTGGAGCTGAGTAGGCTAACGTGCCAGTGCCTAAATTGGCGCACGCCACCCCATTTGTTGTACTGGTTTCGTAAGAGCGAACAAGCATTCACGTCTACTGTACAAATTGTAGATATGAGTTACAAATGCTATGAAGACGAACAAATATTTGAATCCACTTCATGCCCAATTTCTCTCTACAGGCCCTCCAAAAGCACATCTCTATACGTTCTCGCATGTTACATCTAACAACTATGCAATACAACACTACTACTATACTCTAACACAATAAATCATATGTGTTTTTAGTTTTACTAGATCTTATATTGTTACTTAATTATTCAGTTTGGATACATGAAAATTGCCTTTGAAATGTATGGCTAGTATCATCTACCGCACGGAAAAAATCCCGCCCTTGCCTATTTAATCGGGTTTGTATCGATGGATCACGCGAAACAGCAAAACTATAGTAGTACTATAGTACAAGTAACAGTTCACTGGGCCGCCGTGTCATATACTCCTCCATCGTAAGAGTGGAGTGCTCGCTTTCATAAATGTTCTAGTCCCTTTCGCTGACATGTGGGACATCAAACAACTGGGTCCACGTGCCATACCTAAATAACAGTGCGAAGCAGCAGGGATGAAGCACCTCAATCATAGCGTCGGTGTAGTAATGAGCAATGAGGCGTCAAATCACAAAGTTGCACCTTTCCCGCAGTTAAGTTGGAGGGACGAAGAAATAATGCTAAAAAATGAAGTTGGAGGGACGAAGCAACCATCATTTCACTCGTTGCTGAATTTGCTTCTCCCTCATCTTCTTCAAGTTAACCATGTGTTGCTTCTGCCGTTGTTCTGCCTCATGTGGGACGCGGATCGCCTTGGTAAAGCACTGACACGTGGGACTGCATGTTAGCAAACTGCCAGGACAATGTCCTCTAAAAATAAGAAACCTCCCCCGTCATCCGCGCGGCAAAATCACCTCCTTTTACTAATCTTAATACTGTAATTTTTTAGATCAATATAGTCGAGATTTGTATAGATAGCACACAGGAGCAAAACCAAGTGGTACGGTAAAGGGCATCCACAATGTGTAGCCAAATGTGAAAATAGCTTTTGGCATCAAGGGGAACCATTGTGGACGGTGCTACCAAAGCCAAAAAGATGGAACTGAAGCTCCCCAATTGATTGATTGAAGGAATAGAAAAATGCAACCTCTCACCTCTTTCTCGTGTGCTTGGATGCATGTACAATATAGAGCATAGAGTATACTCCCCTGTCCCTTCTATCACAAATCACAAAGCAGTGAGGTGTCAAATCACAAAGAACGGACGAAGCAACCATCATTTCACTCTTCGCTGACTCCGCTTCTCCATCGTCTTCTTTGAGAAACCACCTTACCGCACTAAGCCGGATAGACAAAGCTATTGTGTAGTACTAGTACATTTATGCGTCCTTTGGTTCAACGGACTTCCTGGGTGCAAATAAGGCGGTTGTCTCAGCTTGCATGCGGCACATGTGAATGACTTACCGTGGTCTCCCTCAATGTTGTTCTCTGTCGAATGCACTTCCCCAAACCACAACATTCGAGATGTCGTCGATGTGACCGCAATGGGAAAGGAAGTCAAATAGTTACTACCTCCATTTTTTTGTACACAAGGCCAATATCAAAATTACAATTTGCAGAAGGGCACTAACACTAATCGAGGCAAAATTGATGGGGTTTCCCTCGTACTAGAAACCAAGGACATTAATATACCCTTGCATGCATGCAGAAGTGAGAAGGTTGGTTTGCATGGTGCTGCATTAATCAAGCGATGAGGAGTGAGATGGTTAGCTCTTTGGGCGTTGGAGAAAAAAATTACGCATTAATTGACACATCAAAAAAGGATTTGTATCAATCAATCCCTTTCAGGGTTCAAGAACGACACCTATGGGATCACAGGGAATCCCTACTACGGTTGCCAGGGCGCGAGGCTGTAAAAAGAGCGGGTTTAGAAGATCAACGCGGGGGAATTTTATCCAGGTTCGGGTCACAAGCGATGCGTAATACCCTAGTCTTGCTTTGGTGTATATTTGGTGTTCTTGAGATCTTGAACTAGCTGCAGAGCATGCCTAACCTAGAAAGTCCGAATCCTTCCACAATACGCCTCGGGCCTGCTTTTATATGTCAAAGGGGCTACCACTACAAAAAAATACACTTCCGTGATGATACGTGTTTGTCACAGTAGGTCACGTTTTCTGTCATGCATGTACATCCA
Organism: Triticum dicoccoides; assembly: GCF_002162155.2. Taxonomy (NCBI): domain Eukaryota; kingdom Viridiplantae; phylum Streptophyta; class Magnoliopsida; order Poales; family Poaceae; genus Triticum; species Triticum dicoccoides. The sequence continues at coordinate 422,569,093 of NC_041384.1, forward strand.
TGACAAATTTATGACAGAATCAAGATAGTCATACCTGTGCTGTCATAGAAGTGTTCCATGACATTACCAAAATTGTCATCACAGAAGTGTCCACTTCCATGACGATAAATCGCGCGTCACAAAAGTGCTTTCGTCAAGGGTGACCGACACGTGGCATCCACCGTAACGGAACGCCGTTAAGCTATCGTGTCCGGTTTTGGATCCGATAACCCGTTAACAGCCCTGACCAATGGGGATTTTCCACGTGTAAAATCATCATTGGCTGGAGGAAACACGTGTCGGCTCACCGTTGGGACATATGTAATCCACTCATTGGACCCAAGGCGCCTATGATACGTCGATACGTGGCATGGCCCAAGAGAGGCCCATTCCTATGAAAAGGCCGACCCGTTTGACTTGGTCAAAAGGTGGCGGGCTGGCCCACGGAAAGCCTGTTAACGGTCTGTTCGCATATAGCCCATTTATAGCCCGCTAACCCAGGGCCCGTTACGACCTCTCCGAATTAGGCCTAGTACCGTCATCTGGGCCGTCCAATACGATTCCTTTCGGCCCATATGAGGCCCTTTGTAACTCTTGGCCCATTAACAGCCCGTGGTGAAATTGGCCCATAATGAATAGTGTATCACTTCATACCCATTAACGGCCCATTATTCCACTGGGCCGTTTCCAGCCCAGGTTATATTTCGGCCTTCTCAGGGCCCATTTATTCTTGGGCTTATTCCAGCATTCGGTTACTTGTGGCCCGTTACTGTCATTTTCTGCTTGTGGGCCAAATTCAGCCCGTGGTTACAGTTGGCCTGTTTGTGGCCCGTTAATACATTGGGCCGTTTTCATGTCAAAAAACCCCGTTGGGCTATTTTCATAGAGTTATCAAATACGGCCTATTAACGACCCGTTATGGTCCACGAATAGTATGGCCCATGATTGACGAAATGATGATACGCCTCGTAGAAGGCCCATGGATCCTACGGCTCGTAGAAGGCCCATGGATCTTACGGCCCGTAGAAGGCCCATGGATCCTACGGCCCGTATAGAAGGCCAATGGATCCTACGGCCCGTAGAAGGCCCATGGATCATATGGCCCGCAGGAGGCCCATGGTTACAACAGTCCGTGTGTTGCCATGATTATTTTGGCCTAGTTTCCAAAAATAGGTTATTCTGGCCACTAGAAAAACACAGAAAAAGAACTGCAGTGACTACAAGCAAACAACTAAACAAGACAATAAGGAAATAAATAAACAAGCAATTAACGCTATCCTATTACCGCTATTACACATATTACATCCACTGGGCATCAAAGTTCGCCACTAGTGCAAATATAGGGAACAAAGCAGCATATTACATACACTAGCCATCAAAATTGGCCACGAGTGCAAAAAAACGCGGCAGCAAAACAAGAGCATAACTGAAACAACTTCAGAAGAGCTCAAGAAACATTATCCTGGGTATCCACCATGCTGGAAATAAGCTTAGCAAGCTTATTAGCTTTGTCCTGTTTGGTGCTAAAATCCTCCAACGCTTGCTGTTGCACCAAAAAGTATGTATATGAATGCTACAGGGACTTCCGTAGTCCTTCCACTTCTTGTCGTAGCACAGCTGATCGATGTCTTTCAGCTTGTAGTTGAGACTCAAGAAACCGAACTTATTCAGACAGTGAGTTTGAATAGCTCGTGCAAGCGGTAGTGGCCAGTAACTCGAACACTAAACCAAGACAGGACTTTGGGGTTGTCTCACTGTCTTTGAGATATTCTTCCTTAGCTGTTTTATCAACTTTGTTGGAGACCAACAAGGATGTGTCACTATCCTGAACCTTAGCTGCCTTACTTCCTTTACCATTTCTTAATAAGGCACTCTTCCCAAATATTCTATCAGCATTCTAAAAGAAGAAACAAGTAGACATATAACAGGTTTAGCATGTACTAGTATATGAAACTCATTTTGGTGAACCAGTTCATTAGTAAGGTGGATAGTATTAAACTACCAAGTCTTCTATTTCCAAGTAGTAGTACATAATAAAAGCATCAAACAAACATATATCTATGTCCTATGGTCACTGCGTTGTCTTGCCAAATCAAAATAGAGCCACGGTTCAAATCATATCAGATCAAGACAAAGCAGCAGTGAAAGAATACAAAGCGTGGGAAACTACACGACACAATAACATTTCAGATGGGTACCACGGGTCTACATGTACAACAACACTATTGGCTATGTTGTGATGCTAGGAGTGTGCATGATATGAGAAGTCAACTGTATACACAATTGAAGTTGAAATCAACAGAGCTATTGATAAGAGTAAACATGTTAAAGAAACATGCGTGAACATACCTATTGTGCCATTGGAGTTTCGATTGGATCCTTTAATTTAAAAATAAGTTTATATGAGTAAATACAGTGATACAAGAGCAAAGTAGTATGCATGATAGCAATGATAGTTAAAAAAGGCGCGCCTAAGCAAGCGCTTAAGCACGCCTAGGCTCTAGGCGTTGGCAAAACGCATTGCGCACAACTACGCTTAATCTATGCATAACTGGGCATAAGCATGCGCTTTGGTCAGGAGAGCGCAAGGCGGTGGCAAAACGCACAATTAACACCTAGCGCTTTTTTGAACTATGATAGCAATGGAATCTTAAATTAGAACAGTTGTTCTTCAGGTTTAGGCACTTGTTCTACATGAACAGAGTACAGTAAGACGCAAGAATATAGTACTTAAAAATAGAAAATGAGCTCATAGACCTTACCATATTCTTGCTTCAGGACCAGTACAGAACAAGGCATTCCCAGTCATCGTCCAGTAAATGTGTCTCAGGAGAACGTAAGGGAATTTGATGAGTTTCTTTGCCGGTGAAGTACGTTTTCTTCAGGTAATTCCGATACTGCCACCAAGCATTCTTGAAGATAGCAGAGGTATTAGCACAGGTTACCTCATCCTGAGTTTCCAAATCGGTCCTTCTCTATAGAGAAAAATGGGAAAATTTGTTGTATTATAACCATCATGGAGGTAGGATGTATGGGACAAAACAAGTAATTGCCATGAATAACATTACTTACACATAACTCCTGGACAAATACCTGCAACTGGCATTTTCCTTCATCTTCAGTATAATATTTCCAAGATGGGAAGATACGCACATACGATTTAACAACATCAAGTGTGATAGATGCTAAACTATGACTAGCTGGTTGTGCTTCCTCCACAGGAATAGGCGTACTAACAGGTGGAGTTGGGGTTCGCCGTGGTAGTACAGGCCGTTTGGGCACTAGAGCTGCCTTACTAACTGATCTTGTTTGGGAGCTCTGTGGTGGAGATGGTGCTGTGTCAACAGGAACTGGGTTACTATCTGGTGGGGTTGGGGTTATATTGGGTGAAGCTGGTTCTCTATCCATTGCAGTAGGGATACAATCTGCGAGAGTTTGGGTTATGTGTGGTAGGGCTGGTTCTCATGCATGTACAACCGGGGTGCTATCTCCACCAAGAGGTAGCACTGCTTTATTTGAAGACCGTGTATTTAGTACGCTAGATACTGGCATCACCCGCTCCAATTCAAATGGCTGATAAACAGGAAACATAGTTGAATGCACAGACATTGTATGAGAGACAGATGCAATAGATAGTGTAGGAAAAAGAGGGCATGAAATAGTTTACATGTATATTGTTTAACTAAAACAGATAGCATGACATAATTTCACATATGCGATGTCTATCTAAACTGGATAGCATAGCATAACATAATTCAGAGATATAATGAATAACTAAACAGGATCGCATGACATAATTCACCTACATGTTATCTAAGTAATCAGGATCGCATCATTTAATTCACATATGTGATTTATATTCTAAACAGAGGGCATTCGATATGATGTCTAAACTAAGAACATGGTGTTGAATATTGTGTATATGATGTCTAACCTATGCAATGCAAGACACCATATGCATGATATGAGCAGTATAACCGTGCCAAGTTAGAGCATACACCTTGGTGGGGGAATAGGACTGGTCATCTGTCTCTAAATCCATCTCCGAGGAGCTATCGGGACCCAACAAGAGATTTGCTTCGACAGGTAGCACTATCTGCTCTAAAGGCCTTATTTTCACTCCAGATTTTTCAATCTCCCACTCAAATGGCCGATTCACAGGAAGAGTACAAACATTGTCGACAAATGGAAATGTGATGAAGAAAATGATGGCTAGATATCATTCAAATATATGATGCCTGGTTAAACAGGATGGCATTGCACATTTCACATATATTATGGCTGGCTAAAAGACATGAGACTACATAATTCCCATATATGATATAGAAACTAAACAGGTGGCATTACAGAACATGTCTAAACTAAGCAGATGACATATATGATGTCAAAAGTAGGCACTGCAAGGCAACATATGCATGATATGACTAACATCATCATGCCAAGGTAGAGCAAACACCTTGGGGGTAAATAGGAGTGGTCAGCGGCGTCTGAATCCGCCTTAGAACAAATATCTTCCTCTAGATTACAATTTGGAGAGGAGTGGGGAGGGTTTGCCATTGAACCCACCATAGAGTGATGTCTGCATGACATTGTATTGCCGCGCAAAACTCTTCTCTTTTTCTCTACATGTTCAGCATGACTGTGTACAATATCTGACATGCATACGAAAAAAATATGGTGAGATTATGTAAGGAGAGCATGCAGAAATTTAGAGTGATAGTAACAACCAGTGGATGGATCCAAAAATAATGATAGCAGGCTGATGATTGCATTAATTTAATAAAAAAGACGGATGATGATTGCTTTACTATTTGTTTCCCACCCAAGATTAACAACATAGGCATACCCTAGGTGAACCAGATATTAGACAGAGATAATATTCATTGCTTCCTCGATATGTGCCCCGCAACTAATTTAGAACTCAATTTTGAACATTAATTTGGACCTGACTTGGAGTCCAAGAGGGGAACAGGACGTCAAGGCTGAAGCAGCATAAGACAGACATCGTCAATCTCAAGTGGGATTCTAATAGCATCTCCAATAGATGATGTAAAATAGATGTAAGATTTACATCACCAAAAACCACCTGACTACAACAGATGAGGTAAAAACTGTTGACTATGAACTTACCTGTCGAAACTGAAATTTACTGTGGAATCTGAATGTTACTGTCGAAACGGAACACAATGGTAGCAGAGAGGCACTTGACATGTAGTTCAGGGAGGGCCCATAGTTCATCTTCAACCTACACCCCCTTGAGCCGCTAGCCACCACCGACCGAACCGCCGGCCCAAGCGCTGCCTCGCCGCCCCGAAACAACTCCCCACCGCCGGTCCGGCGCCGCCCCGGTCAGCCCTCTAGGCCCCCCGTCCCCACCCTGAACCCTAAGATAGATAGTGGGGTACCTCTCTGGCGAGCCCCCGTCCCCGCTGCGGGTGGTTCTTCCTTAACTCCGGCAAGCCCCCCACCCCCTGAAAATCGATTGACCCAAAAGTCGATTCAGTCGACTAAAGTGTAGCTAAATCGGAGTAGAGCAGCAGCATGAGCGAGGGGGAGAGCAGAGCTAGAGCAACAGAAGCAGCTGGCGAGCGAGTGATCGAGCGAGACCCGGAGCAACTGCAGCAGCGCGAGTGAGCAAGCGAGAGCCAGAGCAGCAGCATATCCGGCTGGTATGGACGCCGCCTCCGAAGGGGCCTCGCACTAGGGGAGAGCCGCCATGGAGAAGTCGCCCACGGCGCCGGCTTCAAGGTAGAAGCTCCATGCGGGTGCGGGATGGAGCACCATCAGCGCCGGGAGGTCGAGTTAAGGAGAAGGTGCGATGCGATGAGTGTACAACCTCTTTGGTGGCGCCGAGTAGGCCTCGGCTCCGTCCGAGGAGTCGGTGAGGATGCTGCGGTTCCGGTGGAGCAGGTTAAGGCGGCGCTGTGGGGATGGAGCAGCCGCGATAGACAAGGCGATTGTCGGAGCGGCTCCTTGGAGGTGGAGGACAGGGCGGCTGAACCGGCGGGACGGTGAGATGGACGACGGATCCTCATCCAGGCAGGTGGATGAGGGACGTCGAGCTATTGCGGTGGACGACATCGTCGAGGGAGAGGCTCCGGCTGGGCAGCGGTGAGGTGGCAGATGGAGGAGGGTGGGGTTTCGCGGCTGGAGCGGAGAGGTTATGGCGGCCTAGGATTTCGAATGGCAAAAAGGAGGCGATGGGAGGGGGTGAACCATGACTTAGGGACTCGCTTGTACAAAATGTTGGGCGTGTTACAAAAGTACCCCTCGCCGATTTGAACTAGCGGCCCTTTCGGCTCAGGGTTAGAAAGGGGATTTCACATGCCGGGATTTGGCAGCTGGAGGGAGTTTTCGCGCGCGTTGTAATTTCGGGATAGCAAGGCGCGGGTTGTGAAGGCGCGGGTTGAATTTTAGGGACAAGCCTAACGTGTAATATTGTACTTGTACGTACCAAATCAACTCGCACTTCCCTCAACCAAAAAGAAAACTAAAAAATAAAACTATTCACACCACACAAAGAGAGAGTCTTGCCCCGTTTTATTACAAAAATGCTATTCAAAGCTACTCCCTCCTTCCATCTATATAGGGCCTAATGCGTTTTTCGATGCTAACTTTGACCAAATATTAGAGCAATAATATATGACATGCAACTTACACAAAGCACACCGTTAAATTCATCTGTGAAAGGTTCTTTCAATGATATAATTTTCACACTGTCCATGTCATGTACTATTTATATTGTCAATAGTCAAAGGCGGTCTTAAAAAACGCATTACGCCCTATATAGATGGAAGAAGGAGGGAGTATGAATCCATGTTATGTCCAATTAATTTTTTTTGCTTGCTGTATGATGCATGTAACCTACTCATACCAACATTTAAGTGCATTCCAAATGTCAATACTACCGCTGCAATTCGAACTGAATTTGAATTCGTTTCTCTATTTCAATAAGAATCTACAATCATGATTGTTGCCAACTTCAACCATCATTCGTGTATTACCTTAATAACACACCACATGATTACTAGAGATAGATATGAACTATGTGTACTATATGAACTCGAATTCTATTTTTTGAATACACTTGATGTTGATTCCAAATAATAGTACATTTGATGTACTAACTATATATTCATAATCTAAACCATGTTCCATACGTACACCGTGTTTATGACAAGTATTTAGACCTAAGCTGCAAAATCCACACATTAGCCCAAATTATGGTCAATTTTCTATATATTATACGTAATACTAGCAAGGTGTCCATGCATTCCACAAAACATCAACATGATCAAGGGGAGGCCTAATTTGCAAATATGGAGAGGGGTGTGGGTATCTTTTTTCAAAATTGCCATAGTTTCCTTCCTATCCGTCAGATATAAATCGGACGACCTATATTGCAGGATGGCAGGCACACCATCATCAACAACTCTGTTTTTTATAAGAGTAGAGATAAAATATATTGTATGTAGTATAACATGTTCATAACCACACCATGTGTATCACCGTTATATATATTCACAGATGCGTCGGTTTAAAACACTATGATAAATTCTTCAAATATCTGAATTCGCTTTTTATAATGAAGTATGATCTCTATTCCTCTTTTACACCCACACAATCCTCTTATCTTTGTATCTAGCGCTAACTTTCTCTCGTGCGTGCACACGCCCGCATCCCTCTCACCCTCCCTCAGCATTCTCTAGCTCCATCGTGCAAATTCATCTTTTCACTTTAGGTTGTTCACCCATGGTGTGTGTAGGCCTAGCTCCTTCTATACGGCACACATCCATCGATATGCCTCTCTAGCCAGGTGTGCCTAGCACGATCACAAGCTTCCCCTCTTCTGTTATCACCGTCCATGCCTCACTCCCACCACTCTTTTCATCGATCTCGTACTTGCACACTCCTTCCCCCTTGATATAGTATGACTCTCGAACCACCTCCTAGATGCATCCCTATCTCTCTATCCTTCTCCCCGTGCCTCATTTTCTTCTAACACACACACATGCATGTATACGATCGATCTCCCAACATATACCTAGGTCGACTTTAACTATTCCGCCCCCATCGATCGATGTACCTCACAAGTTATGTCTCTCCTTTCTCTGGCAAAGGACGATTGATCTTCCTATGTAGTTACGTCTGCTTACCATAGCCATATCATCCCCCCTCATCATTCATGAATGCCTCCTGACCCGTCTCTCACATGCACGTGCACACACATGCATCCGTCCCCTCTCTTATTGATATTGCAGGCGTGCCCTCCGGTTGTCTAGCAAGCCTATCCCACCATTTGTTAGAAGCAACTCCACTTCCACCCCCTCCAACACTCTAGCTCTGTCTCTCTCCCAACCTTATTCCTCTCGTACACATATGCATGGATGCCGATCGATCTCCCTTAATACATGAGGTAGATAGATCTCCCTTATTACATAGTGTAGGCCTCTCTCCCCCTCCACACATATACCAGCCATTGTACCTCTATAGTTAATTAGGCCTCCCTCCCCCCGCCCCACACCACACACCGATAGTCGAGCGCTGTAGGTAGGTATCCATGCCACAGAGACAAACTGCACATGTCCCCTCTCACGTTCCAATAGGCCAGCCACTCTATATCTTTGACGTGGGCACACACAAATTCGATGGCACTCTTTATCGATCGTGTGCGCGCGCACACACACACATCATCCCTCTCTTCGATTCTATGGACGCCTAAAGCCAATGATACCTCCACTCTCTACTCGTGGATCGCCCCTCTATATATATGATATATCCAGGACTCTATTTCACACACATTGCACATGTTACATTTTTTGATTGACTCCCCAACTCTCACGAACCCACACACTATATCTCTCTATGTTTGTATCTCTCTCACACAACCCCACGTAGGTGGTTGCAACACCACGGATGTAACTTTCCCTATTTGTACTCCAACTCTTGCCGTTTCCGGCGTTAAGTTATTTTATTTCCTCGGGTTCAGGTTTTTGTCTCCGTGTGTTGTTGTCGTTCTCATGCATCTCATATCATGTCATCATGTGCATTGCATTTGCATACGTGTTCATCTCATGCATTCGAGAATTTTCCCCGTTGTCCGTTTTGCATTCCGGCGCTTCGGTCTCCTCCAGTGGTCATTTCTAGCTTTCTTTCGTGTGTGGGGTTTAAACATTTCCGGATTGGACCGAGACTTGTCATGCAGCCTTGGTTTACTACCGGTAGGCCGCCTATCAAGTTTCGTACCATTTGGACTTCGTTTGATACTCCAACGGTTAACTGAGGGACCGAAAAGGCCTCGTGTGTGTTGCAGCCCAACACCCCTCCAATTCAGCCCAAAACCCACCAAACTCTGCTCCATGTCCTAGAGCGTTCGATCACGATCGTGTGGCCGAAAACCGCACCTCATTTGGACTCTTCTAGCTCCAGTTATGCCTATAAATACACCCCCTCCGTTTTCGGATCTCCCCTCTCCCCGAAACCCTAAAAAAAATCCCCAGATCCGCCGCCGGATGTGTCCGGACGAGCCAGACAGCGTCCGGATCCCGCCGCCGCCTCTCCCGAGCCGACACATGGCGCGCCGCCCTCCACCCACCACCGGCCCGCGAGCCCGTCCCCGGCCCCCGAAGCCCATCGGCCTACCGCCGCCGCCTGGGTGCCCGCGCCGCCCGACCGGCCTCGCGCCGCCGCCGCTCCGCCCGAGCCGGTGAGCTCCACCCGCCTCGCCTCCTCCTCGCCTCGCCCGCCTTGACACCGACGATGCCGCTGCTGCCGCCCGGTCGCCGCGCCGCTCCCGCCGGAAGCCGCCGCCGCCGCCGCCCCGACCGCTCCGGCCGACCTACCTCCTCTCCGGCGAGACCCCGACGCCGGCGACCTCGGACCCGCCTCCCGTGAACAGTGCAGCGCCGCGCCTCGGTTTCCGTGCGAACCCTAGATCCAGATCTAGAGGTTGTTTTTTTGCCAAGTCCCTAGATTTTTTACTCCATATTCTCCTGTTCGAGGCCCCGTAACTTTGCATCCGTAGCTCCTATTTGGGCATATAGTATATCAAAATGTTCATCTCAGAGAGTACATCATTTCATTCCATTGCGTCATTTTCATTTGAGCTCATCTTGATGCCCGAAATGCTGCTAGAATGAGGCTTCGTGAGTTAATTGTTAGATCTTAGACTTTTGTCATTTTTGCCATGATTAATGCGTGCATGCTATGGCCGTGAGTTCTTCATATGTTTTGTTAAGGGTTTTGTCATCTTTCCAGAGGTGCAACCCATGCATTTTTGTGATGTGTGTGGTGACTTGTGCAAGCTTGAAAAGTGAGGCACCCGGTAATTCTGTTTTCAGGGACTTAGTAGTTTTCACTAAGTCTGGGATTATTTAGTTCACGATGCCCTATGTTCATGTTGTTTCCTAGTGATCCGTGCCTCTTTTGAGGATGATCAGTAAGGGAGTTTTGTTAATCTTGTTATGCTCTATCCATCCATGTCTTTCTTTGCAATTATGGAGCAACCTAGCCTGAGTCAATCGAGCTCTACTTTTGCTTCGTTGTGAATCTGGGCAGATCGTCAACTTGTTTGCGATTTCGCCGATGCTATTGTAGTTGATCCGTGCATGCTATGCCATTGTTCTTGCCATGTCTAGCTTTTATTTTATGCCTTATTAAGGGATGTATGCTTGCCTTGCCATGACTTGCACCGTAGTGAGTGCATCGAGCTCGTTTACATGCCTTCGTGAGTTATATTTCAGCATGTCCCAGTTTACACTAAGTCTGAAAACTGATTATGTTTTTGCTATGTTCGTGTGCTTGTTAGTATATTTTGTGATCCCTTTTGGCTCAAGGTCACTAAGGGACTTTTGTTAAGCTTGTTGAGTAGCTCCATGCCATGTCTTTCTTTGTAATGTTCAGGTCCTGTAGCATGTTGTTTTGATGCTCCGAAGAGGGCTTCATGATCTGAAATTTCAGACAAGTGTTAATTCCACTAAGTCTGAGATCTGTTTTGTATTTGCGTTTTTGCCATGCTTGTTTGAACCTCATAATGGATGATTTGGCCGTAGCTCAGTGCTAGACTTTTGTTAAGAATCTTGTGTGCATCTCTGCAATGTATGTGGTTGTCATGTTTGGTGGCTGTAGCATGTTCATCTTATTGCATTTAGATGCCTACTTGCTGTAAATCGCAGACCGGTGTCAATTTTGAATCGCTTGCCATTTCCAAACCGTAACTCCGATTCCGGCGTTCTTTATATCGTTTTCAGGCGATTTCATCTCATCTTTCCAGTGGCACCCTTGGAATTCCAAGTTCAGGCCAGGTTCATGCATTTCCTGTAATATCTTGCATTCTGCGTCCCGCATCGCATCCCGCATAGCATATCATCTTTGCATCGTGTTGTTTGAGTTTGCACGTGGTTGATTGTATCCTTGTTGCTTGTTTGTCTTGTTTGGGTAGAGCCTGGAGACGAGTTCGCTACCGAGGAGCCCGTTGAGTTTTCTTGTGAGGATCCAGTCAACTCTGACAACTGTGCAGGCAAGATGATCATACCCTCGAAATCACTACTATCTTTGATATGCTAGTTTGCTCGCTCTTTTGTTATACCAATGCTACGATGCCTACCTTTTGCTTGTCAGCCTCCCAAATTGCCATGTCAAACCTCTAACCCACCTTTGTCCTAGCAAACCGTTGATTGGCTATGTTACCGCTTTGCTTAGCCCCTCTTATAGCGTTGCTAGTTGCAGGTGAAGATTGGAGCCCGTTCCTTGTTGGAACATCTTTTACTTATTTGTTGGGATATCATTATATTGCTATGTTATCCTAATGCATCTATATACTTGGTAAAGGGTGGAAGGCTCGGCCTCTCGCCTAGTGTTTTGTTCCACTCTTGCCGCCCTAGTTTCCGTCATATCGGTGTTATGTTCCCAGATTTTTGCGTTCCTTACGCGGTTGGGTTATAATGGGAACCCCTTGATATTTCGCCTTGATTAAAGCTTTTCCAGCAATGCCCAACCTTGGTTTTACCATTTGCCACCTAGCCTTTTCCTTCCCTTGGGTTCTGCAGACTCAAGGGTCATCTTATTTTAACCCCCCCGGGCCAGTGCTCCTCTGAGTGTTGGTCCACCTATCAGCTACCGGTGGCCACCAGGGGCAACTCTGGGCTGGCCTACCCGTACCTAGGACAATCTGAGTGTGCCCTGAGAAAAAGATATGTGCAGCTCCTATCGGGATTTGTCGGCACATTCGGGCGGTGTTGCTGGTCTTGTTTTAACCTGTCGAAGTGTCTTGAGTTACCGAGATACCGAGTCTGATCAGAACGTTTTGGGAGGAGGTCTATTCCTTCGTTGACCGTGAGAGCTTGTCATGGGCTAAGTTGGGACTCCCCTGCAGGGATTGAACTTTCGAAAGCCGTGCCCGCGGTTATGGGCAGATGGGAATTTGTTAATGTCCGGTTGTAGACAACTTGAACCTTACTTAATTAAAATGAATCAACCGAGTGTGTTACTGTGATGACCTCTTCTCGGCAGAGTCCGGGAAGTGGACACGGTGTTGGAGTAATGTTTGCGCAGGCTGCCCTCTAGTTTCTCGCTCGTGCTTTGCCTCCTCTTCTCGCTCTCCTTTGCGAATAAGTTAGCCACCATATATGCTAGTCGCTTGCTGCAGCTCCACATATATTTGCCTTTCCTTTCCTATAAGCTTAAATAGTCTTGATCGCGAGGGTGCGAGATTGCTGAGTCCCTGTGGCTCACAGATTACTATTACACCAGATGCAGGTCCAGGTGATTCCGCTCCAGGGGACGATTATGAGCTCAAGTGGGAGTTCGACGAAGACTCTCAACGATATTATGTTTCCTTTCCCGATGATCAGTAGTGGTGCCCAGTTGGGGGTGATTGGGACCGTGTCGCATGTTGGGTTCTCTTTTATTTTGGCGCCGTAGTCGGGCCATGAGTGTTTTGGATGATGTAATGTTATTTATGTTCTTGATTGACGTGGGATGTCGTGAAGATTGCCTAACTTGCGACATATGCCGTCAATGCGATTATGTCTCTAAGTCGTGCCTCGACAGGTGGGAGCTATAGTCGCATCGAGGGTGTTACAAGTTGGTATCAGAGACTTCCGCGACCTTAGGAGCCCCATTGCTTGATCGTTTTTAGCGGCCGAGTTGTGTCTAGAAAAATGTTTTGATTCTTTAGGAATTATATATCGGAGAGTTAGGAATTCTTTTTTACTTGCCAGTCTCCTCATCGCTCTGGTAAGGCATCCTGACGTAGAGTTTTGACTCTTCTCTTCTCAAATTTCACTAAAAAAATTTTAGGATCCCGCGGGTATCTTGGAATCGTTCCGATGGTTTTATGATGAGAACATTGTCTTGGTGCCTCCTGTCAGGGGTTTAGTGGAAGTGTCCCCGGAAGTTGAGCTCTGAGGTGTTGTCATCATAATTTTATCGTTGTAGTTCTGGAATACCTGAGTTTAGTACGCCGACATCGAAAATCTCTTTTATGCAGTTCGTTTGTGAGATAACCTCGACGCCACCCAGTACTGGGGCGGGAGTTCGGGAGTATCGCCATAACTTGTATAACGGATGCTTTTCGAAGGTTGAGGTAGATGGTTTCCGAAGGTTTCTTGGTTATGTGTTGAAGGATGGATACAGCTGGATGTAGGAATTGCTAGTTTGGGTGAGATATTATGCTTCCCCTGTATCCCCAACACCCGATTGCATAACCGGAAAAGTTCGGGAGTTTCATAGGTGGGAATTCTAGTAGGTCTAGTTCTTCTTCCACGGATATTGGTTTGAGATTGGGATTTCTTACCGATTATTCGTTCTTGATCCGTACCTTGTTGATTTATTTCTCTACCTTAATTCTACGTGGCTTCTCAATTTATGGATATGTGACCATTTCAAGAGGAATGCATTCGTTCATTTTGTTCGGATGTGAAGACTATATGTTGCAATTTTCATTCCGTTGGATTCAGCTTCAATATTTGTCTGTCAATGTGCTAATGGTGGTCAACCTCTTCAGGATGGCTCCTCCAACATGCACGACTCCGAATCCTGATCCGCCACCACCTCCACCTCCTCCAGAGGCATGGCAAGCTATGATGGCTGCAACCAATGCAAATACACAACCGATCATGCAAATTCTTCAAGAGCGCAATCAAGACAGTCAAGGGAATCAAGGCAGCAATCAGAGTCACTTTGCTACACTCAACCAGTTCCTTGCTAACGGGCCAAAGACTTTCAGCAATTGTGTTGAGGCAACCGATGCTGACGATTGGCTTGTGGATCTGTGTAAGCATTTCGAGTGCAGTAACGTCAGGCCTGAGGACTTTGTGAAGTTCGCTTCCTTCCAACTCAAAGATCAAGCTGCAGAATGGTTCCAGCAGTACAAGGACTCCAGAGGTGGACGTGTTATCACTTGGGATGATTTCCGTCGAGATTTCCGAGCTCATCATATTCCGCAGAGCGTGGTTGAAACCAAGCGTGAGGAATTCCGCAATCTGAAGCAAGGCTCTTTGTCTGTCTATGACTACAACAAGTTGTTTCAGAAGCTTGCCCGCTTTGCCAAGAAGGATGTGCCTGATGAGAAGAGCATGATATACCAGTTCAGGGGTGGTCTCAGAGAAGAAATTCAGCTCGCTCTTGTTCTCTTTGAGCCCTTGATGTACGATGAGTTCTACAACATGGCATTGAAGCAAGAGGCTGCTCAGTTGAGGTGTGATGCTTCCAAGAAGCAAGTCAGAGATGTTACTCCTTCTTCCTCTACTCAAGTGGCCAAGCAGCAGAAGTTTTGGCTTCCTCCTCCTCCGTTCCGTCAGCCGTATCAGCAGAAGAGCAAAGGTGGCACTGGTTCTTCCCACCCACCCAACCCTGGCTTTCATAATAAGACTTCATCTCAAGCTCCAAGATCGAGTGCTTCGTATCACCGTCCGCTTTCAGAGGTCACGTGCAACAAGTGCCAACAGAAGGGTCACTATGCCAACAAGTGTCTCAACCAGAGGCGTCTTCCTCCTCCTCCTCCTGTCAGATCGGCAAGTACAGCTGTGGTCAAGCATAACCCCAAGCATGCCAAGGTCAATTTGATGAATGCAGCTCAGGCAGAGGACTCGTCAGATGTGATCATGGGTAACCTTCCTGTTAATGATATTCCAGCTAAAGTTCTTTTTGACACTAGTGCATCGCATTGCTTCATCTCGAGACCGTTTACAAATAGGCATGAATTGGTTTCACAAGTTTTGCCTAGTCCTTTAGCAGTTGTCTCTCCCGGTAAGCGCATGCAGGCTAACTCCATCGTTCCGGATGTTTCCATCACTTTGGGTGACTAAAAGTTCTTGGCTTCTCCTACGGTTCTTGGTGACTCGGATATTGATCTTATTCTCGGAATGGATTGGCTTTCTAAGCACAAGGCTCAGCTTGATTGTGCAGCCAGGCAGATTCGATTGACTCATTCATCTGAGGATGTAATTGTCTTTACCGCTCGGGATAATACTATCCGTCTGTTTTCTCTCAATGAGAAGGGTGAATTGGATGCCATCTCTCAAATTCCAGTTGTTTGCGAATATCAAGACGTCTTTCCAGAAGAGCTCCCAGGAATGCCTCTGCACCGGCCAGTTGAATTCGTTATTGAACTTGAGCCTGGCACGGAACCTGTGTGCAAACGTCCTTACAAGCTCGGACTTGAAGAGTTGAAGGAGCTGAAGAAGCAACTCGATGAGCAAGAAAGAATGGGTCTCATCCGGCCTAGTTCTTCTCCGTGGGGTTGTGGTGTTCTTTTTGTGAAGAAGAAGGATGGAACGGACCGACTTTGTGTTGATTACCGTCCGGTGAACAAGAAGACCATCAAGAACAAATAACCACTTCCCAACATCAATGAGCTGTTCGAACAACTCAAAGGTGCCCAAGTATTCTCCAAGCTTGATCTCCGTATGGGTTATCACCAGATTTGCACTCGTGAAGAAGATATTCCCAAGACAGCATTCAGAACAAGTTTTGGTTCATATGAATACACTGTCATGTCTTTTGGCCTCGCCAACGCTCCTCCGACGTTCTCTCGCATGATGAACTTCATCTTCAATGCCTACACCAGTGACTTTGTTTTGGTCTATCTCGACGACATTCTGGTTTTCTCGAAGAGCAAGGAAGATCATGCCAAGCACTTGCGTTTGGTTCTCGATAAGCTCAGGGAACATCAGTTCTACGCCAAGTTCTCCAAGTGTGAATTTTGGCTTGATGAGGTTCTTTATCTTGGTCATATCATCTCTGCCAAGGGCATTGTCGTGAATCCTGAGGAGGTGTCTGCAATTGTGAATTGGGAACCTCCTCAGAACGTGAAGCAACTCCGCAGTTTTCTCGGTCTCGCAAGCTATTGCCGAAGATTCGTGGAAAACTTTTCTAAGATCGCGAAGCCTCTCTCTAATCTTCTTCAGAAGCACGTCAAGTACGTTTGGTCTCCGGAGTGTGATATTGCTTTCAACACTTTGAAAGAGAAGTTGATCACTGCTCCAGTTTTGACTCCGCCTGATGAATCCAAGCCGTACGAGGTCTTTTGTGATGCCTCTCTCCAAGGTCTTGGCGCAGTTTTGATGCAAGAGAAGAAAGTGGTTGCTTATACATCTCGCCAGTTGAAGCCTAATGAGAAGAACTACCCCACTCATGATCTCGAGTTGGCGGCAGTTGTGCATGCTCTTTTGACTTGGAGACATCTTCTATTGGGAAGAAAAGTGGACATTTTCACTGATCACAAGAGTCTCAAGTACATCTTCACTCAGCCTAATCTCAACCTCAGGCAAACTCGATGGGTCGAGATGATTCAAGAGTATAATCCGAGTATTGAGTACACTCCAGGCAAGGGTTAATGTGATTGCTGACGCTTTGAGCAGAAAGGCTTACTGCAACAGTCTGATTCTCAGGCCTTATCAACCCGAGCTTTGTGAAGCTTTCCGCAAACTTAATCTGCAAGTTGTTCCTCAAGGTTTCCTCGCCAACCTTCAAGTCTCTCCTACCTTAGAAGACCAGATTTGCCAAGCCCAGCTTCTTGATGCTATGGTGAAAAACGTGAAGATTGGGATTGCCAAGAGTCAGTCCAAGTACAAGTGCTACCGCCTTGATGACAAGGACACTCTCTTCTTCGAGGATCGTATTGTTGTGCCCAAAGGTGACCTCCGTAAAGTGATCATGAACGAGGCTCACAATTCTCTCCTCTCCATCCACCCTGGGAGCATGAAGATGTATCAGGACCTTAAGCAAGCTTATTGGTGGACTCGAATGAAGCGCGAGATCGCTCAATTCGTGAATGAATGTGATGTCTGCAGAAGAGTGAAGGCAGAACACCAAAGGCCAGCTGGTCTCCTCCAACCTCTTGCCATTCCAGAATGGAAGTTTGACCACATTGAAATGGACTTCGTGACTGGGTTTCAAAAGTCCAAGCGTGGCAATGATGCTATATTCGTTGTCATCGACAAACTCACCAAAGTGGCTCACTTTCTGCCTATCAAAGAGTCGATCACTGCAGCTCAATTGGCGGAACTCTATACCTCTCGCATTGTCTCTCTGCATGGTATTCCTCAAGTGATCTCTTCAGACCGTGGCAGCATCTTTACCTCGAAGTTTTGGGATTCTTTTCAGAAGGCCATGGGCACGAACATCCGCTTCAGCACTGCTTTCCATCCTCAAAGAAGCGGTCAAGTCGAGTGTGTCAACCAGATTCTTGAAGATATGCTCAGGGCTTGTGTGATCTCCTTCGGCATGAAGTGGGAGGATTGTCTTCCTTATGCTGAATTCTCCTACAATAACAATTTTCAAGCAAGTTCGGGCAAGGCCCCATTTGAAATTCTGTATGGCAGGAAGTGCCGTACCCCTCTCAACTGGTCTGAAACCGGTGAACGTCAGCTTTTGGGTAATGACTTAATCACAGAGGCAGAAGAAATGTGCAAAGTCATTCGTGATAACCTCAAAGCAGCCCAATCCCGTCATAAGAGCTACTATGATAGTAAGCACCGTGATTTGGCTTTCGAGATCGGAGATCATGTTTACCTCCGTGTCTCTCCTATGAAAGGTACTCGTCATTTCGGTATCAAAGGGAAGCTTGCTCCTAGATACGTGGGACCTTTCAAGATTGTCAGCAAGAGAGGCGACCTCGCCTATCAACTCGAGCTTCCTTCAAACTTTGCTAATGTTCATGACGTGTTCCATGTCTCTCAGCTTTGAAAGTGCTTCAAGACTCGTGACCGCACCGTCAACTTCGAGGACATTGAGCTCCAAGAAGATCTCTCCTATCGTGAGCACCCAGTTGCTATTCTTGAAGAGACTGAACGCAAGACTCGCAACAAGTCAATCAAATTTC
The DNA here is from genome assembly GCF_002162155.2 of Triticum dicoccoides. NCBI lineage: Eukaryota > Viridiplantae > Streptophyta > Magnoliopsida > Poales > Poaceae > Triticum > Triticum dicoccoides. The sequence continues at coordinate 422,587,397 of NC_041384.1, forward strand.
TCAAAGTCAAATGGTCACACCATTCCGACCGTGAAGCTACCTGGGAATGCGAGGATCACCTCCGTTCTGAGTACCCGGTGTTGTTTCAGTCCTAGATCTCAGGACGAGATCCTTTCGTAGTGGTGGAGTGTTGTAACACCCCGGATGTAACTTTCCCTGTTTGTACTCCAACTCTTGTCGTTTCCGGCGTTAAGTTATTTTATTTCCTCGGATTCGGGTTTTTGTCTCCGTGTGTTGCTGTCGTTGTCATGCATCTCATATCATGTCATCATGTGCATTGCATTTGCATACGTGTTCATCTCATGCATTCGAGCATTTTCCCCGTTGTCCGTTTTGCATTCCGGCGCTTCGTTCTCCTCCGGTGGTCATTTCTAGCTTTCTTTCGTGTGTGGGGTTTAAACATTTCCGGATTGGACCGAGACTTGCCATGCGGCCTTGGTTTACTACTGGTAGGCCGCCTGTCAAGTTTCGTACCATTTGGACTTCATTTGATACTCCAACGGTTAACCGAGGGACCGAAAAGGCCTCGTGTGTGTTGCAGCCCAACACCCCTCCAATTCGGCCCAAAACCCACCAAACTCTGCTCCATGTCCTAGAGCGTTCGATCACGATCGTATGGCCGAAAATCGCACCTCATTTGGACTCTCCTAGCTCCACTTATGCCTATAAATACACCCCATCCATTTTCGGATCTCCCCTCTCCCCGAAACCCTAAGAAAAATCCCCAGATCCGCCGCCGGACGTGTCCGGACGAGCCGGACAGCGTCCGGATCCCGCCGCCGCCTCTCCCGAGCTAACATGTGGCGCGCCGCCCTCCACCTGCCGCCGGCCCGCGAGCCCGTCCCCTGCCCCCGAAGCCCATCGGCCTCCCGCCGCCGACTGGGTGCCCGCGCCGCCCGACCGGCCTCGCGCCACC
>NC_041384.1:422588962-422729668 GCF_002162155.2 Triticum dicoccoides
GCCGGCGAGCTCCATCCGCCTCGCCTCCTCCGCGCCTCACCCGCCTCGACGCCGGCGACGCCGCCGCCGCCGCCGCCGCCCCGACCGCTCAGGCCGACCTACCTCCTCTCCGGCGAGACCCCGATGCCGGTGACCTCAGACCCGCCTCCCGTGAACAGTGCAGCGCCGCGCCTCGGTTTCCGTGCGAACCCTAGATCCAGATCCAGAGGTTGTTTTTTTGCTAAGTCCCTAGATTTTTTACTCCATATGCTCCTGTTCGAGGCCCCGTAACTTTGCATCCGTAGCTCCGATTTGGGCATATAGTATATCAAAATGTTCACCTCAGAGAGTAAATCACTTCATTCCATTGCATCATTTTCATTTGAGCTCATCTTGATGCCCGAAATGCTGCTAGAAGGAGGCTTCGTGAGTTAATTGTCAGATCTGCTAGTTCATCTTAGACTTTTGTCATTTTTGCCATGATTAATGCGTGCATGCTATGGCCGTGAGTTCTTCATATGTTTTGTTAAGGGTTTTGTTATCTTTCCAGAGGTGCAACCCATGCATTTTTGTGATGTGTGTGGTGACTTGTGCAAGCTTGCAAAGTGAGGCACCCGGTAATTCTGTTTTCAGGGACTTAGTAGTTTTCAGTAAGTCTGGGATTATTTAGTTCACGATGCCCTATGTTCATGTTGTTTCCTAGTGATCCGTGCCTATTTTGAGGATGATCAGTAAGGGAGTTTTGTTAATCTTGTTATGCTCTATCCATCCATGTATTTGTTTGCAATTATGGAGCACCCTAGATTGAGTCAATCGAGCTCTATGTTTGCTTTGTTGTGAATCTGGGCAGATCGTCAACTTGTTTGCGATTTCGCCGATGCTATTGTAGTTGATCCGTGCATGCTATGCCATTGTTCTTGCCATGTCTAGCTTGTATTTTATGCCTTCTTAAGGGATGTATGCTTGCCTTGCCATGACTTGCACCATAGTGAGTGCATCGAGCTCGTTTACATGCCTTCTTGAGGTATATTTCAGCATGTCCCAGTTTTCACTAAGTCTGAAAACTGATTATGTTTTTGCTATGTTCGTGTGCTTGTTAGTATATTTTGTGATCCCTTTTGGCTCAAGGTCACTAAGGGACTTTTGTTAAGCTTGTTGAGTAGCTCCATGCCATGTCTTTCTTTGTCATGTTCAGGTCCTGTAGCATGTTGTTTTGATGCTCCGAAGAGGGCTTCATGATATGAAATTTCAGACAAGTGTTAATTCCACTAAGTCTGAGATCTGTTTTGTATTTGCGTTTTTGCCATGCTTGTTTGAACCTCATAATGTATGATTTGGCCGTAGCTCAGTGCTAGCCTTTTGTTAAGCATCTTGTGTGCATCCCTGCCATGTATTTTTTTGTCATGTTTGGTGGCTGTAGCATGTTCATCTCATTGCATTTAGATGCCTACTCGCTGTAAATCACAGACCGGTGTCAATTTTGAATCGCTTGCCATTTCCAAACCGTAACTCCGATTTCGGCGTTCTTTATATCGTTTTGAAGCGATTTCATCTCATATTTCCAGTGGCACCCTTGGAATTCCAAGTTGAGGCCAGCTTCATGCATTTCCTGTAATATCTTGCATTCTGCATCCCGCATCGCATCCTGCATAGCATATCATCTTTGCATCGTGTTGTTTGAGTTTGCACGTGGTTGATTGTATCCTTGTTGCTTGTTTGTCTTGTTTGGGTAGAGCCGGGAGACGAGTTCACTATCGAGGAGACCGTTGAGTTTGCTTGTGAGGATCCAGTCAACTCTGACAACTGTGCATGCAAGATGATCATACCCTCGAAATCACTACTATCTTTGCTATGCTAGTTTGCTCGCTCTTTTGCTATGCCAATGCTATGATGCCTACCTTTTGCTTGTCAGCCTCCCAAATTGCCATGTCAAACCTCTAACCCACCTTTGTCCTAGCAAACCGTTGATTGGCTATGTTACCGCTTTGCTTAGCCCCTCTTATAGCGTTGCTAGTTGCAGGTGAAGATTGGAGCCCGTTCCTTGTTGGAACATCTTTTACTTATTTGTTGGGATATAATTATATTGCTATATTATCCTAATGCATCTATATACTTGGTAAAGGGTGGAAGGCTCGGCCTCTCGCCTAGTGTTTTGTTCCACTCTTGCCGCCCTAGCTCCGTCATATCGGTGTTATGTTCCCGGATTTTTGCGTTCCTTACGCAGTTGGGTTATAATGGGAACCCCTTGATATTTCGCCTTGATTAAAGCTTTTCCAGCAATGCCCAACCTTGGTTTTACCATTTGCCACCTAGCCTTTTCCTTCCCTTGGGTTCTGCAGACTCAAGGGTCATCTTATTTTAACCCCCCCGGGCCAGTGCTCCTCTGAGTGTTGGTCCACCTGTCAGCTACCGGTGGCCACCAGGGGCAACTCTGGGATGGCCTACCCGTACCTAGGACAATCTGAGTGTGCCCTAAGAAAGAGATATGTGTAGCTCCTATCGGGATTTGTCGGCACATTCGGGCGGTGTTGCTGGTCTTGTTTTAACCTGTCGAAGTGTCTTGAGTTACCGAGATACCGAGTCTGATCGGAACATCTTGGGAGGAGGTCTATTCCTTCGTTGACCGTGAGAGCTTGTCATGGGCTAAGTTGGGACTCCCCTGCAGGGATTGAACTTTTGAAAGCCGTGCCCGCGGTTATGGGCAGATGGGAATTTGTTAATGTCCGGTTGTAGACAACTTGAACCTTACTTAATTAAAATGAATCAACCGAGTGTGTTACCGTGATGGCCTCTTCTCAGCGGAGTCCGGGAAGTGGACACGGTGTTGGAGTAATGTTTGCGCAGGCTGCCCTCTAGTTTCTCGCTCGTGCTTTGCCTCCTCTTCTCGCTCTCCTTTGCGAATAAGTTAGCCACCATATATGCTAGTCGCTTGCTGCAGCTCCACATATATTTGCCTTTCCTTTCCTATAAGCTTAAATAGTCTTGATCGCGAGGGTGCGAGATTGCTGAGTCCCTGTGGCTCACAGATTACTATTACACCAGATGCAGGTCCAGGTGATTCCGCTCCAGGGGTCGATTATGAGCTCAAGTGGGAGTTCGACGAAGACTCTCAATGATATTATGTTTCCTTTCCCGATGATCAGTAGTGGTGCCCAGTTGGGGGTGATTGGGACCGTGTCGCATGTTGGGTTCTCTTTTATTTTGGCGTCGTAGTCGGGCCATGAGTGTTTTGGATGATGTAATGTTATTTATGTTCTTGATTGACGTGGCGAGTGTAAGCCAACTATGTTCTCCCCTTTATTAATTATATTACATGGGATGTCGTGAAGATTGCCTAACTTGCGACATATGCCGTCAATGCGATTATGTCTCTAAGTCGTGCCTCGACACGTGGGAGCTATAGTCGCATCGAGGGTGTTACAAGTTGGTATCAGAGACTTCCGCGACCTTAGGAGCCCCATTGCTTGATCGTTTTTAGCGGCCAAGTTGTGTCTAGAAAAATGTTTTGAGTCTTTAGGAATTATATATCGGAGAGTTAGGAATTCTTTTTACTTCCCAGTCTCCTCATCGCTCTGGTAAGGCATCCTGACGTAGAGTTTTGACTCTTCTCTTCTCAAATTTCACTAAAAAAAATTTAGGATCACGCGGGTATCTTGGAATCGTTCCGATGGTTTTATGATGAGAACATTGTCTTGGTGCCTCTTGTCAGGGGTTTAGTGGAAGTGTCCCGGGGAGTTGAGCTCTGAGGTGTTGCCATCATAATTTTATCGTTGCAGTTCTGTAATACCTGAGTTTAGTACGCCGACATCGAAAATCTCTTTTATGCAGTTCGTTGGTGAGATAACCTCGACGCCACCCAGTACTGGGGCGGGAGTTCGGGAGTATCGCCATAACTTGTATAACGGATGCTTTTCGAAGGTTGAGGTAGATGGTTTTCGAAGGTTTCTTGGTTATGTGTTGAAGGATGGATACAGCTGGATGTAGGAATTGCTAGTTTGGGTGAGATATTATGCTTCCCCTGTATCCCCAACACCTGATTGCATAACCGGAAAAGTTCGGGAGTTTCATAGGTGGGAATTCTAGTAGCTCTAGTTCTTCTTCCACGGATATTGGTTTGAGATTGGGATTTCTTACCGATTATTCGTTCTTGATCCGTACCTTGTTGATTTATTTCTCTACCTTAATTCTACGTGGCTTCTCAATTTATGGATATGTGACCATTTCAAGAGGAATGCATTCGTTCATTTTGTTCGGATGTGAAGACTATATGTTGCAATTTTCATTCCGTTGGATTCAGCTTCAATATTTGTCTATCAATGTGCTAATGGTGGTCAACCTCTTCAGGATGGCTCCTCCAACGCGCACGACTCCGAATCCTGATCTGCCACCACCTCCACCTCCTCCAGAGGCATGGCAAGCTGTGATGGCCGCATCCAATGCAAATACACAGCTGATCATGCAAATTCTTCAAGAGCGCAATCAAGGCAGTCAAGGGAATCAAGGCAACAATCAGAGTCACTTTGCTACACTCAACCAGTTCCTTGCTAACGGGCCAAAGACTTTCAGCAATTGTGTTGAGGCAACCGATGCTGACGATTGGCTTGTGGATCTGTGTAAGCATTTCGAGTGCAGTCATGTCATGCCTGAGGACTTTGTGAAGTTCGCTTCCTTCCAACTCAAAGATCAAGCTGCAGAATGGTTCTAGCAGTACAAGGACTCCAGAGGTGGACGTGTTATCACTTGGGATGATTTCCGTCGAGATTTCCGAGCTCATCATATTCCGCAGAGCGTGGTTGAAAGCAAGCGTGAGGAATTCCGCAATCTGAAGCAAGGCTCTTTGTCTGTCTATGACTACAACAAGTTGTTTCAAAAGCTTGCCCGCTTTGCCAAGCAGGACATGCCTGATGAGAAGAGCATGATATACCAGTTCAGGGGTGGTCTCAGAGAAGAAATTCAGCTCGCTCTTGTTCTCTTTGAGCCCTTGAGGTACGATGAGTTCTACAACATGGCATTGAAGCAAGAGGTTGCTCAGTTGAGGTGTGATGCTTCCAAGAAGCGAGTCAGAGATGTTACTCCTTCTTCCTCTACTCAAGTGGCCAAGCAGCAGAAGTTTTGGCTTCCTCCTCCTCCGTTCCATCAGCCGTATCAGCAGAAGAGCAAAGGTGGCAGTGGTTCTTCCCACCCACCCAACCCTGGCTTTCAGAACAAGACTTCGTCTCAAGCTCCAAGATCGAGTGCTCCGTATCACCGTCCGCTTTCAGAGGTCACGTGCAACAAGTGCCAACAGAAGGGTCACTATGCCAACAAGTGTCTCAACCAGAGGCGTCTTCCTCCTCCTCCTGTCAGATCGGCAAGTACAACTATGGTTAAGCATAACCCCAAGCATGCCAAGGTCAATTTGATGAATGCAGCTCAGGCAGAGGACTCGTCAGATGTGATCATGGGTAACCTTCCTGTTAATGATATTCCAGCTAAAGTTCTTTTTGACACTGGTGCATCGCATTGCTTCATCTCGAGACCGTTTACAAATAGGCATGAATTGGTTTCACAAGTTTTGCCTAGTCCTTTAGCAGTTGTCTCTCCCGGTAAGCGCATGCAGGCTAACTCCATCGTTCCGGATGTTTCCATCACTTTGGGTGACTACAAGTTCTTGGCTTCTCCTACGATTCTCGGTGACTCAGATATTGATCTTATTCTCGGAATGGATTGGCTTTCTAAGCACAAGGCTCAGCTTGATTGTGCAGCCAAGCAGATTCAATTGACTCATTCGTCTGAGGATGTAATTGTCTTTGCCGGTCGGGATAATACTATTCGTCTGTTTTCTCTCAATGAGAAGGGTGAATTGGATGTCATCTCTCAAATTCCAGTCGTTTGCGAATATCAAGACGTCTTTCTAGAAGAGCTCCCAGGAATGCCTCCGCACCAGCCAGTTGAATTCGTTATTGAACTTGAGCCTGGCACGGAACCTGTGTGCAAACGTCCTTACAAGCTCGGACCTGAAGAGTTGAAGGAGCTGAAGAAGCAACTCGATGAGCAAGAAAGAATGGGTCTCATCCGGCCTAGTTCTTCTCCGTGGGGTTGTGGTGTTCTTTTTGTGAAGAAGAAGGATGGAACAGACCGACTTTGTGTTGATTACCGTCCGGTGAACAAGAAGACCATCAAGAACAAATAACCACTTCCCAACATCAATGAGCTGTTCGAACAACTCAAAGGTGCCCAAGTATTCTCCAAGCTTGATCTTCGTATGGGTTATCACCAGATTTGCATTCGTGAAGAAGATATTCCCAAGACAGCATTCAGAACAAGTTTTGGTTCATATGAATACACTGTCATGTCTTTTGGCCTCGCCAACGCTCCTTCGACGTTCTCTCGCATGATGAACTTCATCTTCAATGCCTACACCAATGACTTTGTTTTGGTCTATCTCGACGACATTCTGGTTTTCTTGAAGAGCAAGGAAGATCATGCCAAGCACTTGCGTTTGGTTCTCGATAAGCTCAGGGAACATCAGTTCTACGCCAAGTTCTCAAAGTGTGAATTTTGGCTTGATGAGGTTCTTTATCTTGGTCATATCATCTTTGCCAAGGGCATTTCCGTGAATCCCGAGGAGGTGTCTGCAATTGTGAATTGGGAACCTCCTCATAACATGAAGCAACTCCGCAGTTTTCTCGGCCTCGCAAGCTATTGCCGAAGATTCATTGAAAACTTTTCTAAGATCGCGAAGCCTCTCTCTAATCTTCTTCAGAAGCACGTCAAGTACGTTTGGTCTCCGGAGTGTGATATTGCTTTCAACACTTTGAAAGAGAAGTTGATCACTGCTCCAGTTTTGACTCCGCCTGATGAATCCAAGCCGTACGAGGTCTTTTGTGATGCCTCTCTCCAAGTTCTTGGCGCAGTTTTGATGCAAGAGAAGAAAGTGGTTGCTTATACATCTCGCTAGTTGAAGCCTAATGAGAAGAACTACCCCACTCATGATCTCGAGTTGGCGGCAGTTGTGCATGCTCTTTTGACTTGGAGACATCTTCTATTGGGAAGAAAAGTGGACATTTTCACTGATCACAAGAGTCTCAAGTACATCTTCACTCAGCCTAATCTCAGCCTCAGGCAAACTTGATGGGTCGAGATGATTCAAGAGTATAATCCGAGTATTGAGTACACTCCAGGCAAGGCTAATGTGATTGCTGACGGTTTGAGCAGAAAGGCTTACTGCAACAGTCTGATTCTCAAGCCTTATCAACCCGAGCTTTGTGAAGCTTTCCGCAAACTTAATCTGCAAGTTGTTCCTCAAGGTTTCCTCGCCAACCTTCAAGTGTCTCCTACCTTAGCAGACCAGATTCGCCAAGCCCAGCTTCTTGATGCTATGGTGAAAAACGTGAAGATTGGGATTGCCAAGAGTCAGTCCAAGTACAAGTGCTACCGCCTTGATGACAAGGACACTCTCTTCTTCGAGGATCGTATTGTTGTGCCCAAAGGTGACCTCCGTAAAGTGATCATGAACGAGGCTCACAATTCTCTCCTCTCCATCCACCCTGGGAGCACGAAGATGTATCAGGACCTTAAGCAAGCTTATTGGTGGACTCGAATGAAGCGCGAGATCGCTCAATTCGTGAATGAATGTGATGTCTGCAGAAGAGTGAAGGCAGAACACCAAAGGCCAGCTGGTCTCCTCCAACCTCTTGCCATTCCAGAATGGAAGTTTGACCACATTGAAATGGACTTCGTGACTGGGTTTCCAAAGTCCAAGCGTGGCAATGATGCTATATTCGTTGTCATCGACAAACTCACCAAAGTGGCTCACTTTCTGCCTATCAAAGAGTCGATCACTGCAGCTCAATTGGCGGAACTCTATACCTCTCGCATTGTCTCTCTGCACGGTATTCCTCAAGTGATCTCTTCAGACCGTGGCAGCATCTTTACCTCGAAGTTTTGGGATTCTTTTCAGAAGGCCATGGGCACGAACATCCGCTTCAGCACTGCTTTCCATCCTCAAAGAAGCGGTCAAGTCGAGTGTGTCAACCAGATTCTTGAAGATATGCTCAAGGCTTGTGTGATCTCCTTCGGCATGAAGTGGGAGGATTGTCTTCCTTATGCTGAATTCTCCTACAATAACAGTTTTCAAGCAAGTTCGGGCAAGGCCCCATTTGAAATTCTGTATGGCAGGAAGTGCCGTACCCCTCTCAACTGGTCTGAAACCGGTGAACGTCAGCTTTTGGGTAATGACTTAATCACAGAGGCAGAAGAAATGTGCAAAGTCATTCGTGATAACCTCAAAGCAGCCCAATCCCGTCAGAAGAGCTACTATGATAGTAAGCACTGTGATTTGGCTTTCGAGATCGGAGATCATGTTTACCTCCATGTCTCTCCTATGAAAGGTACTCGTCATTTCGGTATCAAAGGGAAGCTTGCTCCTACATACATGGGACCTTTCAAGATTGTCAGCAAGAGAGGCGACCTCGCCTATCAACTCGAGCTTCCTTCAAACTTTGCTAATGTTCATGACGTGTTCCATGTCTCCCAGCTTCGAAAGTGCTTCAAGACTCGTGACTGCACCGTCAACTTCGAGGACATTGAGCTCCAAGAAGATCTCTCCTATCGTGAGCACCCAGTTGCTATTCTTGAAGAGACTGAACGCAAGACTCGCAACAAGTCAATCAAGTTTCTCAAAGTCAAATGGTCACACCATTCCGACTGTGAAGCTACCTGGGAATGCGAGGATCACCTCCGTTCTGAGTACCCGGTGTTGTTTCAGTCCTAAATCTCGGGACGAGATCCTTTCGTAGTGGTGGAGTGTTGTAACACCCCGGATCTAACTTTCCCTATTTGTACTCCAACTCTTGTCGTTTCCGGCGTTAAGTTATTTTATTTCCTCGGGTTCGGGTTTTTGTCTCCATGTGTTGCTGTCGTTGTCATGCATCTCATATCATGTCATCATGTGCATTGCATTTGCATACGTGTTCATCTCATGCATTCGAGCATTTTCCCCGTTGTCCGTTTTGCATTCCGGCGCTTCGTTCTCCTCCGGTGGTCATTTCTAGCTTTCTTTCGTGTGTGGGGTTTAAACATTTCCGGATTGGACCGAGACTTGCCATGCGGCCTTAGTTTACTACCGGTAGGCCGCCTGTCAAGTTTCGTACCATTTGGACTTCATTTGATACTCCAACGGTTAACCGAGGGACCGAAAAGGCCTCGTGTGTGTTGCAGCCCAACACCCCTGCAATTTGGCCCAAAACCCACCAAACTCTGCTCCATGTTGTAGAGCGTTCGATCACGATCGTGTGGCCGAAAACCGCACCTCATTTGGACTCTCCTAGCTCCACTTATGCCTAGAAATACACCCCCTCCGTTTTCGGATCTCCCCTCTCCCCGAAACCCTAAAAAAATCCCCAGATCCGCCGCCGAACGTGTCCGGACGAGCCGGACAGCGTCCGGATCCCGCCGCCGCCTCTCCCGAGCCGACACGTGGCGCGCCGCCCTCCACCCGCCGCCGGCCCGCGAGCCCGTCCCCGACCCCCGAAGCCCATCGGCCTCCCGCCGCCGCCTGGGTGCCCTCGCCGCCCGACCGGCCTCGTGCCGCCGCCGCTCCGCCCGAGCCGGCGAGCTCCGCCCGCCTCACCTCCTCCGCGCCTCGCCCGCCTCGACGCCGGCGACGCCGCTGCTGCCGCCCGGTCGCCGCGCCGCTCCCGCCGGAAGCCGCTGCCGCCGCCGCCCCGACCGCTCAGGCCGACCTACCTCCTCTTCGGCGAGACCCCGACGCCGGCGACCTCGGACCCGCCTCCCGTGAACAGTGCAGCGCCGCGCCTCGGTTCCCATGCGAACCCTAGTTCCAGATCCAGAGGTTGTTTTTTTGCTAAGTCCCTAGATTTTTTACTCCATATGCTCCTGTTCGAGGCCCCGTAACTTTGCATCCGTAGCTCCGATTTGGGCATATAGTATATCAAAATGTTCACCTCAGAGAGTACATCATTTCATTCCATTGCATCATTTTCATTTGAGCTCATCTTGATGCCCGAAATGCTGCTAGAAGGAGGCTTCATGAGTTAATTGTCAGATCTGCTAGTTCATCTTAGACTTTTGTCATTTTTGCGATGATTAATGCGTGCATGCTATGGCCGTGAGTTCTTCATATGTTTTGTTACGGGTTTTGTTATCTTTCCAGAGGTGCAACCCATGCATTTTTGTGATGTGTGTGGTGACTTGTGCAAGCTTGCAAAGTGAGGCACCCGGTAATTCTGTTTTCAGGGACTTAGTAGTTTTCACTAAGTCTGGGATTATTTAGTTCACGATGCCCTATGTTCATGTTGTTTCCTAGTGATCCGTGCCTCTTTTGAGGATGATCAGTAAGGGAGTTTTGTTAATCTTGTTATGCTCTATCCATACATGTATTTGTTTGCAATTATGGAGCACCCTAGATTGAGTCAATCGAGCTCTACGTTTGCTTTGTTGTGAATCTGGGCAGATCGTCAACTTGTTTGCGATTTCGCCAATGCTATTGTAGTTGATCCGTGCATGCTATGCCATTGTTCTTGCCATGTCTAGCTTGTATTTTATGCCTTCTTAAGGGATGTATGCTTTCCTTGCCATGACTTGCACCGTAGTGAGTGCATCGAGCTCGTTTACATGCCTTCGTGAGTTATATTTCAGCATGTCCCAGTTTTCACTAAGTCTGAAAACTGATTATGTTTTTGCTATGTTCGTGTGCTTGTTAGTATATTTTGTGATCCCTTTTGGCTCAAGGTCACCAAGGGACTTTTGTTAAGCTTGTTGAGTAGCTCCATGACATGTCTTTCTTTGTCATGTTCAGGTCCTGTAGCATGTTGTTTTGATGCTCCGAAGAGGGCTTCATGATCTGAAATTTCAGACAAGTGTTAATTCCACTAAGTCTGAGATCTGTTTTGCATTTGCGTTTTTGCCGTGCTTGTTTGAACCTCATAATGGATGATTTGGCCGTAGCTCAGTGCTAGCCTTTTGTTAAGCATCTTGTGTGCATCCCTGCCATGTATTTTTTTGTCATGTTTGGTGGCTGTAGCATGTTCATCTCATTGCATTTAGATGCCTACTTGCTGTAAATCGCAGATCGGTGTCAATTTTGAATCGCTTGCCATTTCCAAACCGTAACTCCGATTTCGGCATTCTTTATATATTGTTTTCAAGCGATTTCATCTCATCTTTCCAGCGGCACCCTTGGAATTCCAAGTTGAGGCCAGGTTCATGCATTTCCTGTAATATGTTGCATTCTGCATCCCGCATCGCATCCCGCATAGCATATCATCTTTGCATCGTGTTGTTTGAGTTTGCACGTGGTTGATTGTATCCTTGTTGCTTGTTTGTCTTGTTTGGGTAGAGCCGGGAGACGAGTTCACTACCGAGGAGCCCGTTGAGTTTGCTTGTGAGGATCCAGTCAACTCTGACAACTATGCATGCAAGATGATCATACCCTCGAAATCACTACTATCTTTGTTATGCTAGTTTGCTCGCTCTTTTGCTATGCCAATGCTACGATGCCTACCTTTTGCTTGTCAGCTTCCCAAATTGCCATGTCAAACCTCTAACCCACCTTTGTCCTAGCAAACCGTTGATTGGCTATGTTACCGCTTTGCTTAGCCCCTCTTATAGCGTTGCTAGTTGCAGGTGAAGATTGGAGCCCGTTCCTTGTTGGAACATCTTTTACTTATTTGTTGGGATATCATTATATTGCTATATTATCCTAATGCATCTATATACTTGGTAAAGGGTGGAAGGCTCAGCCTCTCTCCTAGTGTTTTGTTCCACTCTTGTCGCCCTAGTTTCCGTCATATCGGTGTTATGTTCCCGGATTTTTGCGTTCCTTACGCGGTTGGGTTATAATGGGAACCCCTTGATATTTCGCCTTGATTAAAGCTTTTCCAGCAATGCCCAACCTTGATTTTACCATTTGCCACCTAGCCTTTTCCTTCCCTTGGGTTCTGCAGACTCAAGGGTCATGTTATTTTAACCCCCCCGGGCCAGTGCTCCTCTGAGTGTTGGTCCACCTGTCAGCTACCGGTGGCCACCAGGGGCAACTCTGGGCTGGCCTACCCATACCTAGGACAATCTGAGTGTGCCCTGAGAAAGAGATATGTGCAGCTCCTATCGGGATTTGTCGGCACATTCGGGCGGTGTTGCTGGTCTTGTTTTAACCTGTTGAAGTGTCTTGAGTTACTGAGATACCGAGTCTGATCGGAACGTCTTGGGAGGAGGTCTATTCCTTCGTTGACCGTGAGAGCTTGTCATGGTCTAAGTTGGGACTCCCCTGCAGGGATTGAACTTTCGAAAGCCGTGCCCGCGGTTATGGGCAGATGGGAATTTGTTAATGTCCGGTTGTAGACAACTTGAACCTTACTTAATTAAAATGAATCAACCGAGTGTGTTACCGTGATGGCCTCTTCTCGGCGGAGTCCGGGAAGTGGACACGGTGTTGGAGTAATGTTTGCGCAGGCTGCTCTCTAGTTTCTCGCTTGTGCTTTGCCTCCTCTTCTCGCTCTCCTTTGCGAATAAGTTAGCCACCATATATGCTAGTCGCTTGCTGCAGCTCCACATATATTTGCCTTTCCTTTCCTATAAGCTTAAATAGTCTTGATCGCGAGGGTGCGAGATTGCTGAGTCCCTGTGGCTCACAGATTACTATTACACCAGATGCAGGTCCAGGCGATTCCGCTCCAGGGGACGATTATGAGCTCAAGTGGGAGTTCGACGAAGACTCTCAACGATATTATGTTTCCTTTCCCGATGATCAGTAGTGGTGCCCAGTTGGGGTGATTGGGACCGTGTCGCATGTTGGGTTCTCTTTTATTTTGGCACCGTAGTCGGGCCATGAGTGTTTTGGATGATGTAATGTTATTTATGTTCTTGATTGACGTGGCGAGTGTAAGCCAACTATGTTCTCCCCTTTATTAATTATATTACATGGGATGTCGTGAAGATTGCCTAACTTGTTACATATGCCATCAATGCGATTATGTCTCTAAGTCGTGCCTCGACACGTGGGAGCTATAGTCGCATCGAGGGTGTTACAGGGTCGCTCTCTTCACAATCATAGAACGACGGTGGCCACACCGCTGGTCACATATCCGGCCTGATCCCGCAGCTGGGGGAAAGGAACAATGTTCTGCGTAAACGCGGTGGACATCCGCGAGGAAGAAAATCCACAATCGGTGTGTCCCAATCGGGGGTCACTGCGGTATGGGCCAATGCCGCGTCCCAGCCGCCCTTCTAGCTACAGTCCGACAGTGTCTCCAAAAAAGTTTATGTTTTTGCAGAGAAAAAATGGAAACGGAGAGGAACCAACGTTTCGTTTCATTGGATCGCGCCATCGAGCAAAACCAACGTTTAAATCACGCCTGTCGTGTTCGTGTCTCACCCTCCTCCACGGCTCGACCCCACACGGTCGCTCAGCATGCCACTCACTGCAAACCGAGTATACGATAAATTTCCCCCTGCCTGTCGATGGATCGCGCCATGGAGTACTAGTACTACTGGAAGAGAATGACGAGTTGGGGGAGGACAGCTAGCTGTAGCACGGACTCACAAGAACTTTCTACATACATGTTGTGGCCGGCTATTGCGACCTTTGAACGCGGAGCAGTCGTGTGCATCAGGAAGCGGTGCGAGCGATGCTCTCTCGGCCGACGCGCCGCTTCAATGCCGGCGCTAGTGAGAGGTCACGTCCGCTCTGGTCGGGCATGAATGCGGCACTGACCGTTTCGGACGTGAAGCACACGTGGGTGATGAAGACGGTTCAGGTTGGTCAGGAGCGGCCGTGGCAGCGGTCCGGACGCCCGCAAACAACAGATATTGTATGTTAATATTGTCGCCTATATAATTAACAACGTAAATAATGTGCCATTTGGAAAAATATGATTGGAGATGGAGATGGAAATGGAATTTTACGTAAACACGGATAGGCATGTCTATGTCTATGTGTGTGTGCGTGGCGACTCTCGTGACCTGGAAGCGGGGGCGTGTTTTTGATCGAGTTTTCTTTCTTGGTACGTTAAAAAATTATTCGCCAGTTTTCATTTCTTTTTTCCAGGAACGCACGTATTCTATTTAAAACCACTGCTATGGAGATATTTTTTTACTCCATTATAGCCTCTTGTTTGATAGAGTTTCTCGCGTCTCGCTCTCTCACCCTCTCCATATCAATACAAGATGACAGTGTCCACACTATCTCTCTCCTCGCCGGTGGTCACAGATCCGGACGAATCACGTCCGCTGCGGGAGGTGAGGAGGTGCAGCGCTGACGTTGTCGCCGTCGGTGATGGAGGAAGCCGATGCGCACCTTCCTCTCAGAGCGGTGCTGGCACGGACGAAGGTCCTCCGCGCCCTTGTTTGCTGCCGTCGTGTGGGCAGATCCCTCCCACCCGCCTAAGCGACATCTCGCCCACCTGAGGTATAACTTCTTGTACTGGTCTAGCTCCCCAGGTCGCTGCATGCGGGTTTTCTTCTATGCGACTACTCCCCAGCTCCCCATGTATAGTAGCTAGGGTTCATCGGCCAGTCCATCATCACCTAGTATTATAGAGGAAATGCCACTCGAAAAGTTGTCCTGATTTATGCCTCGGTGGAGGTATACATGTCGTTTCGACAAAAAGTACATGGTGGTTGTGCGGTCACTGTCCATATGCTCCTATTGCTGCTGCTAATCTAATACTATCACTGGTTAAATGAAGAAATGTTTTTTTTCTTGGGTATCCTGGTTTAGTTCCCATCAAGATAATCATGATGCTTCTGTTTGTTGGTGTACTTTTCATAATTCTTATTAACAATTGAGATGTCATTGTTAATCATGTAAAACAAAGTAACAACACTATATCCCTTTTTATAGTTTTGGAAACAGCAATGCGTATCTCCATACCCGGGCATGTCTTCCTCAATTTTAGTGGAACTACACAAAATTGGATGGCCATTGTTGTTCCGACTCACTGTCCTCTGCCACGTGGTTCTTCCTTCCTCGAGCTTGATTACTGAGAAGAAACTGACCATAGTGAGGATTTGTCGAACTTCATAAGTACCTCACCCAAACTTGATGCCAAATGGATGATGCATCACCATGATGAGCTATCGATGCTCATGGTTGCGCCTCATGGTTTCGTCGGCTGGTGAAGCTGATCGATTTTCAATGAAAAACAAGTTGTCTTCCATCAGTGCTCTTTGCTTGTTACCCACAAAGATGATATCCTTCGTCAGTTCACCTTAGTTGCGTTGGAGATGCAGTCATCTTTCACGTTGGTGCAATTTTATCACACAATTGGCTATGAACCAAATGTTTCCTCGAAGAAGGATCGATGTTGGTACTAAGAGCATAAGTTTTGTATTGATTTCTAAGCCTTCTCACAACTTTGTCTCCAGCTCCCCTGTAATTTTATTTGTCCAGCTATTAACTTTGATTAAAAAATGGTGTGGGTTAAAAACCCGGATGGACGTAGTAGCCCTCCATTTTTATTTACTCCGCATATTAGATTTGACTGAAGTCAAACTTTGTAAAGTTTGACCAAGTTTAGGTCGAACACAACAAACCATAATTATTGGAGAGGGAAAACTGTACATACTCTCAAACCTTTCTGATAATTGAAATTAAAATTTCTTTATTTGTACACACTCTCACACGTTTCTGATAATTTGGCGCATGTGTTGTTGTTCACTTAAGGGAGGGTAGTGTACCGCACATGAAGGACAGGAAGTGCGACCAGGACGCGTAGATCGTTATTTCATCGAAAGTACTCCCTCCATTCCTAAATTTTTGTCTTTCAGGTGGTTTGAAATGGACTACCACATACGAATGTATATAGACAATTTGTACATTGTAGATTGACTCATTTTGCTCCGTATGTAGTCATTTGTTGAAATCTCTAGAAAGACAAATATTTAGGAACAGCGGGAGTAGTAGTTTTCTTCACTGGTACATTAAATAAAGAGTTTCGTTTCATACTTACACAATTTAAAACGATTGTTATGGAGAGAATAAGAAAACCACTCCACTATATATTAGTCGTATACACGAGTACTATATGGACGCAACTTCATTGACTTTAGTGCACCTGCCTTTGGGTTTATGATAGGTGGGCCTAAATGTGGCTGTCCCACCTGTCATACAGCCAAAAGCAGGTGCAGTCAAGGCACCGGAGCTCAGTCCATACTCTGCATCACCCATTTATATGTGTGGACGCACATGGTGCTGGCATGTCCCATGTCCCATCCACATGATCGTGTAGTGTGTTTTGAGATGTTGTGCTACTTGTATTGGTACTGTTTTAAATAAATGTTGAATTGAAGCTATTGTATTGCTCTCTTTTCCCATTAAGTAGTGAACAAAATGGTACCAACCCAGACATGATGCTTATTGCTTTGTTACAACAAACTCTGCATCACCCCCTTTATAAGTAGATGGAAGCACATGGTGTTGTTGCGCCCACTCGCCCCTGGAACTGTTTATGCTTTTTCTTAATCTAATGTTGATGGTAAAATTAAGAAATGCCACTCTCAGAATTAACTACTGAACTATTTTAAGATAATTTCTTTGTTAATATGAATCAATGCAACCGTTTTAGAAATGCTACTGTCCTATACTTTGTTTTCCATCAAGATAAGGTAGATGCTTCTTTTTGTGGCCGCATGTTTCATCCTCCTTTATTGGCAGTAATTGTTTCCTTTTTTGCCTCTGTTAAATAAGGGATATCTATTCAACTTGTTGCTATAGCAAACTTAAATGTCACGCCGGCGACTTTACTTGATTTCAGTGCAACTGCACAAAATGAGATTGGATTTCCTATTCGTGTTGGCAAATACGTACGTGATCTTGTGTGCGTCATGACAGGTTGGTACTTCCCTTCATCCACATGATCGTGCAGTGTGTTTTGAGATGCTGTGCTACTTTTATTGGTACTGTTTTAAATAAATGTTGAATTGAAGCTATTGTATTGCTGTCTTTTCCCATTAAGTAGTGAACAAAAATGGGACCAACCCAGACATTATGCGTGTTGCTTTGTTACAACAAACTCTGCATCACCCCTTTATAAGTAGATGGAAGCACATGTTGTTGTTGCGCCCACTCTCCCCTAGAATTGTTTATGCTTTTTCTTAATCTAATGCCGCTGATAAAATTAAGCAATGCCACTCTTAGAATTAACTACTGATTCTCATTTCAAAAATGCAACACGTGTTAGGATTGGCGGGATTACCATTTTTGTGGCCGCATGTTTCATCCTCCTTCATCGTCCAGTAATTGATTCCTTTTTGCCTCTATTAAAACAGGGATATCTATTCAACTTATTGCTATTGCGACATTTTTCTTCGCTTAACTTCGGTGGAACTGCACAAAATGAGACTGGATTTCCATATATGTGTTGAGATCTATTTTAGATCTTCCTCAGGAGTTGTTTCAAATCTTGGTCTTGAAAGTTTAGTACCTACTTTCCTCAGAATTAACTACTGAATCTTAGTTCAAAACTGCAACACTTGTTAGGGATCGGCGGGAGTACCATTTCTGTTAGGGATCGGCCGGAGTACATGTTTAAGAAATGTATTGTTTAGATAATGTCTCTGTTATTATATATTAGTTACAGTGTTTGACAAATGGTACTATCCTCCTTTGTATTTCTTTCTACATGTTTAACCAAGGTATTGTTAAGATAATGTCTCTGTTAAAATGAATCAGTCGCATTGTTTTAGGAATGATAATTTTCTACTTTGTCGTTCTTTATACATGTTGAAACAAGGCATTGTTAATATAACTTCACAGTTAATATGAATGAATCACACTTATTGAGAATTTCTACTCTCCTGCTTTGTTTCCCATTAAGATAAGGTAAATCGGTATATGTTTTTCTTCTGGGAGTACAAGTCATCAACCATTATTTCTCAGTAATTTTTTCCCTTATACCTATTGTTGCTTATAGGGATATCAAAATTAAAGCTCGGTTTTATTCCGACTTTGATTTTAGTTGAACTGCACAAAAGGAGCCAATGTGTCTAAGGCAAACTGCTGCATTAGTGGGTCCAGTTGGTCTTACCACTTTGCAGAAAGAAGCAGTCACTGTTTGCGGTACATTACACAAGGAATGATTGAGAAGCTTTACAGAGTATTAGTAGACGCTGGTGACATGACAGTCTGTAGAGAGCATAGGAAACTCTACAACATGTGGAGTGCACTGGGCAAAAAGTGCCCAAACAAGTACAGGAAGCCAGGACAGGACTCCAAATCTGTCAATATCATTCTAAGCAACAATGATGAGGCATCTGGGTAGGTAATCTGTTTACCGTACTGTCAGTTTGTTAGTCCACCGATTGGTGGGTTGACACTGGGGCCAATACTCATGTGTGTGCTGCTGTGTCTTTGTTTTCTTGCAGCATATAAATACGATATCCACAGGGATGCTCAGCTTGATTTTAGTGGAACTGCACAAAATGTCCAGATGGTTTGTGTCCTCCATAATACTTCATCATGCACAATACATCGAATGGTTCTCTAATCATTCGTCGTCACCTTGAGCCACCAGACTATATGTTTGAATGTTGTTGCCAGTGTTGTCCATTAAGAAGGGTAAGAAGAAAGACAAAAAGAGAGATGGCTTATTTACTTGTGGTTCGGAGGAACACTGGGCAAACAAGTGCCCAAGCAAGTACCAAGAATCCAGGACAGGACTCCAAGTTTGTCAATGTCACTCTAAGCAACAATGATGGGGCATCTTGGTATGGTAATCTATTTA
Source organism: Triticum dicoccoides (assembly GCF_002162155.2). Classification (NCBI taxonomy): domain Eukaryota; kingdom Viridiplantae; phylum Streptophyta; class Magnoliopsida; order Poales; family Poaceae; genus Triticum; species Triticum dicoccoides. The sequence continues at coordinate 422,607,664 of NC_041384.1, forward strand.
CTGTACTTTCAGTTTGTTAGTCCACCAATTGGTGGGTTGACACTGGGCCAATATTCATGTGTGTGCTGATGTGTCTTTGTTTTCTGGCAGCATATAAATATGAAATCCATAGGGATGCTCAGCTTGATTTTAGTGGAACTGCACAAAATGTTCAGATGGTTCGTGTCCTCCATAATACTTCATCATGCACAATACATCGAATGGTTCTCTAATCATTCGTCGTCACCTTGAGCCACCGGACTATCAGATGAAAAACTGATGACAATCCCTGCCCGTTCCACAATCATATGCATTACATATTTTGAATGGGAAAAGCTTGTCAAAGTTGACATTAGTTTAATATATTGGAATTAGAAAACCTTGTTAATTTTTGCTCATTGATGTTAGCAAGAAGACATGCATTTGATATTTTTGAGTGGGACGCCCTTTGTGTGAGCAACGTCGATTGTTTTTTCCTATTCCTGTCTTCAGTTCAGAAGTAAATATTTACTCTGCTGAGATGCATAGTCACCTGAATGTTGACTTATGTAAGATATTTTAGGAGTTTGTTCTGAATATTGTCTATGTAATGCTAGTCCTTGTGTTTGATTGCAAATTTGATCTTGGAATGTTGTGGCATGTGGCATCACGAGCTGTTCACCGTGCCTCCTGAGGATAATGCTTCGTATTGTTTTGCATGTCGATCTAATGCCAGTGATTTGCTTGTTAAGAAAATCATCCTCTTCTGTTGTTTCCGTGCTTAAGAAGTTCATCGTCTTATGTTTGATTCATAGCCTATACGACAAGTTGGATAGGTTAGACGTGAAACCATATGATCTTCTGACCAACTCATCATCTTAGGCCATGATTGGATCATCGTTTTCCAACCAAAACCTCTTGTAAAAATGACGCTCGTAAATAAAAGCAGATGGTCTCTAGGGAAGCGCTTGGTTGGTCGATATTGACTAGTAAAATATACACTGGTCTCTCAAATTACACGTGTAACCCACCGATTTTACTTACAGACCTCGGGCCTTCGGTTTCATTACGCCTGTATTTTACGCGTTCTTTCCGATGACAAATAAATTACACTTGCATCTTAATACAGGTGTGAAATAAACTAGAGCTCCCAAGCGCGACCTTACCGTTTCATGTCGTCTCAGTCTCTCGAAGGTGCACATAGGTGTCTGATGCTCCTGGCTTCCTGAATGAGCAGCGGGCGCTATATCAGACCAGCCGTAGGGCCCGCGAGGCCCTCTCTGTCGTCCTTCGAGTTGTTGTGCTCATCGTGGCACCGAGCATTGTTAACATGGTCAATGAACATGAGGATTCATGAGATGACTTTATTTTGACTCGATGACAGTAGGGACCCAGTAGGGCCATAGTTGTACGCAAGTGCCTCCTTATTATGTACAACTATATTTTTTTGCTTCCTCCTGGTTCCTTGAAATCACGGTCCCACACCATTGTCAACCTTTGTAGTCAATATAAACGAGAGAATTGCACAAGGTGCGGCCGACAGTTGGGACCAAGCAGCTCGAGCAGTATTTGTGTTTTTGAGGCATGAGCATTGCAGAGTTTTTCTTGGCGGTGTTTTCGTTGTTGTTCAGAGGAGAGCAGGGTATTAACTGGGTGGGCTGTGGCCCGTCTAGCTCAGGACAGATATCCATCCCAGATATTAATTTTTTTTCAAGATGAAAATTGCTAGCCCAGCTATATGTTTTTTTGAGAAATACCCAGGCAAGATCAACTTGTTATTCTCCGCCCCGCTGGGCTGCAAATCTTTCCTAGGAGGGATGCATTAGGCTTAATAGGAAAATGGGCTTTAAAAAATAATAAATGGGATGTAATTATAAAAACTGGGCAGTAACTATAAAAATGCACCAAACAGGAATTAGTTTATAAAATATTATTTATGGATTTTGAAAATCTTAATTTTTAATTGTTGTGCGCGCAATGTTTCGTTGGATTTTTACATAATACAGATTTATATTTAATCTGACTAGAAATTTCGGGATAAAAATATTTCGGATCCCATCAAAATGTGGGAAAATTTATTGAATTCTGTCTTGAACGGTTGGTTTTTCTAATAAATCTTGAACGGTTGGTTGAAATTATTAATCATTGTCCTAGCTAGAAAATGGGTTGTACTTTTAACAAACTGTTAATGGGCTGTAGTAAATTCCATTAGAATTCAAAAATGGGTTGTACATTCTTACAAATTGCAAATGGGCTATAAGTTCTCTGCCACACACTTGTGGGCCTACTAAGTTGACGCGTCCCCTAAAAAAGAAGTTGACGTGTATGCAAGGCTTTGTCAACTTATTATAGTCAACACACGGTTCTAGCAGCAGTGGCCGTTGGATGTCTATCCAACGGATGTCGTGCTTCTTCTTCAATCTCGGATATTCTAGCTTCGGCCGCCCAAAAAATGATTCCTCCCCCTGACATCTAGGGCGCACCGCTTCGGAGGCTGACCTGTGGGCCTACTAAGTTCACGCATACTAAGGGCTTTGTCAACTTAGTCAATATAAACGATTCTAGCTGCAGTGACCGTACGATGTCCATCCAACGGCCGTGGTGCTTTTTCAACCTCTGGTCTTCTTGCTCCAGCCGCCCAAAGCAGCGCCGGTCCTGCCGCCTAGTCCTGCCTCCCGTGGACGGCTGTGCTGCCACGGAGGCCTCACCGCCCCCTACTACTCCCACCGCTGGCGAGGTCATCCCTCCACTCACCCACACCCCCTGTTACTCTACAGCGATGGCAGCCTCACACCGCAGCCGAACCAGTGAATCCTCGTACTCCTCTCCGCGCGGGCTTCCGCTGCCGCGCCTTCCCCGGCTCCGCGTCGTCCCCTTCCTAGGCCTCACCATCGTCCATCGCCCTGGTGCTCTCGGCGTGGTGTGGTCAACGTGGTCAAGGAATGACTTCCATCGGAAGAGTACTGTACGTGGAGAGGCTGACAGCTAGGTCCACGGCGGCCGCAAGGAAGTGCCTCCTTATTACACGCAAAATAATTATTCCTCCACCTGACAGGAGGGACCCACCAGACAGGCCACCTATTTCGCGAAAAAACGTTTCCCCCTAACTGCTGGGACCCACCAGCTACATCTTCGCATGCAAGGAAGTGCCTCCTTATTACGCACAAAAAAATGAATGCTCCTCCTGCTAGCTGGGACTCAGTATAGTGGCAGGCTGACTTGTGGGCCTACTAAGTTTACGGGGATGGAGGGCTTTGTCAACTTAGTCAATATGCATGATTCTAGCTCTAGTGACCGTACAATGTCCATCCAACGGCCGTAGTGCTTCTTCAACCTCTGGTCTTCTTGCTCCAGCCGCCCAAACCAGCGCCGGTCGTGCCTCGTGCTCCTGCCTCCCGTGGCTGGCTACGACGCGGCGGAGGCCTCACCTCCCCCTACTACTCCCACCGCTGGCTAGGCCATCCCTCTACTCACCCACACCCCCTGTTATTCTGTGGCGATGGTAGCCTCACACCGCAGTGAACCAGTGAACCCTCATACTCCTCTACGCGTGGGCATCCACTGCGGCGTCTTCCCCGGCTCCGCGTTGTCCGCTTCCTAGGCCTCACCGTTGTTCACCGCCCTGGTGCTCTCAGCATAGCGTGGTCAATGTGGTCAAGGAACAGCTTCCATCGGACGTGGACTGTACGTGGAGAGGATGACAGCTGGGTGCACGGCCGCAGCAAGGAAGTGCCTCCTTATTACACGCAAAATAATTATTCCTCCACCTGACAGCGGGGAACCACCGGATGGGCCACCGTATTTCACAAAAAACGTTTCCCCATGACTGCTGGAACCCAGCAGCTACATCTTCACACGCAAGGAAGTGCGTCCGGGCAAAAAACGATTCCCCTCCTGACTGCTTGGACCCAGCAGCTACATCTTCGCACGCAAGGAAGTGCCTCCTGGTCGAAGCGTACATAGCGTTGTCATACTGGTCGTGAACGTATACATACATATTGGTCGATGTAGAGGCCCGCATGTAGCATGTACACGTACGTACAGCGGCCAGTGTGCAAGAAAGAAAATACGACCACGTATGTACATACGGACGGGGTCTCGAATGCCTACTCGCACATCGTACGGCCAGGGCTCGTGTACATGGCTGGGTTGGACCAGAGAAACTGCGTCGCTGTCGTGTTCATGGGGAGGCAACGGAATGTGTCATGTTCATCGGGAGGCAATGGAACACGTGGGAGCCAACCGGCTTGGACGGAACAGCCGATGGAAATGAGGCCTGGCGTACCACACAACAGAGGAGACGGTCTTGTGTTCAACTGGCCACATTCGAAACGGGAACCTGTTCATCGGGAGGGGTCTGGCGTACTGCAAAACGGAGGAAATAGACCTCCTACGGTCGAAACGGGGTCCTGTTGATCGAGAGGGGTGTGGCGTACCGCAAAACGGAGGAAACAGACTTGTGTTGGAGCGCTACGGTTGAAACGAGGGTCCTATTCATCTAGAGGGGTGTGGCGTACCGCAAAACGGGACTCCATGGGATACTGTTCATCTCCACCGTCGACCCCCTCCAGCCTCCACGGGCTACTGTTCATCCACCATCGACCTCCTCCAGCCTCCACCTGCGACTATTCATCCACGGGCTCCTGTTCATCCAGCCTCCACCGCGCGCTACTCCACCGGCTACTATTCAACCAACCCTCTCCATGGGCTCCTGTTCAACCACCCCTCCATGGGCTACTGTTCATCAAGCCCTCCATCGTCTACTGTTCATCTAGCCCTCCATGAGGTGGTCCTATTCATACAGAGGCAACACCACGGGGTCCTATTCATCCACCCCCACCGGGAACTGTTCATCCAAACCCCCCAGCAACGCTCACTGTTCATCCAGAGGTAGCATCGATCGGCTTCAGTTAGCAGCAGTAGCGAAGGAATCGCTCGATCGGGTTCAGTTAACAGCCATCGATCGATCGCTCGGGTTCGCTAACGTGTAGCCTACAGTGCAATCGCCCGGGTTCAGTTAGAGCCCAACGCCTCGCTCGGGTTCAGTTAGAGCCCAACGCCTCGCACCCACGCGCGTGCGTGTATTGGAGAAATGCGCATCGCTCGGCTCCAACCACCCATCGTAACCGGGAACACCCCGATATTTTCCTCACCCTCGTTCTACCACGGGTTTTTCCGTCATGGGCATCCCAAAGAATGTCATGCAGCTGCATCTCCAACCCGCCCAGGACGAAAAGCCCATTTTCTGTCATGATTTTTTGTCATAGATGTAGGAGCCCACCAGATCTATGATGATACTGGGTATTATCACAATTATCGCCACAGAAGTGTCATAAGTATGACAAGAAAAAAATTCGTTCGGCCCAAAATGTCACGAATGTGTCTTTTTTGTAGTGTACCACAGCGGCACACAGGAGGTGGAAAGTATCTACAGTGTACAAGTCTATCCCTGACATCGTGGGATAAAATGTATTTAATGCGTTGTCGACGTGTCCTCTTGCTTTATCCGGTATGGCAAGGAAGCTCGTCCCGTCTGTCGTTGCCTCGCCTCGCTTCGACGCGCGTCCAAACTGACAAGGCATGCAGCGCCACGCTGGCTGACTGGCTTCTGCGCTGGTGCAGTGGCAGGGTCTTCACGAAGATCTGCATGCCACAACGCAGGTGCTTGCCTGGTTGGCCTAGAAGTTTCATGCTGCCATGTAGGTGTGCGCCTAGTTGGCGGGCTGGCCGCTGCGTCGAAACGACCATGGGGCAGCGGAGCCTTGGTAGGTGTGGGCCTAGCTATAGCCCTAGAGATATCCCCGACAAGGGTCTTGCCGGGGTCCCGGCAAGGGTCTCGCCGGGTTTCTGTGGTCATCCCCGGCAAGGATCTTGCCAGCGGCCTTCGTCTTCTGGTTCTTACCCGGTCTTGCAGAACTCTGTTTGTCACAAAGATCTGCATGCCACTATGCAGGCGCTCCCGAGCCTTGGTCTTGACATTGTCGATGGTGTCATAATTCTCAGGCTGAAAGGTGGCGGTCTCGATGGTGTTAGGCAAGTTGCCCCGGCAAGGCTTTTGTTGGGGCAGCGTAGGTTGTACGCGGCAAGGCTCTTGCCGAGGGAAACCTAACTTATCACTTTGCTCTTCGCGCCTCTGGCTTCAGCGCTGCTCGGGTAGTCTTGTATCTTCGCTTCCTCCACCCTGCCAAGCGTGGTCGCAGGTGCGGCTACAACTGCCGGTGCACAAGTAAAGGGGTACAGAAGGCCTGAGGGAGTCCTGGATTAGGGGGTCTCCGGACAGCCGAACTATATCCTTTGTCCGGACTATTGGACTATGAAGATACAAGATTGAAGACTTCGTCTCGTGTCCGGATGGGACTCTACTTGGCGTGGAAGGCAAGCTAGGCAATACAGATATGTATATCTTCTCCTTTGTAACTGACTTTGTGTAACCTTAGCCCTTTCCGGTGTCTATACAAACCGGAGGGTTTTAGTCCGTAGGACAACATACAATCATACCATAGGCTAGCTTCTAGGGTTTAGCCTCTCCGATCTCGTGGTAGATCAACTCTTGTAATACTCATATCATCAAGAATAAATCAAGTAGGACGTAGGGTTTTACCTCCATCAAGAGGGCCCGAACCTGGGTAAAACATTGTATCCCCTACCTCCTGTTACCATCCGCCTTAGACGCACAGTTCGGGACCCCCTACCCGAGATCCGCCGGTTTTGACACCGACATTGGTGCTTTCATTGAGAGTTCCTCTGTGTCGTCGCCGTTAGGCTTGATGGATCCTACTATCATCGATAGCGATGTGGTCCAGGGTGAGACTTTTCTCCCTGGACAGATCTTTGTGTTCGGTGGCTTCGCCCTGCAGGCCAACTCGCTTGGCCATCTGGAGCAGATCGAAAGTTACGCCCCTGGCCACCAGGTCAGGTTTGGAAGCTTAAACTACACGGCCGATATCCGCGGAGACTTGATCTTCGACAGATTCGAGCCCCTGCCTTATACGCCGTGCGGTCACGATGAGTATGATTTTGCTCTACCATCGGACTGTATTCAGGAGATCGCACCGACAGCCGCTCCGAGCCTCAATTCGGAGCCAGTTGCGCCATCCATGGACGAGTGGATGGACCCCGTCACGGAGGCCATACCCTCAGCGGCGATTGAGCCGAATATCGACCTTACCCTTCACGAGAGCTGTGTTGCCAAACTGCCGGATCCTTCTCCCGCCACGGACTCCGAACTGCCTGCGCCCGCTCCTGACGAATCCGATTGGGCGCCGATCATGGAGTTTACCTCCGCGGATATTTTTCAGCACTCGCCCTTCGGTGACATAGTGAACTCATTAAGGTCTCTCTCCTTGTCAAGAGGATTGTCGGTGTCAAAACCGGCGGATCTCGGGTAGGGGGTCCCGAACTATGCGTCTAGGCCGGATGGTAACAGGAGGCAGGGGACACGAAGTTTTACCCAGGTTCGGGCCCTCTCGATGGAGGTAAAACCCTACGTCCTGGTTGATTAATATTGATAGTATGGGTATTACAAGAGTTGATCTACCACGAGATCAGAGAGGCTAAACCCTAGAAGCTAGCCTATGGTATGATTGTTGATGTGTATGTTGTCCTACGGACTAAAACCCTCCGGTTTATATAGACACCGGAGAGGGTTAGGGTTACATAGAGTCGGTTACAATGGTAGGAGATCTGATCATCCGTATCTTCAAGCTTGCCTTCCATGCCAAGGAAAGTCCCTTCCGGATGCGGGACGGAGTCTTCAGTCTTGTATCTTCATAGCCCGGGAGTCCGGCGGAAGGTATAGTTCGGCTATCCGAATACCCCCTAATCCAGGACTCCCTCAGTAGCCCCTGAACCAGACTTCAATGACGACGGGTCTGGCGCGCAAATTGTCTTCGGCATTGCAAGGCGGGCTCCTCCTCCAAGTACTTCATAGAAGATTTTGAACACAAAGATAGTGTCCGGCTCTGTAAAATAAGTTACCACATATTGCCATAGAGAGAATAATAATATTACCACAAATCTAATCTACTGACGTATTCCGTGGTGCGACACGCCACAGCCAAGCCTTTATCCGAGTCGTTCAATTACCCACCTCAGCTTTTCATGCGAGGTGGTTTCCTTGGCACGTCTTGTTAAAGCAGAGATCGTGTCCCCTTATTACGGGATTCTCATCAATACGGGCGTGGGGAACCCAACCGCTTCTAGGACTCCCAGATCATAGGCAAGTCCAAACGGACACGGGGAGGACGCTTGATATCCACCCTTCTTTATAAAGGGGCAAAGCTTCTACTTTTCCCTTCCGTGCTCAATCGAATCCTTCCCCCACCTCAAGCTCAAACGCCCGAAGCTCAGGTCAGGTGCTCCGAACCTTCAGTCATGTCTGGATCCAGCCTTCAAGGCCGATGGATGCCCTCCACCGTCTCGGAAGAGGACATGAAAAAGTTGAGAGAGGCCAGGTATCTGACCACCCAAATATCGCATCGGCTGCCTCCCCAGGGGCAGACCGTCCCCTCTCCCAAACCCAATGAGTGCGTCGTGTTTGTCCCCCACTTCCTCCGAGGTCTAGGTTTTGCACTGGATCCTTTCGTCAGGGGCTTGATGTTTTATTACGGGCTAGACTTCCATGATCTAGCTCCGGACTCCTTCCTGCATATCACGACTTTTGTTGTCATATGCGAGGCCTTCCTCCGGGTTACCCTCCACTTTGGTTTATGGCTCAAGACCTTTGAAGTAAAGCCGAAGATGATCGAGGGGCAACATGTAGAGTGTGGAGGCGCCTCAATACGCAATATGGCAGGAGCTCCGTGGCCCAAAGGTTCCATCCCAGAGGTGTCTGCATTGTGGCAACAGGAGTGGTTCTACATCACGACTCCTAGAAGCGCCAAGTGGGCGGCCGCCCCCGTTTTTCGCTCAGGCCCTCCGCCACGACTAATGTCATGGATCAGCAGAGGACTGAGCTGGGGTCCAGCCAAGGACGTGCCCTTATTACAAAGCCGCATTCGAGATCTCTTCGACGAAGATCTCAGTTTGGTCGCGGTAATACAAGTTATGCTGGTCCGTCAAGTCCAGCCTTGCAAACGTCGGCCTCTTCGCTTGTGGGAGTTCAATCCCGAGGGTCCGCGTGCCATTCAAAATTTTCTCGGCCTGACGCACGAGGATATGTATAAGTTATTCTTCGGACCTCAAGTAGAGTGTCTGGAATTCACCGAGGACGTGGGCGTGAATCGTAACCGCGCCGCCGAACAGGTAAGAATCTTCCGGCTGAACATATTATCTCTCCTTCTTTACGAAGTTATTCCTGAGAGTTTGCTTTTTTGACCAGGACTGGCTAGCAAAGGCGAAGTTGATTTGGTGTTCGGCCCCCCTCCCTGAGGGTTTGGAGAATCCGGTATTGGAAAAGATGCTCCAGGTCGCACCTTGCCCGGATCCGTTGAAGGAAGACACTGTGGAGGATAATACGGGCGGATGCGAGCCCCCAACGCTGCCTATTCTAACCGAGGGAGCGAGCGTCTCCGTGAAGGAAGACAACCAGAAGAGGAAAAGGACCGCGGCCGGGAGTTGAGAAGCCGAAGCTTCCAAACGGGAGAAGAAATCTTCCGCCGGGGGCCCTACCTTGGGGGGCGTTGCTGCCGCACAAAGTCCGCGGGGGGATCAATTCTCCCGGGAATCGTAAGTGACCCGAAAACTTTAATAGTACAGATATGCCATCCCTTTCTTCTGAGAAAATAACCACTGCATACATTTGTGCAGTTCGGGCCTTAGCCCCTGTCAAATGAGCTCGTCTTCAGGGGATATTCTTCCAGAGATGATGGAGAGCGAGACGCCTCCTCCAGACTCCTCCGCTCTGGAAGCGGGCGACCCTAAAGTGTCATCGCGGAGGGCCTCTCCGAGTTCGGAGAGGCCAGAAGGTGATCCTATTGATCCCCGAGGCTCCCCATGTCCGGCTCCCGAAGAGAGTAGACAAAAGAGTCCGGTGCCGTCTAGTGTGCAATCGGACGTTCTGAGGGAGTTGGTGGGGCGAGCGGCCATCTCAGACGATCATCGTGTGCTGATGAATATGGTGATGGAGAGGATATCGTCCGCCGAAAGCGGTTTTCATGAAGCTTTTATGATTCTACCGACAGGCTTTGAGGTACGTAAAAAACGAATGTGTAATAGTCCTGCACATGCTAGGTGTGCCCTGTGTATATAGTAGCCCCTGAGACTCTGGTTGTCGTCGGAAACGATGACAAACAGAGGATCATATTCCCAGGTAATAACCATACTGCCTTTATGTGCAGGAGATGGAAGCTCCAGTGGCCAGCCGGACGAGCCAGTTTGCCCGTTTAGAACAGTGGTTGGATGCGGCAGATGCCGACATCGAGCTTGTTAACAGAAGGCTTGACGAGGCGCAGGGTAAGTATCCTTGTATGGTAAACGCCAAATAGGAAGAGTATGATGCCAGTGTTTTTAACATGTTATGACTGCAGATGGAGCTGCCACTGTTGAAGCCTTGCAGGCGGAACTTGCCCGAGCCAAGGAACAAGCAAGATTGGGTAATGCGGCTGCTTTGAAGGCGGCCGAAGAGTTGCGAGCCGAGAAGGACGCACATGGCGAGAGCCAGAAGAAGATGGCCAATATGGCCGTAGAATTAAAAGCCGCCATAGACCGTTGCCGGGCTCTTGAAAAGGAAAACCAGGCGAAGGCATCGGACCTTGAGAAGGCTGCTATAACGGGAAAAGACCTCCGCTCTGATATGAGGGCAAAGAATGAGGAGCTGCGGGAAGTCGGGGATATTGTAGCCGGGAAGTCCTTTGTGCTGCAGAGGAAGTATGGAGATCCACGGTATGCCCCTGTGGATCGGCTGTGGAGTTCGGAGGATGCGTATATGGATTTGGCGGCGAGCGCTGCCAATGCGGCCAAGTACTTCCAGAGTCATACGGACCGCGAAGTAGACCAGCTATTTTGGAAGCAATTCCTTTCTCCCGAGCGTCCGCTTTCATTGACGGACCAATTAGCCGAATGGGCCGAACTGAATAGGTTGTCCGGACTCTCCATGAGGTCTGTTGTGGATCAGCTATGGCCTGGAAGGTCGAAACCGAGCAGCTATTTCAGCTTGGTGCAGCAGGTCCTCGATGTGGTGCCACACATAAATGCGATGAAGAGGTCGGCGTGCATAGAAGGCACACGGATGGCCTTTGCCCGTGCTAAAGCATACTGGGCAGAGATGGATGCTACCACTGTTGCAGCGCAGGATTCGGCCATAGGTCGAAGGGCTGCTGAGCACTACTTTGAGGAAGTACTTGAGGGTGCTCATTTGATAGAGACCCAATGCTCAAAAAATATTATGTTTGAGTGACATGTAATCTCATTGTAAGCGAAATGCTTTTATAAATTTTTATGAGGCTACTTTTATACTTTTGCCTGAAAGTAATGTGATGCCTCCTGGGCAGCCGTTTATGTATACATGAGTATAACCTGAAAGATTGCAGTCGTCAGCTTCAACCCCCACGCATATAATGCGGAGGTGTTCGCAGAAACACGCGTTCACACTTAACCCAATGTATTGGTCCTATTAAGGAGGTGATAGCGGAGCAAGCGAGGCTACCGGACTATAATGCTTTAACACTTTCACTTAGCCATAGGAGTTTGACAATGGGGCTACTAGATAGCCCCTGGTGGCTCTGCACTCTCCCGATCCCAGGGTGCGTATATGCCTGGCCGGAAAGCGGCCCTTCGTTAAAGCGGAGGAATTCTAACATTCCCATGAGTCATCGAGTGGTTGACTAGTCTCATGCTAGATCATGACAGTCAATTTTTGGCTTTCTCTACTGAGGTGCTCGTCTGGATAAACCAGGGCACAATCGCAGTAGTTCTCCTGGTGCTACCTTAGCCGGTAAAGCGGAACGTAAGGCACCAAAACGCAGGAGCCGGGCAAACCCAACATTTGACCAAAGACAATGATTCGGAGCTGATGCATATAGAGCCAAACTCGCGACGCCGAACACTCCGTAAGGTATTCGGTCTTTGTGGTATAAACCGGGCCTGAAGAATGGTCTTTGTAAGAAGCCCCTTGTGTCCAGGTACGTGCATTGTTCTGGCGTGGCCACATGCCAAGACGTCAGCATCCTACTCGACAGTGGATATGTATCAACAAGAGACAGTAAAAAAGGTTTACGCAGGGTCTTAATCTAAAAATAATCCTTGGGTCGGGTCCCTGCTGCACGTCTGTGCCTGTGTCTCCGTTGTGTCGTATGCTGGATGGGTGTAGGACGATGATCATCTATAAAAGAGAGGAATTTAGGTGAAAAGGTTGTCGTGCAAAAGGATAGTTTTCTAAAGAAACCATGCATAATTCAAGATAAGAAGAAATCGCCACTCGTCTATGTGCGTTGAGCCCCTTGTACTTTTGAAAGATAGGGGTGTGACCGTTTATTTGATATGAGTAGAGGCGCCGGACTTGATTAGTTGTGACTGGGGTCTTGACGACCTATTGGATGCTTTTGCTAGTCCGGGCGCCTTTATTGTGCGGCTACTAAGGCAGCCTCACTCTCTTCGGCGCGCAGAGATCGCTTGATACTTCCGTGCACTGAAATGATGCCACGAGGACCGGGCATCTTGAGTGTTAGGGAGGCGTAGTGTGGTATTGCATTAAAGCGAGCGAAAGCTTCGCGTCCGAGTAGTGCTTGATACCCACTTTTAAACAGAGCGACGTGGAAAGTTAAATGCCCGTGACGAAAGTTATCGGGGGAGCCGAATATAACTTGTAGTAGGAGGGAGCCCGTACAACGAGCCCCTGGGCCTGACGTTACTCCTTTAAAGGTAGTATTGCTATGGCGAATCTGTGTTGGGTCTAACCCCATCCCACGGATTGTATCTTGATATATTAGGTTTAGGCTACTGCCGCCATCCATCAAGACTCATGTGAAGTGGTATCCGCCAATTACTGGGTCTAATACCAGGGCAGCCCATCCTTCATGCCGGGTACTTGATGCGTAATCGCGATGGTCGAAGGTGATCGGTTGGGACGACCAGTGGCGGGACTTCGCGGTGACAGGCACTTGGGTATATTTTTCAGGGAATGCCGCATTGTTTTTTCTCTTGATCATGTGTAACACGTTTACTGTTTTGACTTTGGGTGGAAATTTCTTTTGTCCCCCCTTGTCTTGCTTGGGAGGGTCGTCCTCGTCTTCACTTGGTGTATCCTCCCCCTTGTGTATGGCATTAAGCTTGCTGGACTGCTTGAAGACCCAACATTCTCTGTTCGTATGATTAGCAGGTTTGCTAGGTGACATACTTGGTCCAGGATTTTGTTGAGGCTGGACAGTTCATCCCTGGTGCCTTTGGAGGGCGGCTTTTGGTTTGACCAAGGGACTTTGAATCCGGCGTTTACTGTCGTGCCCTTCGTGCTGTCTTATTTATTCCGGCGTTTGTTATTGCTGTTGCACCGTGATTTCCCTTTTTCATCTCTAACTTCAGATGTACTGGGTCGGTGGTGCTGCATCTGGCTAGCCAGCTGTCCTCACCTGCGCAAAAGCGGGTCATGAGGTTTGTTAATGCGGCCATCGTTCTCGGCTTGTTTTGGCCGAGTTGTCTGGCGAGCCATTCGTCGCGGACGCTATGCTTAAAAGCCGCTAAGGCTTCGGCGTCCGGACAGTCGACAATCTGGTTCTTTTTAGTAAGAAACCTATTCCAAAGCTTTCGGGCTGACTCTCCGGGCTGTTGAGTTATGTGACTCAGGTCATCCGCATCCGTAGGTCAGACATACGTCCCTTGAAAGTTTGCCCGAAAGGCGTCTTCGAGCTCTTCCCAACTTCCAACGGAGCTTTTGGGGAGGCCTTTGAGCCAGTGACAAGCTGGCCCTTTGAGTTTGAGAGGTAAGTACTTGATGGCATGGAGATTATCCCCTCGAGCCATATGTATATGGAGGATATAGTCCTCAATCCAGACCCCAGGGTCTGTTGTTCCGTTGTATGCCTCTATGTTTACGGGCTTGAATCCCTCTGGGAATTCGTGGTCCAGCACCTCATTGGTGAAACATAGGGGGTGTGCGGCACCCCTGTAGCTGGGTGTACCGCGTTGTTCGGATGTTTGTTGTGTTGCATTGTATGCTGGGGCGCGCTTGCGTGGTCCATAGATGGATCTTGTTGCACCGTCCTTTGGGTGCGAGCCCTCACATGGGTCGCGTGTTGTATTGTGAGCGGCGTTGCACCGTTCTGCGGTGGTAGAGGGGTCATTTATCCGACCAGGGGGCTGCTTTGATATTTGGTTGTGGGGGGTCTGAGGCCTCCTCATCGAATTCGGGTAGCAGCTTCTGCTTTGGGTAGCTCTTGGCGGGGCGATTGTTGCCGTACCTTGCTACGGTGTTGAGTATCTTGCTCCATCTGAATCGGAGCATGTCTTGCGCGGCCTTGAGCCTTCGCTTCTGCTTTTTAAGGTCCTCGCGGTGGCAACGAGCCTTTTATGGGCATTCTACTGCTCTGGGTGCCTGTCCGGCATTATGTCGTCCGGACCATTATCCCTGATAGGATTTGTTTGTTCAGTTTGATTATCCGGATTGCCATTGTTCGGCAGCGGTTCGCCCTGCTCCAGCGCTGGGTCTGTGTGATCGCTATTTCTGTCGAGGCGGGTTTTGGGGCGGCGCTTGCGTCGCCACTTTGACTGCTTTTTGAGGAAACAATCCTTCGGTGCGTCCCTCCGCTCCTCATCGTCATATTTTGGTGCGTCCACCATGTATACGTCGTATGACGAGGTGGCGCTCCAGGGCTCAATAGGCGCTGGTTCTTTATAGTCTCCTTCATCGGCGTCCATACCGTCAATGTCGTCGGAGTCGAAGTCGAGCATGTCGGTTAAATCGTCGACGGTGACTACCAAGTGGGTGGTGGGTGGGCTTTGAACTTCTCCATCATCCGAATCCCAACCTTGCTGACCGTAGTCCGGCCAGGGCTCTCCTAATAGAGAGAGAGACTCTAGTGTCTTCAGAATATCGCCAAAGGGCGAGTGCTGAAAGATGTCCGCGGTAGTAAACTCCATGATCGGCGTCCAATCGGATCCGATTGACAGGGGCGCGGGGGGTTCGGAGTCCGGAGAGGAGTCCGGCTCCTCGGAGTCACGAGTCTCGCGGAGTGCGGGGTTGGTGTTCGGCTCGATCGCCGTTGGGATCTCAGCCCCCGAGGCGGCGTCCAACCGCCCGTCCTCGATCAGCGTGGCCGGCTCCGAACTAGGGGTCGGAGCCGACGCGGGTGCGGCCTCCAGGGCACTGCTCGGTGGTAGAGCTAGATCATGCTCGTCATGACAGTGCGGCGCGCTTGGCAGTGGTTCGAATCCGTCGAAGATCAAGTCCCCGCGGATGTCGGCCGTGTAGTTTAAACTTCCGAATCTGACCTGACGGCCATGGGCGTAGCTTTCAATTTGCTCTAGATGGCCAAGTAAATCGGCCCGTAGTGCGAAGCTGCCAAAGACGAAGATCTGTCCGGGGAGGAAGGTCTCACCCTAGACTGCATCGCCATTGATGATCGTAGGAGCCATCGGGCCTGACGGCGACGGCACAGAGGAACTCTCAATGAAAGCACCAATGTTGGTGTCAAAACCGGTGGATCTCGGGTAGGGGGTCCCAAACTGTGCGTCTAGGCCGGATGGTAACAGGAGGCAGGGGACACGAAGTTTTACCCAGTTTCGGGCCCTCTCGATGGAGGTAAAACCCTATGCCCTACTTGATTAATATTGATGGTATGGGTATTACAAGAGTTGATCTACCACGAGATCAGAGAGGCTAAACCCTAGAAGCTAGCCTATGGTATGATTGTTGATGTGTATGTTGTCCTACGGACTAAAACCCTCCGATTTATATAGACACCGGAGAGGGTTAGGTTTACATAGAGTCGGTTACAATGGTAGGAGATCTGATCGTACGTATCTTGAAGCTTGCCTTCCGCGCCAAGGAAAGTCCCTTCCGGATGCGGGACAGAGTCTTCAATCTTGTATCTTCATAGCCCGGTAGTCCGGCGGAAGGTATAGTTCGGCTATCCGAAGACCCCCTAATCCAGGACTCCCTCAAGGATCCTGGCCGAACCACGTCCGGCAGGATTGGGATGCGGATGACAAAGAAATTTGCCGCCCACCCACCACCCACTTAGTAGCAACTGTCGATGACTTAACCGATATGCTCGACTTCGACTCTGAAGACATCGACGGTATGGACGATGGTGCGGGAGTCGAAGAGGAACCACTGCCCCCAGGGCACTAAACAGCCACCTCATCATACGACATATACACGATGGACACACCCAAAGAAGGCAATGGCGACGAGACAACGGAGGATGACCCCTCCAAGAAGCAACCCAAGCGCCGGCGTCAGCGGCGCCACTCTAAGTCCCGCCAAGGCAAAAGTGGTGATACTGGCACCAGAGATAATAGCACTCCGGATAGTGCCGAAGACAACAACAATCCCCTCCAGCAAGATTTAGAGCAGGAGGATGGAGGAGCCAGCCCTCCTGAGAGGGCGGCAGATGGAGAGGCGGAGGATGATAATTACATGCCTCCCTCAGAAGACGAGGCAAGCCTCGGCGATGACGAATTCGTGGTGCCAGAGGATCCCGTCGAACAAGAGCGCTTCAAGCGCCGGCTTATAGCCACGGCAAATAGCCTTAAGAAAAAGCAGCAGCAGCTTCAAGCTGATCAAGATTTGCTAGCTGACAGATGGACCGAAGTCCTGGCGGCCGAGGAGTATAAACTTGAACGCCCCTCCAAGAGTTACCCAAAGTGCAGGTTGCTACCCCGACTGGAGGAGGAAGCACCAAAACCTACATCCCCAGCGAATGACGCGGCTGATCGGCCACCTCGTGGCTGCGACAGAGAGACATTCCAGCCAAAAGCTCAGCCCGCACCCCGACGTCATTCAAATAAAAAGGCAGGGGGAAATACGCCAGACCTGCGAGATGTATTGGAGGACAAAGCAAAACATGCAAGATCGATCTATGGATCATGAGGGTGCACCACTATGCGAGACGATAATCATCACATCGGATACAGTAAAAGTAAGTCCGGCCGGGCCGAACACAGTGGGCAAGACTCATTCGAGCTGCATCGCGATATAGCCCAGTACAGAGGCACCGCACACCCCTTATGCTTCACAGACGAAGTGATGGATCATCAAATCCCAGAGGGTTTCAAACCCGTAAATATAAAATCATACGATGGCACAACAGATCCTGCGGTATGGATCGAGAATTTCCTCCTGCACATCCACATGGCCCACGGTGATGACCTACACGCCATCAAATACCTCCCACTCAAACTCAAAGGACCAGCTCGGCATTGGCTCAACAGCTTGCCTGCAGAGTCCATTGGCTGTTGGGAAGATCTGGAAGCCGCATTCCTCAACAACTTTCAGGGCACTTATGTACGACCACCAGATGCCGATGACTTGAGCCACATAATTCAGCAGCCAGAGGAATCGGCCAGGCAATTCTGGACACGGTTCCTAACAAAGAAAAATCAAATTGTCGACTGTCCGGATGCAGAGGCCCTCGCAGCTTTCAAGCACAACATCCGCGACGAGTGGCTAGCCCGGCACCTTGGTCAGGAAAAGCCAAAATCTATGGCAGCCCTCACGACACTCATGACCCGCTTTTGTGCAGGAGAAGACAGCTGGCTGGCTCACAGTAATAACATATCAAAGAACCATGGTACTTCGGATACCAAGGACGACAATGGCAGGTCACATCGCAACAAACATAAGCGCCGCATTAACAGCGACAATACCGAGGATACGACAGTCAATGCCGGATTCAAAGGCTCTAAACCCAGTCAGCGAAAAATGCCATTTAAGAGAAGCACCCCGGGCCCGTCCAGTTTGGACCGTATACTCGATCGCTCATGTCAAATACACAGCACCCCCGACAAGCCAGCCAATCACACCAACAGGGACTGTTGGGTGTTCAAGCAGGCCGGCAAGTTAAATTCCAAAAACAAAGATAAGGGGTCACATAGCGATGACGAGGACGAGCCCCGGCAGCCGAACATCGGAGGACAGAAGAGGTTCCCCCCACAAGTGCGGACAGTGAACATGATATACGCAACCCACATCCCCAAGAGGGAGCGGAATCGTGCGCTCAGGGACGTATATGCGTTGGAGCCAGTCGCCCCCAAGATCAACCCATGGCCCTCCTGTCCGATCACCTTTGATCGTAGGGACAACCACACTAGCATCCGTCATGGCGGATTCACTGCACTGGTCCTAGACCCAATCATTGACGGATTTCACCTCACTCTAGTCCTAATGGACGGCGGCAACAGCCTGAACCTGCTTTATCAGGACACAGTGCACAAAATGGGTATAGACCCCTCAAGGATCAAACCCACTAAAACGACCTTTAAAGGCGTCATACTAGGTGTAGAGGCCCATTGCACAGGCCCAGTCACACTGGAAGTGGTCTTCGGATCTCCAGATAACTTCCGAAGCGAAGAGTTAATCTTCGACATAGTCCCGTTCCGCAGTGGCTACCATGCACTGCTCGGGCGAACCGCATTTGCAAGATTCCATGCGGTACCGCATTATGCATATCTCAAGCTCAAGATGCCAGGACCTCGGGGGTTCAGGACAGTCAATGGAAACGCAGAGCGCTCTCTCCGCATAGAGGAGCACACTGCGGCCCTCGTAGCAGAAGCACAAAGCAGCCTCTTAAGGCAATCCACTAGTTCGGCGATTAAGGACCCAGACACCTTCAAGCGCGCCCGGAGTAATCGGCAACAGGACCACCTGGCATGTTCCGAGCTCGCATAGCAATGCGGCCCCCACCCCGGTCCCTGCCAAATAGCAAAATCCGTGCCACGCGTACATAATTACGCATTAAAAATTCCATGGGCACAGGCGGGGAGGGGGGCACGACGGCGGCACGCCCCAAGTCGCGGCTTAAACCACACTAGGGGCTTCCCGCTTTGTTATTTTTCTCTTTTAGGACTTCAATCTCTAGAAACCCTGTCCGGCAGCGCGGTAGCCGAACACATGATGCAGCATCCAAGGAGGCAGAAAGCTACATCACACCACGGAACTCCCAGGTGGATTACGATAACGAGTGAAATATTTGCTTTAATACTATTCCTCAGCTTGCCCTTGGAAGGGACATGTCAAACAGTCCTACCTTTTGCTTATCGCACTACTTGTATCATTCTGCTTTAACGCACCTATTTGAATAAAAAATGCATAGCATTAAGACTATTATTGCATTCTTCTTTATATATATATATGTGTGTGTGTTCATTCATGACATCCAGCACCTGTACATTCTGGTACGGCCAATACACTAGGGGCTTAAGCATACCCCATAATACGGTGTGAGAAGTCCGAACACTTTCGATAGTTCGGCACCCCGAACTTATAGCATTATATGCATCAGCTCCGAATCATGTCTTGGGTCAATAGTTGGGTTTGCCCGGCTCCCATGTTTTGGGACCTTACGTTCCGCTATATCGGCTAAGGTAGCACTGGGAGAACTACTGCGATTGTGCCCTAGTTCTGCTGGGCTAAGAACCTCAGTAGAGAAAGCTAAAACTAACTGTCATGATAAGGCGAGAGACTGGTCGATGTTGTCGGCGTTCTGGGAACGGGGGTCCCCATACTTGCTTGCCTGCGGCCTGCGGCGTGGCTCAAAGTGGGCCCAGCGCGGCCATCTTCACCAACACAAACCCAAGACACTCGCGAGGGGCCAAGCCTCGCGGGGCGGATGACGCGGAGCTTCTTCAGCCACGGCCTCGTCAGGCTGGCTCGTGAGGAGCCGAAGAGATTAAGGCGGGGTACCTCACGAGGTGCCCGCGACGCAAGCCATGACGACCAAGGGCGCCAGGCGGGTGTCAGCCCATGCAGTGTCCTCCTTTCCTCTTTGGTGCAAAGGGGGCAAGCGCAGCCGTGGAGTACCGAGGCATCAGGCAAAGGTTGCTGTTTCGGTGCAACAAGACCAAGACCGGAAGGACTGCAAGACAGAGGTCATCGTGGAGCCCAAGACGGCGTCACCACCAGAGCTTTGTGCAGGCGAAGACTACTTTTGTCAGGATAGCTGGTACTGGCTGCCCCCTTCAAATTAGCCCTCCATTGTTGGCTCCCTTCCCGCTCGATATTTACGAAGAGGACCGGGGCCTCTATAAATAGGACCAACCACCCACATAGCAAAGGGGGTTTCTAGAGAGGAGGTTCTTTAGAGAGGGGTTCGATCAGAGAGAGAGAGATAGAGAAGGGTGACTGAACTCCACCCAGCAGTTCATCCCCCCAGCCAAGAACAGACCCTCGCGAGGCTGTTCTTCCTTGTATTGTTCATCATCATTAGCCCAAGAGGCAATCCACCACACCACACACTGGAGTAGGGTATTACACCACAATGGTGGCCCGAACCAGTATAAACCTCGTGTCCCTTGTGTTGTTCTTTCCATAGTTTAGATCTTAGCGAGGCGGAGGGGTGCAGGTAGGTAGGAAGCGAAATCTCCGCGCGCACCTCAGTGTTCGAACCTCAAGGGTCTGCCGGAACCCGAAATCCTACATTTGGCGCGCCAGGTAGGGGTGCGCCGAGATTCGTCTTCCACCACCCCGTTCTCCTCCGACCATCACGCCCATGTCTGACGCTCGTCGGGCCCGCGCCGAGCGCCGGGCCGCTCTCGCTTCCCGCGTCGCCCAGACGGCCCCTGTCGGCGGGCGTCCTCGCCGTTCCCCGTCACCTGCCGTCAACACCGCCACCGGCCCGGCGGGGGACGAGCAGCAAGCATCGTCTCAGCATCCGTCCATGCGGCAAGACGGCCGCACCGCAACTGCCTTGCTCACCCCAGCTGGTTCTTCGTCCCGCGCGCTCCGCGCGCCCATGGAGGCTCGGGCTGCACTCATCGCGGCAAACGAGCTCCTGCGCTACCGTCCCGTCGACGACGTCTATGAAGAATGGCTCGACCGCGTCGCAGGGGGCTCTCCTGCGCCGTCCGTTCTGCTGCACCGCACCCCGCCACGCGCGGCCGATGAAGCTCCGGCAGCGCCCCGGCCGCCTCCTCCTCATGAAGGCGCCATGGCTCCAAGGTGCGTGGCCCCTGGGCGGAACCCGCTCCGTCAGGTGCCAGCGCGGCAAGAGCAGAGCTGTCAAGAAGTCCCTCGCCCGCAAGAAGCTGCCCGGGCGCTCCCTGCTCCAGCACGTCGCGACCATGCCCCTGCTCCCGCGCGTCAAGACCCCGCGCTGCTCCCAGCTGTAGCTGTGGAGACATGCAAGACCAAGCTCCCCATCACCAAAGGCCTCCCGTGGCCACAGCAGGCTGCCACGCCTTCACCGCCGAGCTACGCAGCGTCGCGTGGCCCGGCAAGTTCAAGCCAGACCTGCCTCCTCGCTATGACTGCATGGCTGACCCTGCGGAGTTCCTCCAGCTCTACGAGCTGGGCATCGAGGCTGCCAACGGAGACGAGAAGGTCATGGCGAACTGGTTCCCCATGGCGCTCAAGGACAGGGACCGCACCTGGCTCCTGAACCTGGCTCCAGGCACAATCTCCTCCTGGGACGAGGTGCGCACCCGCTTCATCGCCAACTTCCAAGGCACTCGCGACCGGCCACCCGCCGTGAGCGACATGCGCCGCATCAAGCAACAGCCCGGGGAGACCCTGCAGAAGTACATCCAGCGCTTCAACAACGCACGCCTCAAGATTCCCAAGGTGACTGAGGAGGCCATCATCTCAGCCTTCTCCGACGGCGTGCGCGACGTCAAGATGAAGGAGGAGCTGGCGATGCATGAAGACCTGTGCACTACCTTGGAGCTGTTCAACCTGGCAACCAAGTGCGCCAGGGCCGAGGAAGGGCATCTCTCCCTCCTCGAGCTGCCTGCCGCAGACCCAGAAGAGAAGAAGCCCAAGGCCAAGGATGTGAAGCGCAAGGGGGCTGCCATGCTCGCGGCAGAACCAGACACCAAGCGGTGCAGAGATCAGCCCGAACCTTCCAAGGGCAGCCGGTACTGTGTGTACCACGACCTCCACACCCACAACACCAACGAATGTCAAGAGCTCCGAGCCGTGCGAGAAGGAAGGATCGGCCGTCGCCCTGACCGCGGTGACCGGGGCTACGGTCGAGGAGGAAGGAACGTAGGACGCTGGGAAGACCGTGGCCCGCACCAAGGGTGGCGCGATCAGCCTCGCGAGGATCCCTGGCAAGACCCGCCTCGCGAGGGAGACTAGAGGGATCAGCCTCGCGAGGATCGCCCGCAAGGCAACGTAGGCCTCCCACCGCTGCCTCCGCAGCCAAGGAGAAATGAGGACCGCCACTAGGACGAGGGGCTGGGGGCTTCCAGGAGCCGCGCGCGATTGCCTGCATCCTGGGCAGGGCACAAGACCCAGCCTATCAATGCATCTTCAAGCAGTTCGCCCGCGAAGTGAACGCAGTCCTCCCCAGGCTAGAAGCCACGCACCCTCTTAGGTGGTCGGCGTGCGCCATCACGTTTAGCTCAGCAGATCAGCTCAAGTGTGCGGCTACAGCCGGAATCCTCCCGATGCTTTGTTCCCGAATCGTCAGCAACGTGGTGGTCACCAAGACCCTCATCGATGGCGGGGCAGGGCTCAACATCCTGTCCGTGGAAACATTCAACAATCTCCAAGTACCCTACAACCAACTTCAGCCAACGAAGCCTTTCTCCGGTATCACCGACGGCTCCACGGTCCTGATTGGGCAGGTCCGCCTCCCTGTCACCTTCGGGGCACGCAACAACTACCGCACCGAGCTCATCGACTTCGACGTCGCTCACATTCGCCTGCCGTACAACGCCATCCTTGGGTACCCAGCGCTGGCCAAGTTCATGGCCGTAACTCACCACGGCTACAACATCCTCAAGATGCCAGGAAGCGGCGGAGTTATCACGGTGCCCTGTGAAGAGAAGGACGCGGTGTGTTCCCTGGAACGAGCCTTTCAGGCCGCGTCACTGGAAGACCCGGATCACGGAAGCAGGAGGCCTCCCGAGACCGCCCCTAAGAAGAAGAAGACATCGTCCAGCCCGACCACTCAGGAGGCAGGCCCCTCTGGGCCCGCGCCTGCCCAGGGGGAACCTCCTTCCATCGCACAGGAAAGCTCGCCCGGCGCCCTCCTTAGGCAGGGCTCGGGGGCTCTCCCCTGGAGGGCCACCGACCTAGCTAGGGTCACGAGGGAGGCGCTTGGGCACCACATGGAGGCGTGTTTCGAAGCACGTTTCCCTCAAGAAGGAGCAAGGCAAGGAGATCCAGACCCTCAGGAGTTCGTCAGCAAGGCCATTCAGGAGCTACAGGAGTCAAGAGTCATGAAAGGCGGCCGCCGCGTACCAGCAATGGCTCCCCATCCAGGCAAGGATGGTGGGCTACGCGTCTGCATCGACATACCAGGGCTCAACCGAGTCGCATCTCTGGAGCGCCTCTGGCCCTCGCGAGTGGGGCGCTGCGGAGGCCCACCCCACAGCTACGTTCGCATGCATTACGGCTTGCCGAACGTGGCTGCCACATACCAGCGCCTCACGAGGGGCATCACGGAGGCACGAGAGGCCAAGTGTTCCGCAGCCCTGGCGGGGATGGAGATGGTCCGTGAGGAGCCGCCAGCGCCTCCAGAGCTTCCCGAGGCCCCTGGGCCTCGGGGCTTGTGAGGATCAGCTCCCGCAGCCCACCGAGTCTGCTACACCAACGTTCCTTCGTCCTCAACGTCATCAGGTGACATCTTTCGAGTTTCATTTCCGGTTGGGAGTGCCCCCCAGGGCTGCATTATTCCCAGGCCGCGTGGGTCCATCCCTGCGGCTTGTATCCCTTTTTTATTTCATATTGTTAGCTTACCTTGTTGGGGGCGCCCCTCGGGCTGCATGATCCCCAAGTCGCTCGGTCCTGACCCAGTGATGTCCGCCTTCCCAGCATCTATTTGAACGAATCCACTCCTTCGCGGCTAATGTGTTTTACCTAGTTGCCTGCTCAGCTGACGCCAACTAACGGAGCTGCTCCCAAACGGCACGCTTGCGGATGGGTCCGTCCCTGCAACACCGACAAACCTGGATGGCTGAGCTCTGGCCGCGGCAGCCCCGCATAGCGTCACCTCGTCAAGCCTTCAGTGCCCCACTACCCCTCGGAAGCAACCAACGGCTGACTGTCAATTGTCATGGCAACCCCTTATATTTTCTATGATGGGTCTACATGATCTCTTAAAGGAGCTGCGTCAGGCGAGACTCTTGCGGTGTCCCCTCCACTCTCATCCGCGCGAACCGCTTGCACGTTAAAGGGGGGGTGCCCGAGCATCGCGACTCAGGGCTCCTACTGGCTCTCCAGCCCTCACCCTCTGGCCTTGACCACGGCATCGTGACCTGGCATACCAGCGACAGCTGAGACTTGCTCGAGGCCCGGGACCCGAGGACGTAGAGCAGAAAGGGGAGCAAAGGCGAGAGGGGAGAGACACACGAGGACCTCGCCGGGCAACCTCGCGCCTGCCGATGCACGAACCCGGCGACACACCAGAGAGCGGCCCCTGATTCTCGAGATAAGTCATCACCCGGAAGCACCAGCTACCGTGGCACCATCCCCACAATTAGTGTTGTCCTGTGTTAGTGATGCCGCTCTCCTTTCTCACCAAACGATGGCTGCTTGGGCGCCAAAGGGGACCTCCTGAGCATCGCGACTCAGGGGCTCTTACCGGACTCCGGGTCGCTCACCTCCTGGCCTTGACCACGGCATCGCGACCTGGCATACCAGCGACGGCTGAAGCTGCCTTGGGACTGGGACCTGTCGGCGCAGAGCACCAAGCCCTCATGAGGTTCGAAAGGGAGGACTGAGCTAAGACGAAATGAGCAACTCGCACAATTCTACGACAAGGGTTATATTAACAAAACAGGATCACAGGCACCTTGCAAACCCCCACGGGACACGTCTTTGATTCCTCGCAGGGAACAGATCCTAAAGGGACACAAACTATGCGCGCCCCAGCAGAAGACACCATCATCAACACTGGGCCGTCAAGCACCGGCGCCAACCCCATCCAGATCAGAGTCGGCGGCGGCCTGACGAGCCCGCCTTGCTCCAGGAGCGGAGCCGGTTCGGGGGCCCGTAGCTGTCGTCGCTCGTCTCCGGAGTCGCAAAGAGCTCGCCAGAGTCGCTGGAACCTCCTCCGCCTCCTCCGCCTGAGGAGCTGTCAAGGGAGCGGTCGGCGGGCCCGGTCCTCGCCGCAGCAGGGCCCCGGCCACCTCTCCCGGGGCAGCACTCCAGCCGGCGCCCGCTCGCATCAAAGACCTTGAAGAGCATCACCGAAGCACCGTCATAATCCAAGTGGATCGCGAAGACGCCCCTTGTCCTGCAAACCCGGGCGATCTCTCTCCAGCCCCGAGTCATGAAGACCTCGCCCGGGGCAACGACCGCGACCTCTGCCTCGGTTGCGAGGGTGCTGCAGCCGGCGTGCTGCAGCCAGAGCTCCAGGGGCTCCCCCTGCGGGGTGATGTTGGCGAAGAAGGGAGGAAGGCGAATCCAAGACTGAAGAGGAATGGCGACGTGGAGCATGAACTCTCGGGAGCATCCCTCGGTGTGGACCCCAGGGTGGACGACCCACTCCTTCGTAACTCGTCGGCGCCGACAGCGGCACCGCCCGTGGCGATCAGCATCAGCTCCTTCAGGGCCCTCTATGTGGGCGTACAAGGGAAGCGGGAACCCCGGCGGCGCCCGCTCGCACCAAGGCCTCGACACCACCTAAAGGGCCCCCTCGTCCGGGCCACGGGGGACAAGCCGTTTCTTCGGCGGGAGTGGGTCTGGTTCCTCTCGGGGAGCCTTTCCCTTCTCTGCGTCGAGAACCGGCGGATCGAAGCCATTGCAGCAAGACGGAGCAAGGACCGGGAAGAAGGAGAAGCAAGAAGGGATGGACTGGAAGGGCGCGCGCCGTTCCGTACTTATAACCGGCGAAGGCCAACCGCCGCCTTCCACGATTGCAGGTAATCATGACCCACTTTGCATGCAGGGACTTGTCCAATCCGTGCAGTTGCCGAGGCGCCATGGGGAAGTGGAGACGCCCACGTCCAATCAACCGCCACGCGGTACCCAAGGCCGCAGGCTGTTAGGGCCCGCGGCGCTTCGCTCTTGCCCTTCTGCCTCCCTGCACGGCCAAGTCCGGGCGCGCCTTGGGCCCGGGGGCTACTGTCGGCGTTCTGGGAACGGGGGTCCCCAGACTTGCCTGCCTGCGGCCTGCGGCGTAGCTCAAAGGGGGGCCCAGCGCGGCCCATCTTCACCAACACAAACCCAAGACCCTCGCGAGGGGCCAAGCCTCACGGGGCGGACGATGCGGAGCTTCCTCAGGCACGGCCTCGTCAGGCTGGCTCGTGAGGAGGCGGAGAGATCAAGGCGGAGTACCTCACGAGGTACCCGTGACGCAAGCCATGACGACCAAGGGCGCCAGGCGGGTGCCAGCCCATGCAGTGTCCTCCTTTCCTCTTTGGTGCAAAGGGGGCAAGCGCAGCCGCGGAGTACCGAGGCATCTGGCAAAGGTTGTCGTTTCGGTGCAACAAGACCAAGACCGGAAGGACTGCAAGACGGAGGTCATCGTGGAGCCCAAGACGGCGTCACCACCAGAGCTTTGTGCAGGTGAAGACTACTTTTGTCAGGATAGCTGGTACTGGCTGTCCCCCTTCAAATTAGCCCGCCATTGTTGGCTCCCTTCTCGCTCGATATTTGGGAAGAGGACCAGGGCCTCTATAAATAGGACCAGCCACCCACATAGCAAAGGGGGTTTCTGGAGAGGAGGTTCTTTAGAGAGGGGTTCGATCAGAGAGAGAGAGAGAGAGAGAGAGAGAGAGAGAGAAGGGTGACTGAACTCCACCCAGCAGTTCATCCCCCCAGCCAAGAACAGACCCTCGCGAGGCTGTTCTTCCTTGTATTGTTCATCATCATCAGCCCAAGAGGCAATCCACCACCCCACACACTGGAGTAGGGTATTACACCACAACGGTGGCCCGAACCAGTATAAACCTCTTGTCCCTTGTGTTGTTCTTTCCATAGTTTAGATCTTAGCGAGGCGGAGGGGTGCAGGTAGGTAGGAAGTGAAATCTCCGCACACACCCCAGTGTTCGAACCTCAAGGGTCTGCCAGAACCCGAAATCCGACAGATGTTCGAGAGGTTTCGAGTCCCTAAAGGCTCATGCCGCTTAGAGTGAGGAGTCGGCCCTGTCCGGCTTAAGGCATGTATCGCTGTCGGGTGGTTGGCTTATCATCGTGGGAGCCAATAAAACATCGCCGATGCCTGGAAACGGGATAAGGCGAAGACATGCACGCCGGCGAATCTTACCCAGCTTAAGGGCTCTCCGTGGAGATAACACCCCTAATGCTGCTCTGCGGGGTCTCCGCATGATCACTAGCTCGATGGGTAGCTACATAATGCTCCTTGAGCTGTTCGGTGAAAGGATGGAGGAGGGCCAGGCCAGCCCGCTCCTCTTCTCCTTGTGGTGTCTAAAATCTATCCAAAGAGTGATCTCCCCTGCATGGGAACCCTGGGGGGTTTATATAGGCCTACCCCCAGGGGTACAATGGTAATCCGGCTGGGCGTGGGCCCCAGCCGTCTGTGTCTATGCCCGCCGTCTTCTCCGCCGACTGGTAGGCCCGCCGGCTGCCGACCCTTTGGCCGACAGGCCGGCCCCACCGCTCGGGGGTCTTGTCGGGGGCTGGTTACCGTTACCTTTCCCCTGGTGACGATGGCTTTGTCGTGGTAAGCATGGCTACAGTGCCGTCACGAGGCGGCTCATCATTGTAGCCTTACCTTCTCTTGTCTCCTTAATGAAGCACCTCCTTGGAGGGAGAGAGCTGGCCGGCTGTTGGAAGCTAGCCATACCCTTGGCCGACCATGGGAAGCCTGGCCGCCTTCGGGATCAACCTGACGAGGGGGCCATCCACCCAAGGGTCGTATTGACCCCTCGCCGTGGGTGACGTCACGATCATCATGGCAACAGTGCTGCGCCGAACGGGGATGGCCGCCCCGTACAGTGCACTGTGGCCATGCGTGCACCGGGATTCGGGGGGTGGCAGGCTTTACTGTAGCCATGCCCCGTCTTGTCGCCGTTATGTGGGCACAGACTCTGAGGGTAAGATCTTAGCCACCTGCTGAGAGGCTAGCTCCTGGGAGTCGGCCCTTTTATGGCCGCCTTCTAGAAGTCAGCCTTCTCGTGGTCTTGTTTCTCAAGGATTTCAGGCCTGGGCTGCCTTTGCGCAGCCGGCTTGAGAGGTAGCCGGCTGGGGGAAGGCGGCCCCATGTCTTGGAAGCTTGGAGGCTTGATTAGCCTATAATTTTTTTCTGAAGTGCCAGGGGAAGCCGGCTAGGCTACCCGTGGTCATTTACTCCGACAGTAGTCCTCGAAGCTGGTTGGGCTCCGAGGTAGAAAAAAGTCGAGGAGCCCAGTCGGCTTCCTATCTTGAGGAGCCGGGAACCAGAAGCCGGTTTCAACTAGGCGCGCCGTCCCATAGAGATCTCAAAGTTTGAAGGCGGGTGCTAGTCGGCGCGCGAGTCCGGTTGTGAACTGACCGCTCGTCGTCCGCGCGCCACGTGGCATCCTCCAGCTGGAGGGGCTTGCCAGCCCACGGCGCGACGAGAAGCCGCCGTAGTCTGGGGCCTTCCACTACAGGGCCTCGGCCCACGCGCGGATCTTCTGCGGCCTGGACGGACCGCACGTGCCCCAGCGGCGGTTTCCCCAAGCCATAATGGCGCAATAATCGCGAGGCGTGGGGGAGTGGGTGCAGTTAATCCCACATCCCCCACACGTCCTGCCTCCTCAGCTTCGCTGCACGAGGCTATAAGTAGGAGGAGAGGAGGGGAGTGCCAAACGCTCGCGCGCTCTCCCTCGCTCCGCCCCCTCCTTCTTCTTCCTCCTCTCGTCACGACAGCTATCTGCCGCCACTTGGCCTTCTTGCCAATCTTCTTGGCTCACCGTCGCTTCGTCGCAGTTGGGTTGTGCGCCCTCCTTTCGTCGTACCTTTCTCGCCGCTGCGCCGTCCCCATGGCGTTGTCGAGCTCCTGGGACGGCTCCAACGTCCATGATGACCACGTCGACTTCCTCCATCGGACGCGGCGGTTGCCGGGCGCGGATCTCGTACGGGTCCGCCTCGCGCCGGAGAGGGAGATCTCGCCGGCGCCAGAAGAGGATGAGCGGGTAATCTTCCGCTCGCACTGCCTGCACGGCTTCGGCCTGTCGGCGAGCGGGTTCCTCCGCTCGTTCCTTGAATTTTATCATATCCAGCCGCATCACCTCACTCCCAACACGGTGATGCTGCTGTCGGCCTTCGTCACCCTGTGCGAGGGTTTTCTCGGCGTCCTCCCCACTCTTGAACTGTGGGGAGAGTTCTTTCAGTGCAAGCTCGGCACCGTCATCGCGGGCGTGCCCTCCCCATGTGGTGCCTTCATCGCCATGCGGAGGGCGAGCGACAACAACCCGTTTCCGCTCATCCCGCTGATCCAGTCGGTGAAGCTCTGGTAGAAGTCCTACTTCTATGTGAAGAATATTGCTCCGCAAGGCGACTTTGTCAACCTACCGGCTTACATAGTCGGCCCGCCGGCTGGGAGGCAGCCTTCATGGTCCTTCCGGTCTAGGTCGCTGTCTCCGGGCGGGTCCGCCTCTGTTGCCCGGCTTCGGGTGATGATCCAGTCAGAGGGTCTGTTCGGGGCCGGCCTGGTGGCCGCCTTCGTGGAGCGCCGGGTGCTCCCGCTCCAGGGCCGACCTCATATGATCTGCCAGATGAGCGGCCGCTTCGACCCGTGCCGGCTAAGCACCAAGGAGATGCCTCACGCCGAGGTGTCTTACATGGTGAAGTACATTTCTAACTGTAAGCTCACCAAGGAGTGTCAGTATGGCAAGGTGCCATACTCTCGCGCCAATCCTCCGCCGGTCGTAAGTTTGTCGGATTTCGGGTTCCGGCAGACCCTTGAGGTTCGAACACTGGGGTGCGCGCGGAGATTTCGCCTCCTACCTTCCTGCACCACTCCGCCATGCTAGGATCAAAGCTATGAAAAGAACAACTCAAGGGACACAGGGTTTATACTGGTTCGGGCCACCGTTGTGGTGTAATACCCTACTCCAGTGTGTGGTGTGGTGGATTGCCTCTTGGGCTGATGATGATGAACAGTACAAGGAAGAACAGCCTCGTGAGAGTCTGTTCTTGGCTGGGGCGATGAACTGCCGGGAGGAGTTCAGCCACCTTTCTCCATCTCACTCTCGCTCTCTGCTTACCACCTCTCTAATTGTCGAGCCCTTGGAGGAGACTGAGCCGAACCCCTTGCTACGCGGGTGGCCGGTCCTATTTATAGTGGCCCTGGTCCTCTCCCCAAATATTGAGTGGGAAGGGAGCCAACAATGGCGGGCTAATTTGAAGGGGGACAACAAGTATCAACTATCCTGATAAAAGTAGTCTTCCCCTGCACAAAGCTCTGGTGATGACGCCGTTTGGGCTCCACGGTGACCTCCGTCTCATAATCCTCCTGGTCTTGGTCTCGTTGCACCGAAATGGCAGCCTTTGCCTGATGCCTCGGTACTCTGCGGCTGTGCTTGCCCCCTTTGCACCAAATAGGAAAGGAGGACGCTGCGCGTGCTGGCACCCGCCTGGTGCCCTGAGTCGTCATGGCTTGCATCACGGGCACCTCGCGAGGTACCCCGCCTTGATCTCTCCGCCTCCTCGTGAGCCAGCCTGACGAGGCCATGCCTGAGGAAGCTCTGTGTCGTCCGCCCCGCGAGGCTTGGCCCCTCGCGAGGGTCTTGAGTTTGTGTTGGTGAAGATGGGCCGTGCTGGGCCCCCCTTTGAGCCACGCCGCAGGCTGCAGGCAGGCAAGTCTGGGGACCCCCATTCCCAGAACGCCGACAGTAGCCCCCGGGCCCAAGGCGCGCCCGGACTTGGCCGTGTAGGGAGGCGGAAGGGCAAGAGCGAAGCGCCGCGGGCCCTAACAGCATGCGGCCTTGGGCGCCGCGTGGTGGTTGATTGGACGAGGGCGTCTCCACTTCCCCACGGCACCTCGGCAACTGCTCGGATTGGACAAGTCCCTGCATGCAAAATGGGTCATGATTACCTGCGATCGTGGAGGTCGGCGGTTGGCCTCCGCCGGCTATAAGTACGGAATGCCATGCGCCCTTCCAGTCCATCCCTCCTTGCTTCTCCTCCTTCCCGATCCTTGCTCCGTCTTGCTTCGATGGCTCCGATCCACCGGTTCTCGTCGGCAGAGAAGGGAAAGGCTCCCCGAGAGGGACCAGACCCACTTCCGCCGAAGAAACGACATGTCCACCATGGCCCGGACGAGGGGGCCCTTCAGGTGGTGTCGAGGCCTTGGGGCGAGCAGGCGCCGCCGGGGTTCCCGCTTCCACTGTACGCCCACGTCGAGGGCCTCGAAGGAGCTGATGCTAACCGCCACGGGCGGCGCCGGTGCCGGCACCGACGGGTCACGAAGGAGTGGGTCGTCCCCCCTGGGGTCCACACCGAGGGCTCCTCCCAAGAGTTCGTGCTCCACGTCGCCATTCCTCTTCAGTCTTGGATCCGTCTTCCTCCCTTCTTCGCCTCCGTCATCCCGCAGCGGAGCCCCTGGAGCTCTGGCTGCAGCACGCTGGCTGCAGCACCCTCGCGACCGAGGCAGAGGTCGCGGTCGTCGCCCCGGGCGAGGTCTACATGACCCGGGGCTGGAGAGAGATTGCCCGGGTTTGCAGGACAAGGGGCGTCTTCACGATCCACTTGGACTACGACGGGGCTTCGGTGATGCTCCTCAAGGTCTTCGACGCGAATGTGCGCCTGGTGGAGTGCTGCCCCGGTGAAGACGGCCAGGGCCCTGCTGTGACGAGGACCGGGATCGCCAATCGCTCCCTTGGCGGCTCCTCAGGCGGTGGAGACGTCGGAGGCTCCAGCGACTCTGGCAAGCCCTTCGCGATTCCGGAGACGAGCGACGACAGCTACGAGCCCCCGAGTCGGCGCCGCTCTCGGAGCAGTGCAGGATCGTCAGGCCGCCGCCGACTCTGATCTAGATGGGGTTGGCGTCGGTAATTGGCGGCCCACTGTTCATGATGGCGTCTTTTGCAGCGATGCGCATAGTTTTTTGTCTCTTTAGGATCTGTTTCTTGCGAGGAACCAAAGGCGCGCCCCGTGGGGGCTTGTAAGGTGCCTGTCATCCTGTTTGTTAATATAACCCTTGCCGTAGATTTACGCGAGTTGTTCATCCCGTCATAGCTCGGTCCTCCCTTTTGAACCTCACGAGGGCTTGGTGCTCTGCGCCGACAGGTCCCAGTCCCAAGGCGGCTTCAGCCGTCGCTGGTATGCCAGGTCGCGATGCCGTGGTCAAGGCCAGGAGGTGAGCGACCCGGCGTCCGGTAAGAGCCCCTGAGTCGCGATGCTCAGGAGGTCCCCTTTGGCGTCCAAGCAGCCGTCGTTCGGTGAGAAAGGGGAGCGACATCGCTAACATGGAATAGCATTAGGTGCAGGGATGGTGCCACGGTAGCTGGCGCTTCCGGGCGATAACTTATCTCGAGGGTCAGGGGCCACTCTCTGGTGTGTGGCCGGGTCCGTGCATCGGCAGGCGCGAGGTTGCTCGGCGAAGTCCTCGCATGCCTCTCCCCTCTCGCCTTTGCTCCCCTTTCTGCTCTACGTCCTCGGGTCCCGGCCCTCGAGCGAGTCTCAACCGTCGCTGGTATGCCAGGTCACGATGTCGTGGTCAAGGCTAGAGGGTGAGGGCCGGAGAGCTAGTAAGAGCCCTGAGTCGTGATGCTCAGGTACCCCCCCTTTAACACGCAAGCGGTTCGCACGGACGAGAGCGAAGGAGACACGGCAAGAGCCTCGCCTGACGCGGCTCCTTCAGGAGGTCCTGCGGGTCCATCATAGAAAAAGCAAGGGGTTGCCATAACAATTCACGGTCAGCCGTTGGTTGCTTCCGAAGGGTAGTGAGGCACTGAAGGCTTGACGAGGTGACGCTATGCGGGGCTGTCGCGGCCAGAGCTTAGCCATCCAGGTTCGTCGGCGTTGCAGGGATGGACCCATGCGCAAGCGTCGTGCCGTTTGGGAGCAGCTCCGTTAGTTGGCGTCAGTTGAGCAGGCAACTAGGTAAAGCAGATTAGCCGCGAAGGAGTGGATTCGTTCAAGTAGATGCGGAGATCACTGGGTCATGCCCGAGCAACTTGGGGATCATGCAGCCCGAGGGGTGACCCCAACAAGGTAAGCTAACGACACGAAATAAAAGGGATACACGCCGCAGGGACGGACCCACGCGGCCTGGGAATAATGCAGCCCTGGGTGCGCTCCCAGCTGGAAGTGAAACTTGAAAGATGTCACCTGATGACGCTGAAGACGAAGGGGTGTTGGTGTAGCCGGCTTGGTGGGCTGCGGAAGCCGATCCTGATGAGCCCCCAGGCCCAGGGGCCTCGGGAGGCACCGTCGGTTCCTCGCGGGCCATCTTCATCTCCGCCAGGGCTGCGGAGCACCTGGCCTCTTGCGCCTCCGCGATGCCCCTCATGAGGCACTGGTACGCGTCGGCCGCGCTCGGCAAGCCGTAAGGCATGCAAACATAGCTGTGGGGTGGACCTCCGCAGCGCCCCACTCGCAAGGGCCAGAGGCGCCCCAGGGAGGCGACTTGGTTGAGCCCTGGTACGTCGACGCAGACGCGCAACCCGCCGTCCACGCCTGGATGGGGAGCCACTGCTGGTAGGCGGCAGGCGCCTCTCATGACTCTGGACTCCTGTAGCTCCTGAATGGCCTTGCTGACAAACTCCTATGGGTCTGGATCTCCTTGCCTTACTCCTTCTTGAGGGAAATGTGCTCTGAGACATGCCTCCATGTGGTGCCCCAGCGCCTCCCTCGTGACCCTTGCTAGGTCGGTGGCCCTCCAGGGGAGAGCCCCCGAGCCCTTCCTGAGGAGGGCGCCGGGCGCGCTTTCCTATGCGATGGAAGGAGGTTCCCCCTAGGCAGGCATGGGCCCAGAGGGGCCTACCTCCTGAGGGGCCAGGCCGGACGATGTCTTCTTCTTCGTAGGGGCGGCCTCGGGAAGCCTCCTGCTTCCGCGATCTGGGTCCTCCAGTGATGCGGCCTGAAAGGCTCGCTCCAGGGAACACACTACGTCCTTCTCTTCACAGGGCACCGTGATGACTCCGCCGATTCCTGGCATCTTGAGGATGTTATAGCCGTGGTGAGTCACGGCCATGAACTTGGCCAGCGCCGGGTACCCGAGGATGGCATTGTACGGCAGGCGGATGTGAGCGATGTCGAAGTCGATGAGCTCGGTGCGGTAGTTGTCGCGTGCCCCGAAGGTGACGGGGAGGCGGACCTGCCCGATCGGGACTGTGGAGCCGTCGGTGATACCGAAGAAGGGCTTGGTTGGCTGAAGCTAGCTGTAGGGCACTTGGAGGTTGTTGAATGTCTCCCCGGACAGGACGTTGAGCCCTGCCCCGCCATCGATGAGGGTTCTGGTAACCACCATGTTGCTGATGATTGGGGAACAAAGCATCGGGAGGACTCCGGCTGTAGCTGCACACTTGAGTTGATCTGCTGAGCTGAAGGTGATGGCACACGCCGACCCCCTGAGAGGGCGCGTGGCTTCGAGCCTGGGGAGAGCTGCATTCACTTCGTGGGCGAACTGCTTGAAGGTGCGCTGAGAGGCTAGGGCCTGAGCTCCGCCCAGGATGCAGGCGATCGCGCGAGGCTCCTGGAAGCCCCCAGCCTCCTCATCCTGGTGGCGGTCCTCGTTTCTCCTTGGTTGCGGCGGCAGCGGTGGGAGGCCTGCGTTGCCTTGCGGGCGATCCTCGCGAGGCTGATCCCTCCAGCCTCCCTCGCGAGGTGGGTCCTTCCAGTGATCCTCGCGAGGTTGGTCGCGCCACCCCTGGCGCGGGCCACGGTCTTCCCAGCGCCCTGTGTTCCTTCCTCCTCCTCGGCCGTATCCCCGGTCACCACGGTCAGGGTGACGACCGATCCTTCCTTCACGCACGGCTCGGAGTTCTTGGCATTCGTTGGTGTTGTGGGTGTGGAGGTCGTGGTACACGCAGTACCGGATGCCCTTGGGAGGTTCGGGCTGATCTCTGCCCCGCTTGGTGTCTGGTTCTGCTGCGAGCACGGCAGCCCCCTTGCGCTTCACTTCCTTGGCCTTGAGCTTCTTCTCTTCTGGGTCTGCGGCAGGCAGCTCAAGGAGGGAGAGACGCCCTTCCTCAGCCCTGGCGCACTTGTTCGCCAAGTTGAACAGCTCCAAAGAAATGCACAGGTCTTCATGCATCGCCATCTCCTCCTTCATCTTGACGTCGCGCACGCCGTCGGAGAAGGCTGAGATGATGGCCTCTTCAGTCACCTTGGGAATCTTGAGGCGTGCATTGTTGAAGCACTGGATGTACTTCTCCAGGGTCTCCCCGGGTTGTTGCTTGATGCGGCTCAGGTCGCTCACGGCGGGTGGCCGGTCGCGAGTACCTTGGAAGTTGGCGATGAAGCAGGTGTGCATCTCTTCCCAGGAGGAGATTGTGCCTGGAGCCAGGTTCAGGAGCCAGGTGCGGGCCCCGTCCTTGAGCGCCATGGGAAACCAGTTCGCCATGACCTTCTCGTCTCCGTTGGCAGCTTCGATGCCCAGCTCGTAGAGCTGGAGGAACTCTGCAGGGTCGGCCGTGTCGTCGTAGCGAGGAGGCAGGTCCGGCTTGAACTTGCCCGGCCACGCGACGCTGCGTAGTTCGGTGGTGTAGGCGCTGCAGCCTGCTATGGCCACGGGAGGCCTCGGGTGATGGAGAGCCTGGTCCTACATGTCCCCCCGCGCCGGAGCAGGAGGATGGTCGCGACGTGCTGGAGCAGGGAGTGCCGGGGCAGCTTCTGGCGGGAGAGGGACTTCTTGGCAGCTCTGCTCTTGCCGCGCTGGCACGTGACGGAGCGGATTCTGCCCAGGGGCCACGCGTCATGGAGCCATGGCGTCTTCTTGAGGGGGAGGCGGCCGGGGCGCCGCCGGAACCTCGTCGCCCGCGCGGGGCGGGGTGCGGTGCAGCGGAGCGGACGGCGCGGAGGAGCCCCCTGCGGCGCAGACGAGTTCGGCGACGCGGTCGAGCCATTCTTCGTAGACGTCGTCGACGAGACGGTAGCGCAGGAGCTCGTTTGCCGCGATGAGTGCAGCCCGAGCTTCCATGGGCGCGCGAAGCGCGTGGGACGAAGATCCAGCCAGGGCGAGTGAGGGAGTCGCGGTGCGGCCGTCTTGGCGCACGGATGGATGCTGAGACGATGCTTGCTGCTCGTCCCCCGCTGGGCCGGTGGCTGCGTTGACGGCGGGCGACGGGGAACGGCGAGGACGCCCGCCGACAGGGGCTGTCTGGGCGACGCGGGAAGCGAGGGCGGCCCGGCGCTCCGCGCAGGCTTGACGTGCGTCAGACATGAGTGTGATGGTCGGAGGAGAGCGGAGCGGTGGAAGACGAATTCCGGTGCACCCCTACCTGGCGCGCCAAATGTCGGATTTCTGGTTCCGGCAGACCCTTGAGGTTCGAACACTGGGGTGCGCACGGAGATTTCACCTCCTACCTTCCTGCACCCCTCCGCCACGCTAGGATCAAAGCTATGAAAAGAACAACTCAAGGGACACAGGGTTTATACTGGTTCGAGCCACCGTTGTGGTGTAATACCCTACTCCAGTGTGTGGTGTGGTGGATTGCCTCTTGGGCTGATGATGATGAACAGTACAAGGAAGAACAGCCTCGCGAGAGTCTGTTCTTGGCTGGGGCGATGAACTGCTGGGAGGAGTTCAGCCACCTTTCTCTATCTCACTCTCTCTCTCTGCTTACCACCTCTCTACTTGTCGAGCCCTTGGAGGAGACTGAGCCGAACCCCTTGCTACGCGGGTGGCCGGTCCTATTTATAGTGGCCCTGGTCCTCTCCCCAAATATTGAGCGGGAAGGGAGCCAACAATGGCGGGCTAATTTGAAGAGGGACAGCAAGTATCAACTATCCTGGCAAAAGTAGTCTTCGCCTGCGCAAAGCTCTGGTGATGACGCCGTCTTGGGCTCCACGGTGACCTCCATCTCGTAGTCCTCCTGGTCTTGGTCTCGTTGCACCGAAATGGCAACCTTTGCCTGATGCCTCGGTACTCCGCGGCTGCGCTTGCCCCCTTTGCACCAAAGAGGAAAGGAGGACGCTGCGCGGGCTGGCACCCGCCTGGCGCCCTGAGTCGTCATGGGTTGCGTCACGGGCACCTCGCGAGGTACCCCGCCTTGATCTCTCCGCCTCCTCGTGAGCTAGCCTGACGAGGCCGTGCCTGAGGAAGCTCCATGTCGTCCGCCCCGCGAGGCTTGGCCCCTCGCGAGGGTCTTGAGTTTGTGTTGGTGAAGATGGGCCGTGCTGGGCCCCCCTTTGAGCCACGCCGCAGGCCGCAGGCAGGCAAGTCTAGGGACCCCCGTTCCCAGAACGCCGACGAAGTTTCTCTTCCTCTTTCACTTTGCTCTTTGTTGAGTTCATGGTGGCCAACTCCTGACCAGTCGGCCTTTCTTTGGCAGAACCCCATGCTTCCGTCAGCAGCCGGGGCCCCAGGGGTGGAACGCCAGTTCCTCCCCGACCGTACGATGGACGATGTAGACGACCCAGACCTGGAGGCGGCCGCAATGGAAGACGACGTCGCGGGGGAAGGCGGCGACGCAGGCGGGTCCGGGCTCAGGGCCGGCTTCGAGGACTGGCCAGATGACGACGAGGCCGAAGTCATCGCGCGCCGCCGATCGGCGCCCGATCACCATGGTGCGGGCCCATCCGCCGGGCCGACTGCCCAGGGCGGCGCACAGAGGCGTCGTGCCGCGTCGACCCACTTCAACAGTCGGCCGAAGAATCCCAAGAGTACCGCGGCGGCGACCAAGCGGGACGAGGCGGCCGCGAAGGCAGCCCGCTTCCGCAAGGTGGTGAAGCAGCCGCAGGCGGTCTCAGCGTAAGTGTCGCTGTCCTCGTGCCTTTCTTTTTTCTTCTTCTTCGGTTGATGTTTTTCCAAACCCTTTTTCTGAATTTATCAAACAGGGCCCCTATTTCCCTTGGGTGAGTCCCGGCCGCCTCCATAGTCGGAGCCGTAGGAGGGTCTTCAAGCTCGCGCCGGGTAGATCCCCGCGCCGACCTCCTAGAGGCAACGGAGTGGAACGCACGGGAAGCGCGGTAGGAGCGGGAGGCGGAGGAGCGGAGGGCGGCTTGGGAGGTGGAGCAGAAGTCGGCGGAGGCACGAGCCGTCGCAGCCGCCAAGGCCCATGCGGAGGCCGCAAACGCGAAGAGGGAGGCGGAGGCCCTGCAGAACCAGCCTTCACAGTTCGTCATTCCCCTGCGCGTCGCGGCTCCCGACACCCCTGTGCCCCTGTTGGAGGAGGCAGGCCGCGGCCTGCCAGAGATGGAGAGGGAGGCGGCGCCATCGCCACCGGCTGGAGTGGGCCGAGGAGGCCGGCCTGAAGTGCCGCTAGCGCAGCCGGCTGGGGGCGAGCCGACCGTGGGAGGGAATCTTGTGATCTCGTCGCCGCTTCGCCGGCGCGCGGGGAAGGCGACTTCAGTGCCGGACACACAGAAGACCGTGGACACCGGCCCGTCGGCCAAGGACCTAGAAGCGGCCAGCGACAGCTCGCCCGGGTGGACGCCGGGCAGCGGCATAGCCGTGCTAAATGTGGTGGCGCAGGATGTCCGGAGCCGGCTTCAGGCCCAAGCCACCGCGCTGAAGCAGTACACCCAGGAGTTTCTCACGACGTGGTCGGTTATTCGGTTGAGTCCTCCTGCTCCTTTGATTGCTTTTAATTTCTTCCGTGGGGGCATGTCAGCGCACCCACTGGGTGTAGTCCCCGAGTTCCGAGCCGGCTGCTGAGCAGGCGGCTTGGAACTTATTGGAAAGCTTGATTACCATCTTGTTCTTACTCACGTCCCTTGTCTTCTCTGTAGGAGTACCACAACCTCCACGCGGCCGCCTTCAACTCCTAGGCCCAGGAGTTGAATCAGAAAGCCAATGATCTGACCAAGAGCCGGAGTAAGCGCTTCGTTTTTCTTTTAAGTGGGGGCGCGTCAGCGCACCCACTGGGTGTGGTCCCCGAGATTCGGGCCGACTACCGAGTGACGCGCCCCCACTGGGTGTAGTCCCCGAGATTCGGGCCGACTACCGAGTAGTCGGGTCAGATCTTTTCCTGACGACTTCTTTCTTTATATTGCAGGGGCCAATGCCGACTTGAGGAGCCCAGACCGCCCTTCGTGCCAAGGAGGCCGAGTGCACCGCCCTGGCTCAAGAGCATGACCGCCTGGCCAAGAGGTTGGCCGACTAGGAGGAGAGCCATAGGGCGGCCCTGAAGGTGGCGCAGGATAGCGAGGCCGCCCTCAAAGCCGAGTATGAGACCGAGGCGGCAAACTGGGCCGAGATGAGGCAGGCACTGAGCCAAGGCTACAGCCGGGTGGAAGACTTGATTAATGGTAGGCCGCCTTCTTCTTTGCTTCCTTGCCTGCCTTCTACTATCTGATTCATTTTTTGATTTTGTGTCACTGCTTTCCTCTTTGTGCAGATTACTTCCCCGGCTACTCAGCCGCCGCCACCGAAGCCATCGAGGCCTACCGTGACACGCGACGGCAGGCGGGGGCCGAGATTGCGCCGAATGCCAGCCGGTCACTTGAAGAGCAGCTTCTGGGGCTTCAAGCCCGTCTGCAGCTGGCCCATCGCATGCTCCGCCGTCTTCAGCATGCCGAAGCGCAAGTGCTGGCCGCCCTCTCGCCTGGCGAGGTGATTCCGCGCACCCCAAGTCGGACCGCCGACTAGCTGGAGGTCGCAGTCGGCCGCTTCGAGGCTTGGAAGGCGTCAGCGGCCCGCTCCGGCGCTGGGCGGCCTCTGGAGTTTGTCTGGGCTTGGTATCCTGGGCTGAACTTGGACCAGCTGAGCACCTGGTGGCAGGAGGCTGACGAGGAGCTGGAAGCGGTGCGGCCGGCTATCATCCAGCGCGCCTCGGCGATCACCGAGTATACCGATACCAGCGCCTTTCCTCCTGAGGTGGATGACACCGGCGTCACTCAGCCGGAGGAGTGGTTTGGGCTGAACCCTACTGAAGGTGAGGACTCGGCGGAGGAGATTGCCTCCAGCGATGAGGGCGAAGGGGAAGACGGAGAGGATGACGAAGATGCTGCGCCAGATGGTGAAGCGACCAGCCCGCCTCAGCCCGATCGTGCCTCTAGCAACGATGCCGAGACTCGCCAGCCGGTCACTCCTCCAGCCGGCACCGCCGACTCCGCCAACCTGCCCAACTCGCATGTTGTTCCCCTGGCTTGATCCACCGTCCTAGCTTTCCTGCTTGTTACTTCTTTGAACAATCTTTAAATTTGCGCAGTTCCACCCACTGGGGGTGTTTTCAGACTATGTTGAATGCTGGCCTTTTGAAGGTCTTTTGTGTAAATATTATGCATGTGTTTGGCTTCCGTTTATGTTTGCTTTTTATCCTTTGGCTTTTTTCCTTTGCCGCCTTCCCTTGGCCGCCGCCTTCCCAGTCGGACAGCTGCTCTGCAGTCTGTGGCCGGAGGAGGACTTGGTCGTTTTGGGAAGGCAAGTACTAGAGCTTTCTCAGATTGCAGCAAGGTGAACGGGAAGCCGGCCAGCCGACTGCTCTGGTAGTCGGCTGGCGGGGTGGGAGGCCGGCTTGTGTTATATAAGTTCGTTCGTCCTTAGCCGTTTTTCGCGTGGGCATCCTTTCCTGCCCTTGGCTCTTGCTAGTCGGACAGTCGTTTCTTCGAGCTGCGACTTTTGGCAAGAGGGGGCTTGGGTGCTGGCACACTACTTGTCTGGCTGCAGGTGGAACTTCAGATATAAC
This sequence comes from Triticum dicoccoides, assembly GCF_002162155.2. NCBI lineage: Eukaryota > Viridiplantae > Streptophyta > Magnoliopsida > Poales > Poaceae > Triticum > Triticum dicoccoides. Next base: position 422,648,323 of record NC_041384.1, read on the forward strand.
TTGAGGCGGCGAGTCCCCGGGCCGACTGGTCGAACCCGGTGCCGGACGAAGAAAGCAAGTGTAGCAACATAATCGTATGCGTGATACTCATCTTTCACAGATAAAAGAGGGTAGTCCCCGTGTACTCCTCGGGGCACCCCTTGTCTCGTACTTAGTACAAAAGGTAGCGTGCTACGTACTGCTTTTTAACTGTAAAATCTTCGGAGGAGATTGGCGTTCCATGGTCGGTCTGACTCCTTGTCGGAATCGTCTCTCTTGCGTGCCTTCGGCTTCTGCGCATCGATTAGGTAGTAGGAGTCGTTGCCTAAAGCTTTGCTTATGATGAAGGGGCCCTCCCAAGGGGCCGAGAGCTTGTGCTGGCCGGCTGTTCGCTGGATCAGCCGGAGCACAAGGTCGCCCTCTTGGAAAGATCTTGTCTTGACCTTCCTGCTGTGGTAGCGGCGCAGACCCTGCTGATAGATGGCGGACCGACTAAGAGCTAATAGCTGACCCTCTTCCAGCAGGTCAACGCCGTCTTCTCGTGCTTCCTTGGCTTCTACCTCCGTGTACATGGTGACCTGAGGCGAGCCGAACTCGATGTCAGTTGGGATGACGGCCTCGGCACCATATACAAGGAAAAAGGGGTGAAGCCGGTTGATTTGTTTGGGGTAGTGCGCAAACTCCAGAGGACGGCCGGCAGCTCGTCGAGCCAACAGCGGGCCGAACGCTCCAGTGGCACGACCAGTCGGGGCTTGATGCCAGAGAGGATGAGGCCGTTTGCTCGCTCGACCTGGCCGTTTGACTGCGGGTGGGCAACGGATGCTAGGTCCAGCCGAATGCCGCGTGTTGTGCAGAAACGTGCTAGTGCTCCCTTTGCAAAATTTGTGCCTTTGTCGGTGATGATGCTATGTGGTACGCCATACCGGGTTATAATATCTGCGATGAATGTGACGGTAGTCGGCCCATTCAGCTTTTTGATCGGCTTCGCCTCAATCCACTTGGTAAATTTGTCCACCGCGACGAGCACATGCGTCATGCCGCAGCGCGCCGTCTTGAACGGGCCCACCATGTCCAGCCCCCAGGTGGCAAAGGGCCAGGTGAGGGGGATGGTCTTGAGTGCAGAAGCCGACAGGTGTTGCTTGGAGCTGAAAACTTGGCACCCTTTGCAGTTTTTGACTAGTTCCTTGGCGTCTTCCAAGGCAATCGGCCAGAAAAATCCGTGGCGAAACGCCTTGGTGACGAGTGATCTTGAGGCTGCGTGGTGGCCACATTCGCCTTGGTGGATGTCCTTGAGGATTGCTATGCCCTTCTCTGGTTCGACGCAATGCTGGAAGACTCCAGTGATGCTGCGCCTAACAAGCTCTCTGTTGATGATTGTGTAGGCTCCGGCTCGGCGTTGAACTTGTCTTGCCGATATCTTGTCGGTTGGCAGCTCTCTGTTTACTAAGAAGTTGAGGATGGGCTGGGCCCAGGATGGAGCTGTGACTTCTTCTATTGTCAGGACTGCCACTATGATAGGGGCGGGTGGGCTGGTTAGTGAAGAGTTGGAGTCGGAGTCGGCCATCGCCTGTCGTGTTGATGTAGTCCCCGGGTCGAGTTCTGAATTCTCCGGGCCGGGTGCGACTATGGCAGTCCCCGGGCCACCTGTTGGAGTCCCCGCACCGCCTGCTTGGTTTCCCAAGTCGGATCCGACTGTGTTGGGGTCAGGCGGCACGAAGATGGAATCAGACTCTGGAGACGGCTTGATAGACGGCTTGAGGAGGTGGTGAAGAGAAACGTCGGCTGGTATGGCTTGCCGGGTGGATCCTACTCGTGCCAGAGCATCCGCTTGCATGTTGTCGGGACGTGGTACATGAAGGAACTCACATCCTTCAAAATATCCACTGATTTGCTAGACGAGGAAACGATAGCTCGCCATGTTTGCGTCTTTGGCGTCCCAGTCACCGGATGACTGTTGGACCACCAAATCCGAGTCGCCATAGCACAAGATCCGGCGGATGCCGAGTTCTTTGGCTAGCCGGAGCCCGTGCATGAGCGCATCGTACTCGGCCACATTGTTGGAGGCGGCAAAATGAATTTGCAATGTATACTTGAGCTTGTCGCCCTTGGGAGAGGTGAGGACGATGACGGCTCCCAAGCCGGTGTGCATCTTGGACCCATCGAAGTGCATCCGCCAGTGAGTGGAGTCGGGAGCCGGTGGGAGGTATTGGGTTTTGGCCCAATCGACGAGGAAGTCGGCCAGTGCCTGGGACTTAATGGCCGTGCGGGGCTGGTAGAAGATCGCGTAGGGGGCCAGCTCAATGGCCCATTTGGCCACTCGGCCGGATGCATCTCGGCTGCCTATGATCTCGGCAAGCGGGGCAGTACATACGACCATAATGGATGCTCTTGAAAATAGGGCTTGAGCTTCTTGGCAGTGAAGTACACACCATAGCACATCTTCTGGTAGTGTGGGTAGTTCTGCTTCGAGGTGGATAAGACTTCGCTTAAATAATACACCGGCCTCTGAACCGGCTGAGCCCGGCCTTCTTCTAGGTGTTGGACTACGATGACAGTGCTGACCACCCGGCTAGTAGCGGCAATGTAAAGGAGCATGGGCTCCTTTTCAGCCGGTGCCGCCAAGACAGGCGGCGTGGTCAGCATCTTCTTTAGCTCGTGGAAGGCTTGGTCCGCCTGGCCGTTCCACTCAAAATGAGTGGACTTCTTCATGAGTCGGTAGAGGGGGAGGGCCTTCTCTCCGAGCCGGCTGATGAAGCGATTCAGGGAAGCCAAGCATCCGGTGAACTTCTGGACATCCCGCAGCTTGGTGGGAATCTCCATTCTCTCTATGGACTTGATCTTCATTGGGTTGCACTCGATGCCGCGTTCGGAGACCAGGAAGCCCAGGAGCTGGCCGGCTGGTACTCCGAACACGCATTTCTCGGAGTTGAGCTTGATTTGGAATCGACGCAAGTTTTCAAATGTTTCTCTGAGGTCTTCCAGCAAGGTGCCGCGCTTCTCCGTCTTCACCACAATATCGTCTACATAGACATGAGCATTTCTGCCGAGCTGCTTGAGGAGGCATTTCTGCATGCAACGCTGTAAAGTGGCATCGGCATTTCTCAAGCCGAATGTCATAGTCGGGTAGCAGAAGGCTCCGAATGGTGTGATGAAGGCCGTTTTCAGGCGGTCAGCCGGATCCAGCTTTATTTGGTGGTAGCCTGAGTAAGCATCCAAGAAGCTCAACAGCTCGCATCCGGCTGTGGAGTCTATTACTTGATCAATCCTTGGCAAGGCGAAGGGATCTTTGGGGCAAGCCTTGTTGAGGCTAGTGTAGTCTATACACATGCGCCACTTGTTATTTTTCTTCAGCATGAGGACCGGGTTGGCGAGCCACTCTGGGAAGAAAACTTCCATAATGAAGCCGGCTGCCAGAAGCCGGGCTATCTCTTCTCCTACAATCCTTCTCTTCTCCTCCGATAGTCGGCGGAGAGGTTGTTTGACTGGTTTCGCACCTTCTCGGACATATAGCTTGTGCTTGGCGAATTCCTTCGGCACACCCGGCATGTCCTTGGGGGACCATGCGAAAATGTCCCGATTCTCACGGAGGAAATCGGTGAGCTCGCCTTCCTATTTGTTGTCCAGGTTTGCCCCGGTAGTGGCAAACCTTTCTGGGTGATCTGGGTCCAGAGGTACCCTCTTTGTTTCTTTGGCCAGCTGAAAGGAACCTCACCACACTCCTTGGGGTCGGGGGACAGGGCCGGTTGTTTGCCGGTCATGGCCACGACTCGGTCCAGTATCTTCTTGTCTTCAGCAATTACAAGGGACTCGGCCAGCCGGCTGCTGGTAGCTGCACACTCGGAGGATTTCTTGTAATCTCTGGTTACGGTGATGATGCCCTTGGAACTTGGTATCTTCATTTTGAGGTAGGCGTAATGGGGTACAGCCATGAACTTGGCCAGGGCAGGTCGGCCAAGCAACGCGTGGTAAGGGCTCTCTAGATCCACCACTTCAAACCACACCGCCTCTCGGCGAAAATGATCCTTGTCCCCAAAGAGGACATCTATCTTGATCTTGCCGATTGGGAAGCAGGACAAGCCGGGTATGATGCCATGGAACACAGTCCGACTGGGCATGAGCTGCTTTGTCATGATGCTCAACTTCTCCATGGTGTCGCGGTATAGGATATTGATGCTGCTCCCACCATCTATCAGCACACGGGAGAAACGGGTGGCTCGCCTTTCCGTAGCAAGGGTGGCGTCCAGAACCAATGCGTAGGAGCCGGGAGACGGCATCACCTCTGGGTGATCTGTCCAGCTCCAGCTAATAGGCCTTTTGGACCAGTGCATGAATTCTGGGTTGTTGGAGGTGACTGCGTTCACTTCTTGGTGTTGTCGGTGCCGGCTACGCCGATCTTCTGGCTGGCTGGTGAAGACGACGTAGGCGGCATGCTCGTCGGGGTACTCGTCTTGAACTGCCCCGACCGCTGGTCGAGTAGCCGGCTGTGGAGGAGCCGGAGGTAGTTGACCAGCAGGCGGAGGCGGCACCATCCCCTCACCCTTGGAGATCCAAGTGAGCCAATGGCATTTTCTGGTCGTGTGGTTTGAAGGCTTTGCGCCGCTGTGGAACTTGCAGGGGGCATCAAGTGCTTGCTCGTAGGAGAAAGCCGGCTGCCAAGCCGGCTTGCCGCCCTTCTGCTTCTTGGGTGCGGGTCGTCCTTCGGGTTGTTCGTCTTCGACTGTGGCCACCTGCCGACCGGTGGAAGGCGGTAGGGGAGCCTTGCGCTTGTGGTCGTTCTGGTGCGGGCGTCGGCTGGATTCTCCAGTCGGCGTCTTGGGACTCGGAGCGAGCACCTTCCCGGAGGCGTCTACTCGGAGCTCGGTCTTCATCGAGGAATTGGCCGTGGCGTATTTATCAGCTATGATCAGTAGCTCGTCAAGCGTAGTCGGCTCGTCGCAGAGGAGTCGGTGCTTGAGGAGGGTGCCTTCTCGGCACCCGGCAGTGAATTACTCTATAGCTTGGACCTCGTGCACTCCCTTGCAGGAATTGCGGAGCTCGGCCCAATGCGTGAGGTAGTCGCGAGTCGATTCGTTGGGCCCTTGGACGCACAAGGAGAGCTGTCGGGGCTTAGGAGCCCGCTTGTAGGTGCTGGTGAAGTTGCGTATGAAGGCTTCAGTGAAGTCTAGCCGGCTATTGACACTGTAAGGCTTGAGGATGTTAAGCCACGTGCGCGCCGTGCCTTGGAGCATGAGGGGCACATATTTTATGGCAACACGCCTATCGCCGTTTGCGATGCTAACCGCAGTGGAGTAGTCGATCAACCAATCTTCCGGCTTCACGGAGCTGTTGTACTTGGGCGTGTCTCTTGGGAGCGAGAACCCTTTGGGGACGGGCTCGTCGCGGATGCGGGGGCCGAAGAAAGACGGGCCGACATCATCTTCTTCTTCCAGGGCCATGGATCGCGCAAGGCGGTCGATCCGGTGGCGGGCATCATTCTCGCCGACTCCTTCGTAGCGACCCAGCCGGCCGCTGAGAGTCGGTGCGTGACAGGCGGCGGGGTAGGGTATCTCTCCCCACGAGGCGGCGGAGGAGGAGGGTTGCCCCACCACTCCATGGCTCGGGGGCGGCCCTCGGTGTCACGCTCGATGGAGATTCGAGTCTGGCTGCGGCTGGCAGCCGACTCCTTTTCTTTTCTCGTGCGGGTGTTGCCCGCGGTCGGTGTTCGGGACGTCGCGCCGTGCTCTCGGCGCAGGGGAGGACTCTCGGCACGGACGCCGGCTTCATGTCGCTCTGTGGCCGCGTCGGTAAGTTGCTAGATGCGTCTGGTCATGAAAGGGAGCTCATGAGTCCCCAGCCCATTCAACTCGTCTGTGGCCGCCTAGGCGGCGCGCAAGTTCTCGAGAGGTGTGGCATAGACTGGCGATCTGTTCCCAGCATGTCGGCGATAGCCGCGCCGTGTTTTTGGACGATATCGACGAGGCTCGGCCCATCGGGAGGCGGCGTGCCGAAGGCGGCTCGGTCGACCTCGCACGGGTGAGCCTCGGTGAGGCATCTCATGGTGGAGAGCCTCTGGCCCTTCGCAGCGAGGGTGAGGCGGCGCGCCTCCAATGTCTTGGCGTCCGCGTCGGCTGGGACGGGGATGGACAAGTCGTGCAGCGCCGCCTGCAGAGCGTCGTGGGCGTTTTCGCCTGAGGGGGTGCCGTGGCTAATAACCAGTACCTCGGTAATGGCACTGCCGCTGCTGTCGGCTCGAGGAAGAGGGTCATTGATGACCACCATGTTGGTGGGGAAGGCATCAAGGGATGCCGTGTCGGAGTTGACAAGCATCGGGTCGGTGGAGCCAACCGACTCCAAGTCCGCGGCAAGCTCGCCGGAGACGTGGAGTTGATCAAGGAGACTGACGAGGTGGCTCTCGGGGCAGTCAGTGCCCGCGTCGGATGCGGGCTCGTCGGAGATGTGAGCCTCGCCAAGAAGATCGGCGAGGCAGCTCGCCGCGCAGGCGTCGACGATGTCTTGCAGCGCGTCGGGGCAAGCGCCCTCGGGCGAGCCAGGCTGGCTACGCACGTTGGGAAGGAAGAGGGTTCCCATCCAGAGCAGGTCTCCGAACGACGGTGCACCTAGCCCGAAGGTGGGCGCCAAATGTCGGGTGGTTGGTGCGACATATGCCAATGGATGGCTTATCATTGTGGGAGCCAATAAAACATCGCCCGTGCCTGGAAACGGGATAAGACGAAGACATGCACGCCGGCGAATCTTACCCAACTTCAAGGCTCTCCGTGGAGATAACACCCCTAATGCTGCTCTACGGGGTCTCCGCATGATCACTAGCTCGATGGGTAGCTACAGAATGCTCCTTGAGCTGTTCGGTGAAAGGATGAAGGAGGGCCAGGCCAGCCCGCTCCTCTTCTCCTTGTGGTGTCTAAAATCTATCCAAAGAGTGATCTCCCCTGCATAGGAACCCTGGGGGGTTTATATAGGCCTACCCCCCAGGGGTACAATGGTAATCCAGCTGGGCATGGGCCCCAGCCGTCTGTGTCTACGCCCGCCGGCTTCTCCGCCGACTGGTAGGCCCGCCGGCTGCCGACCCTTTGGCCGACAGGCCGGTCCCACCGCTCGGGGGTCTTGTCGGGGGCTGGTTACTATTACCTTGCCCCTGGTGACGATGGCTTTGTCGTGGTAAGCATGGCTACAGCACTGTCGCGAGGCGGCTCATCACTGTAGCCTTACCTTCTCTTGTCTCCTTAATGAAGCACCTCCTTGGAGGGAGAGAGCTGGCCGGCTGTTGGAAGCCGGCCATACCCTTGGCCGACTATGGGAAGCCTGGCCGCCTTCGGGATCTCCCTGACCGAGGGGGCCCTCCACCCATGGGTCGTACTGACCCCTCGCCGTGGGTGACGTCACGATCATCGTGGCAACAGTGCTGCGTCGGACGGGGATGGCCGCCCCATACGGTGCACTGTGGCCATGCGTGCGCCGGGATTCGGGGGTGGCAGGCTTTACTGTAGCCATGCCCCGTCTTGTCGCCGTTATGTGGGGGCAGACTCCGAGGGCAAGATCTTAGCCGCCAACTGAGGGGCCGGCTCCTGGGAGTCGGCCCTTTTATGGCCGGCTTCTGGAAGTCGGCCTTCTCGTGGTCTTGTTTCTCAAGGATTTTAGGGCTGGGCTGCCTTTGTGCAGCCGGCTTGAGAGGTAGTCGGCTGGGGGAAGGTGGCCCCATGTCTTGGAAGCTTGGAGGCTTGATCGGCCTATAATTTTTCTGAAGTGCCACGGGAAGCCGGCTAGGCTACCCGTGGTCATTTACTCCGACAATCGCGCCATGAATTTGGCCTTCCGAATACTAGGGGCTTCGCCGAAATTTAAAATTATAGAATTCTATGGCTAAGTGAGAGTGATAATGCATTATAGTCCGATTGCCTTGTTCGTTGTGCTGAGCACCTCCCTCGAAGGACCCAACAATGGGAACAAGAGTGCTCAGGTTTATCCCGAACACCCTAGCACTCGTGGCATGGGGGCAGAAGCCGACGACTAGCCATCTCTTAGATTTGATAAACAGCCGAACAGAAGGTAATATTTTAAATTCAAACAAGCGTTGCATAGCGCATACGAACAAGATTTCATAAATACAGGATTACACGAGCGAGTTTACTCGAATATTATATCTTCCGTACACTCGTCCGCTACAAGACGAGCACCCTTCAGGACACCCTCATAGTACATCTCGGGGTGGCGATGCTCCTTGCTCTGCGGTGGCCCTTCCTTCACCAGCTTCACAGCGTCCATCTTGGCCCATTGCACCTTCACACGGGCGAAAGCCCAGCGTGCACCTTCGATGGAGATGGACCGCTTGATGACTTCAAGACGTGGGCAGGCATCCACAAGCCGCCTCACCAGGCCAAAGTAGTTGTTGGGAAGGGCATCGCCAGGCCACATCCGGACTATAAAGCCCTTCATGGCCTGTTCGGCCACCTTGTGCAGCTCGACCAGTTGCGTCAGCTGGTCGCTCAGAGGCATCAGGTGTTCGGTCCCAGTATACTGAGACCAGAACAACTTCTCCGCTGAGCTTCCCTCCTCGGCCTGGTAAAACTACGTGGCATCCGATACGCTGCGGGGCAAATCCGCGAATGCTCCTGGAGAGCTTCAGATTCAGGTAAGTAATAATTAATTCACTTTCACATGCTTGCTTGCATATAGAATGCCTTACCCGCCGCTATCTTCTTCATCGCATCAATATCCTGGAGGGCCTTTTGGGCTTCGGCCTTGGCACTCCTTGCGCTCTCGAGGGCCGCGGCAAGCTCAGACTCTCGCGTCTTCAAGTCAAGCTCCAACACCTCGTGCTTCATCATGAGAGTGTGGAGCTCTTGCTGCACCTCGCACACCCGAGCCTCATGCCTCTCCCGCTCGGTGCGCTCCTTGGCCACTTCGTTTTCGGCCTCGGATAGCACTTGCTTCAGGGTCGCCACCTCGGTCGTGGCCCTGGCAAATTTACGATGATCCTATCATTTTGCAATCGCATTCTTTTTATACATATCCATAGACTAGGTACTACTTACCTTTGTTCTCCTCGAGCTGCCTCTTGGCAAGGCCGAGCTCGTCCTTGGACCCTTTAAGGTCCTCCTTTAGTGCGGCGACCTCCACAGTCAGTGCGGCAGAGGCTAACAGCGAAGCCTGCATACGCATATAGACATACTTATATTAGACTCCTGCGATATTGTTTGATCCTCTGTTCGGCTTTTCTTTTTGAACATCGAACAGAGCATCAGGGGCTACTGTCTATGCAGTAATACTTTTCCTATATTTCAAAAACTTACCTCAAATCCTGTTAGAAGGCTAGCACAGCCTTCAGTCAGTCCGCGGACTGAACCTTCTGGACCACCGCACTTATAATAGTGTGGTGCTCTTCGTCGATGGAAGCGCTGCGAAGCGCTCCCAGCAGATTGTCCGGTGCCTCTAGATGGACAGAGGTCACCGGCACAGGCGTCTTGCCCCTTTTGGAAGGAGACCGCCTGCCTGAGTCCGGAGCCATCGGAGGTTCCGGCATGGTGTTCGTCTGTGGGCCGAACTCGGAGCCCTCGGGAGCCTTGCTCCTTCTACTCCCAGAATCCGGGAGGTCGCCTTGAGGCGCCTCCGGGACTGTCTCCCCTTGACCCGGTGCCTCTTGAGACAATACCTCGGCGTTGTCTGTAGGGCAAGGGGAGGTGGCGGTCAGAAGTGGATCGCTATCCATATCCCATGAGCCCAGGGAGCCGTCCGACGATACGTCGATACGGGTTCGTGACGGTCTGCATAATCATAATTCGGCGTTAGGTGAAGTAGTGTGACAAAGGTATGCTATGAATTACTCTGGCATCCGAATACTTACGACTTCGCCAGGGGCTTGGCCCTGAGCAGCCACTCGTCTTCGCCTTCGGCGGCGGCGATGGAGTAGTCCTGAAGGAGGGTCCTTCCCTTCTTGTACCCTTTGCCCCCCCCCTCGGTTGGGGCGGCCTTCATTTTCTTGTCTCCCCCAACTGGAGGGGGAGCATCTTCATCCTCCTCCTCGTCTTCGGGAGAGGAGTGCGTCGCGGAGTTATCGGATGATGAATCCGATGACACCTGGCGTCGGGAACTCTTTCGGGTTCCCTTGGCCTTCTTGGTCTTCTCCGGCACCTTGTAAGGAGCCGGAGTCAGCATCTCTGTCGGGAGAGCGTCCACAGTGTCTTCGGGCATAGGGGCCGGACAGTTAATCTGCCCCGACGTCTCCACCCAGTCCTGTCAAAGGCATGGAGCTCAGACACCGCACATGATTAAGCTACGGGAAATAAAATATCCTACCAGATGTATCGAACTCACCGAATGTGCTCGGCGCTTCGCGCTTAGCCCGCGGTCCTCGGTGAGAGAGGGAGGGACCTCGGTGCCCTTGAACATCACCCTCCAGACGTCTTTGTGTGTCATATCGAAGAGCTCGCTCAGAGTCTGGTGCTGGGCCGGGTTGAACTCCCACAAGTTGAAATCCCGTTGTTGACACGGGAGGATCCGGCGGATGAGCATGACCTGGACTATGTTGACAAGCTTGAGCTTCTTGCTCGCCATATTCTGGATACATTTCTGGAGTCCGTCCAGCTCCACTGATGAACCCCAGGACAGGCCCGTCTCTTTCCAGGAGGTGAGCCGCGTGGAGATTCCGGATCGAAACTCGGGGGCAGCCACCCAGTTGGTATCGCGCGGCTCGGTGATGTAGAACCACGGCGATTGCCACCCCTTTAAGGTCTCCACGAAGGAGCCTTCAAGCCATATGACGTTGGGCATCTTGCCCACCATGGCTCTGTCACATTCTGCTTGTTGGCCACCCACCACCTTCGGCTTGATATTGAAGGTCTTTAACCACAGGCCGAAGTGGGGCCGGATGCGGAGGAAAGCCACCCACACGACAATGAACACTGAAATGTTGAGGATGAAGTTCGGGGCCAGATCATGGAAGTCTAGCCCGTAGTAGAACATGAGACCACGGACGAATGGATGGAGGGGAAACCCCAGTCTACGGAGGAAGTGGTGGAGGAAGACTACCCTCTCGTGAGGTTCAGGGGTAGGAATGATCTGCCCTGCAGCGGGCAGCCGATGCGCGATGTTCATGGCTAAGTATCCGGCTCCGCGCAGCTTCTTGATGTGTCCCTCTGTAATGGAGGAAGCCATCCATTTGCCTCCCGCTCCGGACATGATTGCAGAAGGTTGAGGGGAAGGATGTGGACTTGGGCGTTGGAGCTCGAGTGCGCAAGAATGGATGGGCGAGGAGGAAGAAGGCGTGGGTAGAAAAAGGTTAAACCTTGTCCCTATATAAGGGCATCCGAAACTATGCGCCCCCACTAGCCTGGTAAAACTTGCTTATCCCCCAAGCGCCGTAATCGATGGCGCGGTTGGGTTACCCACGCCCGTATTGATGAGAATCCCGTAATAAGGGGGACACGATCTCTGCTTTGACAAGACGTGTCAAAAAACTGCCTTGCGTTATGTGCGGGGCTAGTTAAAGGAAACGGTTCGAATAATCACCGGGCCATGGCATAATGTCATGTTGCCAAAACAAGTCAGCAGATTAGATTTGTGGAAATATTATTCTCTCTACGGTGGTATGTGGAACTTATTTTGCAGGGTCGCACACTATCCTTGTATTCAAATTCTTCCATGGTGTATTCGGAGGAGGAACCCGCCTTGCAATGCCGAAGACAATACTGCGCGCCGGACTCATCGTCATTGAAGCCTGGTTCAGGGGCTACTGAGGGAGTCCTGGATTAGGGGGTCTCCGGACAGCCGGACTATATCCTTTGGCCGAAATGTTGGACTACGAAGATACAAGATTGAAGACTTCGTCTCATGTCCGGATGGGACTCTACTTGGCGTGGAAGGCAAGCTAGGCAATACGGATATGTATATCTCCTCCTTTGTAACCGACTTTGTGTAACCCTAGCCCTTTCCGGTGTCTATATAAACTGGAGGGTTTTAGTCCGTAGGACAACACACAATCATACCATAGGCTAGCTTCTAGGGTTTAGCCTCTCTGATCTTGTGGTAGATCAACTCTTGTAATACTCATATCATCAAGAATAAATCAAGCAGGACGTAGGGTTTTACCTCCATCAAGAGGGCCCGAACCTGGGTAAAACATCGTGTTCCTGCCTCCTGTTACCATCCGCCTTAGACGCACAGTTCGGGACCCCCTACCCGAGATCTGCCGGTTTTGACACCGACAAGGCCCCTATGTTTGTACACCGATAGGAGCCCCCGGGCCTGGGCCACACATAAGCGCAGAGCGTTGTTGGGACAAGCCCAAAACGGTGCCCAGGCACATGTGGTAGAGTTTTACTGCGGTAACTCCTTCGCTAGTTGCGCTTCCCCACGACCCGTGTTGAATGCGTGACATGGGGGTCATGCGTGGGGCGGTTGCTGCATGCTCGTGTCACGTCATGGTAAATGGTAAAGAGGCGGCCCACGCCATCCCCATAAAAAGGAAAAACTGCAGGCACGCTGCTCATTTACCCTTTGTGCTTTTCCCAATCTTGGAACCGTCGTTTCCCGTTTCTTCTTCCTCAAGAGCGAGCCGAAGCTCTTGCTCTGCTCGCCGCCGCCGCGCCCTCCATTTCCCTTGATTCCCCACTTATTCTCAGTTGCCATGGCACCCAAGACGAGCAAGGGCAAGGGTGCGACCAAGGACATTGTGGAGAAGGAGGCGCTAGAGAGCGAGTTGGTTGTGCTCCGAACGCAGCGCGCCTTCTACCCCTCGACGAGCAATGCAGTCACCCTCAGGGACTACTTCAGTCCCCTATGGGGGAGGGAGACGTCGGGGCAGCCCGCCACACGCATCATCCCCGCAGCCTTCGCCGAGGCCGGGCCAAACTGGTATCCCTTCTTCGTCGATTACTTCTCCTGCGGGCTCTACCCCCCTTTCTCGGATTTCTTCAACGACGTCATGCACACCTACGGCTTCAACCTTCAGGACTTCACGCCGAACGACGTGGCGTGCATGGCTTTCTTTGCTCACCTCTGCGACGGCTTCGCCGGAGTGCTCCCCAGCACGACACTCTTCGGCCATTACTTCTACCCTCGCATCCAGCGAGGAGGCACCATCTCTGGATGCGTCACCTAGATCCCGAGGACCCAGGAGAAGGGCACGTACCCGGAGGGTGATCAGAAGGAGAGGCGGGAGGAATGGTGGAGCCGATGGTGTTGGATTGAGGAGGAAGACCCGCAAGAGTTCTGCCGGGTCCATAGGAAGCCGCCGGTCCGCGGCAAGGACTGGAGCGATGTCGACACCGACGACAAGAAGCTCATGGTCGCCACCACCAGGATCCATTGCGTCACCTCGGCTGGGCTCACTCTTCAGATGATTGGGGCTGACTTCATCCACCACCGAATCGCCCCGCTGCACAACAAGGGGAGGTTGGCCTGGGATTTCGTGAACGCCGCTAACATCATGAGGCTCAGCCCTGGCCTGAAGCACAATTTCATGGTGCTGGGGCATGCCCATTTTTTCCAGAGGCCCTTTCAGCTCAAGGTGAATGAAGATGGCAGGGTCGAGAGGACCGGCAAGGCCGAGAAGGCCGGCAAGGCCGACGGGTCTCTGTTTGGGTTGCCAGCGGGAGTGGTCCCATTGAGCAACAACTCTCACCGGACCGACATCGTCGCCATGATGCCGGACTTAACACGCATGGCCTGGATCCAAGATGGGCCGAGCTAGAAGCGGAATGGGTGCAGGATTTCTTTGACAACCTGTCAGAGAGTTACGTTCATGATGAGCCGCTGCTTATCCGCGACACCACCAAGGCGGAGCTGGCATACATTGCCACCGGGGCGGAGGAGGCGGCACTCGCCAGGGAGGCCGGGAGCGTCAGCATCGTGGAGGACGAGGCCGACACGGCGCAGAAGAGAAAGAGCTCGCCGAATGGGTGGGGTCTGCCGGGGAGGCCAGCGGCATCGGCGCTGGGGCCCCCCTTGTCGAAGACGTGGCTGAGGAGTCGGCCGAAGAGGAGACCAAGGCGGATGACCCCCCAGCCTCTGGGAGAAAACGTGTCGTATGGCGGGTAGCTCCGGCAAGCCGGTCCGGCCCGGCAAGACCATGCAGCGACAATAGGCCCAGGCGCAGCCCGGGTGCTAGACGAGGGTCGCGGTAGCGAAGAAGAAGGCAGCGGTCGCCGCCTCTTCCTCGTCCAAGCGGCACAGGACCCCATCCCCCTCTCCTTCCCCTTCGAACAGCGATCCGGAGGCTGATTTCGACCTTGGGTCCTTCAGCCCGAAGAGGAAGAGGAGACCAGAGGAGGAGGAGTAAGCACCTCGCCCTTTATTATCTTTGATCTTCAACTAGTGCTATGTTTCCTGACATGGTCTCGTCTTTGCAGGGACACGAAGACACTAGCCCAGAGGGCGGCAAATAGGGCCAAGGCTTCGACGAGCGACAAGCCTTCGGCGAACACTCTGCGCACACTGATGGTGGTGGAGATCAGCCCGGACCCCAGCCCTCGACGCAGCCCCCACTTCAGCCCCTAGCGTAAGTTCATTACTCACTCCTCGTTGGCGGGTGCCGGGGTGGGGATTTTTGGTGCTGACCTTGCTGGGTTTCTGTAGGAGGAGAGCGGCAGCAGGAGAAGCCGCTGAGGACCGCCCCCGGTATGCCGCCCGGAGGGGCGTCCCCGGCAAGGGCGGACACCGCCGACCCCACACGTGTGGAGGAGGAGGAGGAGACAAACACGGGCGCCGGCGGCTCCGTCCCGCCAACGGATGCGGGCGGGGAAGGAAACACTTCTCCGTAGCTCGGTATGGGTAAGTGGCCTGCCTCCCGTCTCTGTTTTTTTCCTTTGTTCTGAACCTTGACATCGTCCTTGTTTCGTCCTTCCTTTCTGGTTTCCAAACCCTCCCTCGATGGACCATGAGGACATCGACACTATCATTGGGGAGGTCGCCAAGGACACCAAAGCTGGGGCCACCAGGATCGCGGAGGAGGCCGGCAAGGGGCTTGCCAGGGAGACCAGTGGGACCGCTGCCGGGGAGGCCGGCAAGGCCGCTGCCGAGGAGACCAGCAAGGGGCCTACCGGGGAGGCCGCCGAGGACGAGGTGGCCAATGACCAACCTTCCTCCCGTGCAGCCCCTGCCTCGGCCAAGTACCTAAGGTTGGGCGATGACCTGTTCGTCCGCCTCCCAGGGACGGCGAGCACCAGAGCGCCAACCGAAGGGGAGGTATTCGGTGATGAGGTGCTCGCCACTGCCGGGCTCTAGGTTGTCGACGAACCGAGCACCGGCAATGGCGATTACCAGGAGGAGTAGCTTCTTCGGGCCATGAGCGCCAACTTCCAAAAGCTCCAAGTGCTCCACCATGCCTGCCAGGACAAGGTGAAGTCCAGGATGGCAGCGGTGGACAAGGTGGAGGCGGATTTTGAGGAGCGTGTCACCCAGACATAGGTCTGGTTTGCCGAGGCCCGGGAAGAGCTGAGGACTGCCCAGAATGAGTTGGATGAGCGCAAGCGAGAGCTCATCCTGAAGCAGTCCGACATCGAGAAGGTCCAAGAGGCCCGGGAAGAGGCGGCGAAGGAGCAGGCCGCCAAGGATGAAGCCGCCCGGCAACAGCAGCAAGCTCTGTTGGACAGCCAGGAGGAAGACCTCGTTGTGCATGAGCGGGCACTTGCCACCACGCTCAGCGGCAAGGACGAGGAGGTTGGGAAGATTGTTGCGCAGTGGACCCAGGAGCTGGAGTAGAAGCACAAGGACACACTTGGTGCTCTGGCTCTGGACCACGCCGGCAAGGTGAAGGAGCCGGAGCAGGAGGAGCTGAAGAAGAAGATCTTGGAGCTGACGGAGGAGAGGGACATGGCCAACCGCACTCTGCCGGATGCGCGGGTCACCATCTCCGACAAGGCCAAGCTGCTCTCCGAGGCCAACGACTCCATCGACTACCTGAAGCTAAAGCTTGGCGGCTTGGAGGGGGGCTTTCGGAGGCCGGGGCTCATGAGCAGATCCTGAAAAAGGCCTTGGAGGACAAGAAGCGGTTGTGGAGCAATGACGCCGCTGAGCACAAGGATTACACAAAGGGTGTAAACCTCTGGATCATCGACGTCGCCGGGAGGATCTCCACGAAGCTGGCTATCATGGGCATGCCAGATGTCAGGTACTCCCAGGAGCCGAACGTGAGCCCCAACGCCAGGCTGACCATGTTCTTCAAGGGCGACCTCGGTGCCCTGGAGCAGCTCCGCGCCAATCGAGCAGTTTATCTGGCAAATGAGTCCAGGAGGCTCTGTTGGGGCGCCCTGACCATGGTGCTCACCAAGGTGGCATTCTGGAACCCCAGCGTCGACTTTGCCGACGCGTTGGAGAGCTTGCCTAAGGGTACGGACCTCATGGCGCTCAAAGAGCATATCGAGCCCATCATCAGCTGCGTCGACGAAGTCAAGAGGGTGGAGGGCCAGCGCCGGGACTAGGCACCCCGTTTCTCGTCGCCGCTGCGAGTTCATGACCAAGACAATTTTATCTTAAGTTAGAACCGCAACAACTATTGATGTAACATAACCCTCCAGTACTTTGAAACGAAGCATGCTATCTTCCTATTCGATCTTTTCTTGTATGTACACAGCCTACACCTAGTTGGATAGGTTTGCCAGCGCGTAAACCCATGCTAAGGCGCTTTGAAGGACGGATCCTTAGCAGCCAGCCAGGGGGCGCTTGCTGCCGGGCAAGCCACCCTGTCGTTCTCAGGGCAGCCGCTCGAACTGTTGAGCAGACTCGAAACAGAACGAGGGTGTTGCCAATAGAAGAAGGATTCCATCGCGTACAGGTATTCCATACAAGGGGCAATATTTTTCGAGGAGAATAACCTTATATTAAAAAGGAATTGCTCAAGGTTTTGCATGACTTAGCTTTTTCGTCGCCATGCGGATGGCTGTTGAGGCTGCGGACAGCATCGCCTCGCCTGGCTGACGGCGCCAGAGCGTGGCTGATTGACGTCGGCTTCCTCTGCCGAGTCATCACGATGAAGGAGTCGATGAGTTGGCTCCAAAACTAGTTTTTTCATAGCTTGCACTCCCTACCTGGCGCGCCAAAGATGTCGGGGTTCAAGAATGACACCTATGGGATCATAGGGAATCCCTACTATGGTTGCCGGGGCGCGGGGCTATAAAAAGAGCGGGTTTAGAAGATCAACGCGGGGGAATTTTATCTAGGTTCGGGCCGCAAGCGATGCGTAATACCCTAGTCCTGCTTTGGTGTATATTTGGTGTTCTTGAGATCTTGAACTAGCTGTGGTGCATGCCTAGCCCAAAAAGTCTGAATCCTTCCTCAATACACCTCGGGCCTCCTTTTATATGTCAAAGGGGCTGCGACAACGGCACACAAGAGGTGGAAAGTGTCTACAGTGTACAAGTCTATCCCTGGCATCATGGGACAAAACACATTTAATGCGCTGCCGACGTGTCCTATTGCTTTATCGGGGACGGCAAGGAATCTCGTCCTGTCTGTCGCCGCCTCGCCTCGCTTCGACGCGCATCCAAGCTGACGAGGCATGCAGCGCCACGCTGGCTGGCTGGCTGCTACACTGGTGCGGTGGCAGGGTCTTCACGAAGATCTGCATGCCACCATGCAGGTGCTTGCCTGGTTGGCCTATAAGTTGCATGCTGCCATGTAGGTGTGCGCCTAGTTGGCAGGCTGGCCGTTGTGTCGGAATGGCCATGGGGCAGCGGAGCCTTGGTAGGTGTGGGTCTGGCTGTGGCCCTGCAGATATCCCTGGTAAGGGTCTTGCCGGGATCCCGGCAAGGGTCTCACCGGGTCTTTGTGGTCGTCCCCGGCAAGGATCTTGTCGGGGGCCTTCATCTTCTGGTTCTTACCCAGTCTTGTGGGCCTCTGTTTGTCACAAAGATTTGCATTCCACTATGCAGGCGCTCCCGAGCCTTGGTCTTGACGTTGTCGATGGCGTCATAATTCTTAGGCTCAAAGGTGGCGGTCTCAATGGTGTTAGGCAAGCTGCCCCGGCAAGGCTTTTGCCGGGGCTGCGTAGGTCGTCCCCAGCAAGGCTCTTGCCGAGGGAAACCAATCTTATCACTTTGCTCTTTGCGCCTCTGGCTTCAGCGCTGCTCGGGTAGTCTTGTATCTTCGCTTCCTCCGCCCCGCCAAGCATGGTCGCAGGTGTGGCTACAACTACCCATGCACAAGTAAAGGGGTACAGAAGGCCCCTACTTTTGTGCATCGACAATCCCGCAAAGGAAAACCTTGCCTTTCTTTTTTAACACAAGTAGTACTCCTACGTACGTACTTGTATCCTGTTTGGGTCTAGACCTTGCATTGCCATACTTTTCCACACATTTTTGCCAAGCTTGCCTAAAGTTTTCAAAATGAAAAGGAGGTACACTTGCGCATGGCTGTGGCGGTCGCACCGCACCCTCACACAGTCGCTCCTACACGCCGCAAACCGAACCAAGGGAACGCGCCCTCACTGACACGTGCTACCGCATGTGATCAAACCAAACTCAGCCATCCTACTGCTAACACATAATTTTTGTTCATACAATATGTTTATCCAAACGCATGTTGGGGAAGATCCATACAACCTGTGCGGTGGTCTGTTGGGGAAGAAGAAGGGTTAGGAGACATAGGATATTCATCCAACCGCCTGAAATGGTCAACTGACCCAAATGATCAAAGTCAGGCGACTTGCATAACTATATGTTTTTACATAGTGAAAGATCCCTAAAAACAACAACATAAAGAAAAACTATCACTGCTCGTGGAACGATATGGCCTTATTGGCTTTGACTGCCGGTGCGAACCAGCTGTAGCTGCCGACATGTCTCTGCACTATGGTTGTCCTCGGCCTCCAGGTACTCGTTCATGAGGAGCATGCAGGCGCTCTGCACGGATGCGGGCACCGCCTGGTTCAAGTCCATGACATCCGGTTCCGCCTGCAGGAGGGCCTTAATGAAAGTGCGTTATATCGACTAGAGGGGGGTGAATAGGCTATTTTTATGAAATTCTTCACTGAGGAATTTGCCGGTGAGGAAATTCCTTAACGAAGAACTACTAGCAGCGGAATGAGTACTCAAAAGTAAACATAACAGAATACAAGCATAGTCATCATGATGAAATGAAGATAGGCACAGAGTACAGAAGCGTAAGCACAGGATAACACAGGATGAAGACAAACAGACTAAAGAAATTGAACTGAGGAAATTGAGAAAGTCTTCAGTCAAAGTCTTCAAACACAGATATGAACAAGCACACAACGGAAATGGAAGAGTTGAGGAAATAGAACCAGTAAGCTTGGTGAAGACAATGATTTGGTAGACCAGTTCCAACTGTTGTCTCAGTTGTACATCTGGTTGGAGCGGCTGAGTATTTAAACTCGAGGACACACAGCTCAGGACACCCAGTCCTCACCGTATTCTCCTTGAACTAAGGTCACATAGACCTCTTCCAATCACTCGTGGTAAGTCTTCAGGCGACCTCCAAACCTTCACAAACTCGATCACTCGGCGATCCACAATTCCTCTTGGATGCTCTAGACCATGACGCCTAACTGTCTGGAAGAAGCACCGTCTTCAAAGGTAACAAGCGTCGGATCCACACAGGATCAATCTCTTCAGTGATGCTCAATCACTTGGGGTTTGTAGGTGTTTGGGTTTTTTCCTCACTTGATGATTTTCGCTCAAAGTCCTCAGAGGATGGGTTGCTCTCAAATGACAAGTGTCAGTCTCTCTTGGAGCAGCCAACCAACTAGTGGTTGTAGGGGGCGGCTATTTATATCCTAGGGAGAAGACCGACATGATAAGACATAAATGCCCTTCAATGATATGACCGTTAGGTGGATAGATATTTTGGGACAGCTGGCGCATAGCACAGCAACAATTGGAATTTTGAGTAGCAAAATCCTCAGGGCTATCATGTTCCTCACTGTGTAGGCAATCTGCACAGGTGAATTCCTAACTCCTCAGTCAGGACAAATTCCTCAGAGACCAGAAGAACTTCGTCTCTGTCACTGAAGAAATTGACTGAACTGTATGAGATTTCCAATGGCTTCACTCGAAGGGATTGGTAGGTGTAGGATTTTGAGTTGATCATCACATGGAAATTTTTCCTTAGTATTTCCTCGACCCCCTTTAACAGTACGGTGTTTCCTATGACTCAAGAAAGAGAAAATGAAACTACAAAAACAAAAGTCTTCACGCTTCATGTTCCTCGAATGAATACCAAGTCTTCACGGTCACACCAATTTCTTCACTTTCAAAGTCTTCAGAAAGTCTTCAGAGATCCAAAGTCTTCAGTCGAAGAACTTCATTTTTAGGGGTCGACTTTTCTGTAAATATCAAACTCCTCATAGACTTATAAACCTGTGTACACTCACAAACGCATTAGTCCCTTAACCTATAAGTCTTCAATACACCAAAATCACTAAGGGGCACTAGATGCACTTACAATCTCCCCCTTTTTGGTGATTGATGACAATATAGGTTAAGTTTTCAACGGGGATAAACATATGAAGTGTTAGTATTGTTATTGAGGAATTTGATTGCAAGATATAGAAGAACTCCCCCTGAAGATGTGCATAGTGAGGAATTTGCTTTTGAAGCAATGCACACTTGAAGAGCTGAATCATGGAGATCTCCCCCTATATCTTGTAATTCATACACGCATTTGACATATAACAGAGAAGAATTTGAAATGCATGATGAAATATGGTGACTGACGTAATTCAGCATGCGTGCATTAGCATATATGAGGAATAAGCATGCAGCAAAAGATATCAAAAGTATCAGAGCACCATTGGGTTTAAGTTTACAACTCGATCCAATAAAGTCTCAGAAGAACGAGAGTTGTAACTTAACAAAAAAACGCCCATATAGAAAGACCCGCTTGAAGACTAACTCAAGATTCTCCCCTTTGTCATCAAATGACCAAAATGATCGAATACGAGGACTAACGCCCCTGAAGAATATCAAGTTGATGAAGGAGCGCCAGCATTGTTGGGGTCGTTTGTCGTAGTAGGGCTTGCCGCAGTGTCGTCCAAGTCTTCATGTTCATCAGTGTCGCATGATGAAGAATATGAGCTGGCCACCAGAGAAGGAACCTTGACCTTCTTGAATTTCTTCAGTGGAGGTGCAGACCAGTCAAAATCTTCTTTGAGACCCACTTTCTTCAGATCGTCTTTACCACACATATGTGACAGGATTGCCCAGGTGCGACCGAAGACTTGATGGAGGTAGCAGTGGTTTTTCTTCACTGCATTGTGTGCGGCAGTCATGTTGTGAAGAAGTGAACCAAACTGACGCTTAACCCATTTGTGATTTCGATCCACCTTCTGGTGAAGACTAAGCAGAAGTTCACGGTCAGTCATCACGCGCGGAGCAGTGGCTTGAGGAGTGGACTTGGGTGCATTGGCAGAGTCATGTGTGGCAGAGTCATCATTGGTGGAATAAGATGCAGCTTTGCGAAACTGACCATCCAATGGACGAATGCCTTCATCTATTACAGCTGGTGCCTTGCCCTTTCCATCAACTGAGGAATATGTTGGCTTGAGGACTTCAATTGGGGGCAAGTAGCTGAGGTGATTCTGGAAATCAACTTTGTAGTTGAGTGAAGACCTTGTCCTGAGGAATCTCATAATCCATGGTGCATAAGGCTTCAGCTCAAACGGAGACAGTGCAACATTTGCCATAGTCCTCATGAAGAAATCGTGATAATTGACAGGAATGCCATGAACGATGTTGAATACCAGATTCTTCATGATGCCAACAATTTCCTCATCAGATGAGTCGTGGCCTTTGATAGGACTGATTGTCCTCGTAAGAATACGATAGATAGTTCTGGGCACGTACAGCAATTCCTTCACGAGGAATTTGGTTCTTGGTGCTTGACATATCTTCAAAGGTTTCATCAGCACCTTCATGTAATGATGTGTGAGCTCAGGTTCACTATAGATGCAGCGAGCTTCTTCAAGGGGAGGACTGAGTGGTAGAGCACGAAGCAATTCAAAGGCTGGTGCAATGTAGTGAGTGTTTTCAGGCATCCAGTCCAGCACCCATGAATTCACATCTTCAGCATCTCCGGTGATGTGCAGCGTTGCATAGAATTGAAGAATCAGTTCTTCATTCTAATCGCAGATGTCAGAGCAAAAGTTTAGCAGTCCAGCATCGTGAAGAACACTGAGGACTGGTGCAAAGCACGGCAGAGATCCCATATCCAAGTGAGGAATATGCTCATGGTAGAAGATTTTCTCCTTGTTGAACAGCACTGAGGAATAGAAATTGGCTTGACTAGCAGTCCAGAAACGCCTTTTCCTAATGCGAGCAGAGTTATATGGGTTGTAATCTTCGAACAATACGTGCTCGCCGAAGAAATCATCAGCCTTGAACTTTTGCTTGCGTGAGAATGGATCCTTTGGCTTCGGCAGAGGAGTGTCAGTGAGTTGCATCACGACCTCAGGAATCTCAATCGCAGGTTCTTCAGGCTGAGGAATTTATGGTTCCTCCTCAGTGGCAGTCTGCGTCATTGGTTGTTCAGCAGTAGTAGTTTCTTCAGTGCTAGTGGCGGGAATTTCCTCATGGACAGATGCAGTTGGATGAGTTTCTTCAGAGCCCATTTGTACAGTTTGTGTGGGGGACTGAGGAATTTGCTGTAGAGGGGTGAACATTGGAGAGTTTGGATGCTGACTTTCCCAGAATTCATCACCGATTACGGGTGTGGAGCAGCCAACGTCCACATCTTCATCTTCCATTTCTTCAACGCCAGCCTCTTCAGTTGTGAACTAAGGCATAGGCGAGGAGATGATAGGTGTTGAAGGGATCGCATCCACTTCAATTTCTTCATCCAACGGTTCAGACGAAATAGCAGAAGGAGTTTCTTCATCAGATCCGCTAGGGATCACATATTCTTCATCAAAAGGAACAAGGTCCTTTGATGGCCTGGTTGAGATGGGAACAACATCAATC
This sequence comes from Triticum dicoccoides, assembly GCF_002162155.2. Classification (NCBI taxonomy): domain Eukaryota; kingdom Viridiplantae; phylum Streptophyta; class Magnoliopsida; order Poales; family Poaceae; genus Triticum; species Triticum dicoccoides. Next base: position 422,671,206 of record NC_041384.1, read on the forward strand.
GGATTTGCAAATGAACTTGTCATAGGCTTCATTTTCTTTGGAGCTGAAGAATCTGAAGCAACTGATGCTTTCCTTTTCTTCACTGCAGCACACCCTACAGCCTTGATCTTCTTCACATCTGATGCAGATGGAAGGATTGGAGTTGAAGTTGGTGCAGGAGCAGCTGAGGAATCTGGTTGATGTTCTTTAGGCACAACTGATGCAGTTGCCCTGAGTTCTTCAGTTTCTTCAGGTGCACCACTAGTGGGTGCCCTGGCAATTTCTTCAGTGGCTGGAATGCAGTCATCAGCCCTGGAACTCACATTTTCTTCAGCAGCCTGTTTGTCATCAGCGGTGCTGGCATTTTCTTCAGTAGGCTGAGCAGATGCTTCAGCCTGAGGAATTTCCTATTGCGTTGGGGCTGCAACATTGGAAGTGAAGTTATCCGCAAGTTTCACAACATGAACCTTGGCTCCAAGCCAATCAGCGCGATATGTGTCAAAGTCATCACTGAGTTTCTTGATCTCAGTCTGAATAGTGACAAGTTCTTCAGTTGTCATAGAGACAACGTTTTTCTTCAAGATAGCGCTCTTTCTTGTACTGCGCATTCTTGATCTACGTGGCCTTCTCAAATTTCCACTTTTCTTCTTGAATGAAGTGGGTCAGCATGTGACTTTGGCCAGGAGTCAGCTTGAAGTTAGGCATGGGAGTGTTGGGGTCCTTGTGCCAGACATCAATGTAGTCGATGATCAACTTGGGATCCAAAAGCAGTGGCACCTCTGATCCTTTGGCTCTAGCGGCCCTGACTTGCATGTCTTTGATGATTTCTGCAAGTTCATCATCATCAGTTTCGTCTTCTTCAGACGGTACTTGGAAAGTGACTTGTTTCTTTTGAGGACTTGGGCGAGGACCTCGTACAGCAGTGGCCTTTGTCTTCAGCAGTGAGGGGCCAGCTGAGGAACTTGGCGCAGCTGAGGAACTAGCTGAGACACCTGAGGCAATGGAGATGCCTGCATTCCTTTGGCACGAGGCGAGATGCATAGGTGCTAAGGATTTAGTCGAAACAACTGAGGGCTTAGGCGGAGGAGCTAAGGACTTTGGAGGAACAGGAGCAGCATGAGGAATTGGCCGTGAGGGCTTTGAGGATTCTGGCCATGAGTGCATTGCTGAGGAACTTGGCCTTGAGAGCATTGTTGGTGAAGCACTTGGCTTGCGCGCAGGCTTCTTTGACATAGCCTTCTTTGGCTTGACAGGAAAGGCCTCAGCAGAGGCAGCAGCAACAGTAGAGTCTTCATTGAATTTCCTCACTGCTTCTTTGGCTTGCTTAGCCAACTTGGCTTGGCGCTTGGCCATTCATCACGATAGTCCTCACCGCGCTTGAGGCTGGTGGGATCAGCGATTTTGCCAGGTGCCAATGGAGCTCTTGGGCATGGAGGATTGAGTGCGAATTTCTTCATATACTTAGGAGTGACATATCTATACTCCCTCCATTCTCTTGCCCATCTCCTCTCTATCTTCTGAATGCGCACTTTGCGCTCATTCTTAGTTTCCTCGGTAGGTGTGCAGTACCCAGCATATATTTCGTCAGGGATCTCAAACACTGTATTTACCTCAGGCCTCTTTCCTCCCTTCTGTGGCTTCTTACCGTCAGCCATTTTCTTCAGTTGAGGAATTTGAACAATTGAATTCTCTGAACAAGTATGCAACTTTTCTTCGAGGAACGCTGCAAATGAGTTAAGTTGATGAGAACCTAGTGATTCAGTAGCTGACATGTGTACCTGTGAATAGAGTATAGTTGCGAGGAATTTGGAGAGGTCATATGCGTTCTCAGAGGGTTTTTCAAAATAAAAACTTTGAGGAATTTGACCAGATGAGTCTTGAAGAATTTCACTAAGCGTTCTTTGTCTTAGGTTCCAGAATTGTATAGATCGAAGATCCACACAATTGAGGAATCTTGAAGAAAAATGATGCTTAGAGAAACGAATCAAGAACAGATGACTTGTGAGGTGTTTAGTGTGTGAAACTATGAAGAAAAACACCTTTGAAGATTTTGAAGATAATCATTCGAATCAATGAGGGTAGTAAAAGTAACTTTTAATTACCCTGGACGAAGAACACGACGAACTAGAGTAAGGAGATGTGAAGTTTGTCTGTGCAGATCTTCCATGCCCTAACTTGGCGGAGGAAGATGGCTACGGCGGTGGCGGAGTGAAGATTTCTGCGGTCGGCGCGAGTACGTCAGCGACGAGGTCGAGTCAGTGAAGCTCTTCCTCACCGGCGGTGATGAAGTAGCGGTGGCGCTAGGGTTTGAGAATCTCGAGCTGGAGAGAGAGGCCGAGCGGAGTAAAAGAAGTGAGGAAGGGACGGAGGGGTATTTATAGCCACGGTGAAAAACTGCTCGCCCGAGGAAATTGGACGAACATGCCCCTGACCCTTCTCATTCGCTTGACATGTGTCACCCACATACTGAGAGGTGGAGATCGTGTGCGATCAAGGGTGAGTGGATAAGTATAACGAGGGATGCGGAACGGTTTGAGCGGCAAAGCCGAAAATTTTGATAAGATAGGTTTTAAAGTTCTGTTCGCAATTTCTTCAGCTGACAAGGACACAGTGAAAATTTTGAATGAGTTTCAAATAGAACGCACATGAAGAATTTGTGAATAGATTGGGTTGAGTATAGCATAGAGGGGAAAGGGTCCGATCACATTCACTTAGCAGAAAAAACAACTTGAAGAATTAGCAATAAGTGAATGATGTAGAGGACATAAACTTATATATATATATATATATATATATATATATATATATATATATATATAGTCAATGAAGAAAAATGACGGAAGCAGTGAAGACAATGCAAAGTTTAAGAATATGAATAATTGAGGAATTTCAACTTTTGGTGGTGGCGTGACCCACCATATAAGAATGATGATTTCAGACACCACGTACAATTATCGTAGGGTTCTGAGAATCAAATTCTTCGTTAATTTCTTCACACTAAGAGTGTTATTCTTCATTGAATTGAAGAAAAACGTTTCTTCATGTGTTGCACATCTAAGTCATCAATTTTGCATAAGTGTTAGGATGAGTGTCCTTTTGAAAGAACATTCGAAGATTCTAGGATATTTAGCTCACACCGCAACTTGCTAAATCTCTTCTCATCCAAGGGCTTTGTGAAGATACCGGCTAGCTGTTCTTCAGTCTTCACATGTTCAATAGAAATGTCGCCCTTCAACACATGATCACGGAGAAAATGATGATGAATCTGAATGTGCTTTGTCTTCGAGTGCTGAACTGGGTTGTGAGCAATCTTGATGGCACTCTCATTGTCACAGAAGAGAGGCACATTCTTCATGTTGACGCCGTAGTCCTTGAGAGTTTGCTTCATCCATAGCAATTGGGCACAGCAAGAACCAGCGGCAATGTACTCAGCTTCAGCAGTAGATAGTGATACGCAGTTCTGTTTCTTCGAGGACCAACAGACCAAAGATCGTCCGAGGAAATGACATGTACCAGATGTTGACTTGCGGTCCACACGATCACCAGCATAGTCAGAGTCAGAATATCCAATGAGATCAAAAGCCGAGCCCTTGGGGTACCATAATCCAAGTGTTGGTGTGTGAGCTAGATATCAAAGAATATGCTTCACAGCCTTATGGTGTGATTCCTTCGGTGTAGCTTGAAATCGGGCACACATGCAAACACTAAGCATTATATCTGGCCTAGATGCACATAAGTACAATAAAGAACCAATCATGGAGCGGTATACCTTATGATCGAAGTCAATACCATTTTCATCAGTGCACAGATGGCCATTTGTGGGCATAGGAATTTTGACGCCTTTGCAATCTTGCATGCCAAATTTCCTCAGTACATCCTTGAGGTATTTCTCCTGAGATATGAATATGCCATTGCGTTGTTGACGAATTTGAAGACCTTAGAAGAATTTCAACTCTCCCATCATAAACATTTGGTATTCTTCACTCATCATATAGGCAAATTCATCACTATAACGTTGGTCAGTACAGTCAAAGATAATATCATCAACATATATTTGGCACACAAACAATTCACCATCATAAGATTTAGTGAAAAGAGTAGGGTCGAGTGAACCGGGTTTGAAGCCTTTCGTCATGAGGAATTCCCTCAAAGTATCATACCATGCCCGTGGGGCCTGCTTGAGGCCATAGAGGGCCTTGTTGAGTCTGAAGACTTTGTCAGGATTCTTTGGATCTTCAAAACCTGGTGGTTGAGCAATATATACTTCTTCCTCAAGCTTACCATTGAGGAATGCATTTTTCACATCCATTTGATATAAAGTGATATCATGATGGTTAGCATAAGCAAGTAATATGTGAATAGCCTCAAGTTTAGCAACATGTGCAAAAGTTTCATTGAAATCAATTCCTTCAACCTGTGTGTAGGCTTGAGCTACAAGCCGTGCCTTATTCCTTACCACAAGGCCATTTTTGTCTTGCTTGTTGCGGTAGATCCACTTTGTGTCAATGATATTGTGCTTGCGAGGATCTGGGCGTTTGACCAGTTCCCAGACATTGTTGAGCTCGAATTTATGTAATTCTTCTTGCATGGCCTGAATCCACTCAGGCTCCAGAAATGCTTCATCTACCTTAGTGGGCTCTGTAATAGAGACAAAAGCGTAGTGCCCACAAAAGTTAGATAAATGTGAAGCTTTTGAGCGTGTGAGAGGAACTGGTGCTTTGATGTCATTGATGATCTTTTCAACTTGCACTTCTTTTGCAATGCGAGGATGAGCTGTTTGTCATTGAAGAATTTGATCAGCATTTTCTTCAGCACCATTTTCTTCAGCATTTTCTTCAGGTGCATTAGCTCGACATTCTTCATGTTCTGGAATGAATTCTTCAGCAGATTCTTCAGTGGGAATGACACCCTCAGTAGCCTTGAACTTGATAGTTTCCTCAGGTGCTGGTTCATCTATCACAGTAGGTAGGTGCTCTCTTTGCGAGCCATTAGTTTCATCGAACCGCACATCTACAGTTTCAACAACCTTGTGAAGAACGTTGTTGAAGACTCTATAGGTGTGCGAGTCCTTTCCATAACCAAGCATAAAACTTTCATGTGCTTTCGGTGCAAATTTTGAGTTGTGATGAGGATCTATAATCCAACATTTAGCACCGAAGACTTTGAAATAACTTACATTGGGTTTCTTATCAGTGAGGAGTTCATAGGCAGTCTTCTTGAAGAATTTGTGAAGATATACTCTGTTGATGATGTGGCACGCAGTGTCAATTGCCTCAATCCAGAACTGACGAGGCGTTTTGTATTCATCAAGCATAGTGCGAGCCATCTCAGCAAGAGTCCTGTTCTTGCGCTCCACGATGTCGTTCTGCTGAGGAGTATAAGGAGCAGATAACTCATGAGTAATACCAAGTTCATCAAGATAGTCATCGAGACCAGAATTCTTGAACTCAGTGCCATTGTCACTTCTGATGTGCTTGATCTTCACTCCAAAGTTGGTTGAAGCCCTCGAGGAAAATCGTTTGAAGATTTCCTGCACTTCATGTTTGTAAGTAACAATGTGTACCCATGTGTATCGAGAATAATCATCAACAGTAACAAAGCCATATTGAGATGCTTCATTTGAAACAGCAGAATAATGATTAGGACCGAAGAGATCCATGTGAAGCAATTCAAATGGTTGAGTAGTGGTCATGATAGTCTTCGATGGATGCTTGGCCTTGGTCATCTTTCCAGCTTCACAGGCTCTGCATAGGTTATCCTTGAGGAATTTGACATTCTCGATGCCAATGACATGCTTCTTCTTCGCAAGCGTGTGCAAATTCCTCATGCCTGCATGACCAAGTCGTCGATGCCAGAGCCAGCCTTCTGAAGCTTTTGCAAGTAAGCACATGGCTGGTTGTGATCTTGTAGAGAAATCAACAATATACAGGTCTCCTCTCCTAAAGCCTTCGAAGACTTTGGAATTGTCCGCTTCCATAACCACAACACAACGGTACTTGCCAAAGACAACAACCATATCAAGATTACAAAGCATTGTGACAGACATAAGGTTGTATCCTAAGGACTCAACAAGCATGACTTTGTCCATGTGTCAATCCTTTGTGATCGCAACCTACCTAGACCCAATACTTCAGTGAAGAATATGACATCAATTCATCAGATCAATTTCATCAAGCAAAAGAATAGATAAAGCAATATGAGGACGTGAGAAATGAAAGTTCATTTCTTCATGATTAGCCTGCGTCCTATCAGGCATGCCCAGGTCTCCAGCAAATTCTTCAGACGATTACGTACGTTTGGAGACCTGACCCCGCAGAAGAGATTAGTTCTTTTTCTTCACCACCCACATTTGAAGGGGTGGCAAAGAGTTCATCATTCTGCGAGCTCCATACAAGAAGGATGGCATAGAAGCCAGTCCATTTCGTTTCCATAAGAGGGGTTAGAATAAGCATAAGAGTAAGCAGAGAAATTCTTCGAGGACTTATGGACATAATAATTTGAAGAATAATGCACATATCCATAATACTTAGATCTTCCCTGCGAAACAGACGGGTTAGCACGATGATGTTCACATCAGGACTTTGATCCTTTTGAGGAATATGATCCATGTGAGGAGTTTTGTCCGTATGAGGACTTGGATCCATATGAAGAAATTGTCCATGTGAAGAATTTGATCTGGGGTTCCTATTCTTCACAGGTGGCGTCATGATGACATTCACCTAAAGATTTTCAAGGCATCTTTTGGGAACCCAGATTTTCTTCATAGGAGGACCGTTCCTGCTGTTAGTGCCAACATATCTAGCAAATAATTTACCATTCTGATTTTTGAATAGTTTATAGTTGGAGTCAGATGACTCATCATCAGAACAAGGAGATTCACATGCAAATCCAGATAAGTTAGATGGATCAACTGGAGGTCCCTTTGCAGCAACCCATGTAGTTTTGGGGTACTGCTCAGGCTTCCAATATGTACCATCAGCATTGAGTTTCCTCTCAAAGGCAATACCCTCTTTCCTAGGGTTCCTGTTGAGGATCTGCTTTTTAAGCACATCACAAAGAGTCTGATGCCCTTTGAGGCTTTTGTACATGCCTGTCATGTACAATTCCTTCAGCCCTGCATCGTTAATGATACTAGCAATGTCCTTAGATGAGGAATTAGTAATAGCAGAGGCATGCGAAGAATTTGAAACATTAGTAGCATTTGAACATTCAGGTGAAGAATTAGCAGATTCACGTTCAATGCATTTCAAACATGGAGGAACAAATTCTTCCTGAGAAGCGTTGATTTGTTGAGCAAGTAATGAATCGCGCTCCTTCTGGAGATCTTCATAACTCACTCTTAACTTCTCAAGGTCTTGCTTTCTTTGAAGAAATTCATAAGAAAGCTTCTCATGATCCGATAAGAGAGTGTTATGATGACTTTGAAGATTGTCAAGCTTGGACTGAAGTCTCTAAAGATTTTCAGTCAAAGTTTCAGTGCGATCCATTTCTTCACCCAACATATCATCACTTTTGTCTAACATGTTTTGAACCTTTTCTAAAGCCCTTTGTTGTTTTATAGCAATCTTAGCAAGTTTAGAATAGCTGGGCTTAAGGTTTTCATCAGATTCATCATCACTAGATTCAGAGGAGGTATATTTGAGTACCTTGGCACCCTTTGCCATGAAGCAATAGGTGGGAGCGTAGTCATTGTCGCTTTCATCAGCATTGTTGGTGAGGTCATTTTCTTCGGTGTTGAAGATAGACTTGCTGATGAATGCAGTAGCGAGAGCTAGGCTCGCCACTCCGGATTTGGACTCCTCAGATGTCTCCTCTTCCTCATTCTCTTCAGATTCATCCTCAGAGTCCATTTCCTTGCCAATGAATGCCCTAGCTTTCTTGGAGCTGCTCTTCTTGTGGTATGAAGACTTTGAGGATTTTGATGATGAAGATTTTGTGGATTTTTTCTTTTTCTTCGCATCATCAGAACTGTAATCCTTGTATTTCTTCTTCTTTGATTCCTTTTCCCACTGAGGACACTCTTGAATGAAATGTCCAGGTTTCTTGCATTTGTGACAGAGCTTCTTCTTGTAGTCACTGGATGAGGAATCATTGCTCCTTGAGGATCTTCCAAGGCGACCACATCTTGAGAACTTTTGGAACTTCTTCACAAGCAGAGCCAGATCATGGCTTAGTTCTTCAGGATCACCAAGGCTGCTACCAGAGTCTTCATCTTCGGACTCAGATACTGCCTTGGCCTTTAGTGCACGTGTTCTGCCATAGCTAGTACCATAGAGATCTCTTTTTTCAGCAAGTTGGAACTCATGAGTATTTAGCCTTTCGAGAATATCAGCGGGATCAAGTGACTTGTAATCAACACGTTCTTGTATCATCAATGCCAGAGTGTCAAATGAGGAATCAAGCGATCTCAGCAATTTCTTCACCACCTCATGGTCGGTGATGTCAGTGGCACCAAGTGCTTGAAGCTCATTTGAGATGTCAGCAAGGCGATCAAAGGTTTGTTGAACATTTTCATTGTCGAGTCTTTTGAAGCGGTTGAAGAGATTGCAAAGAACATCAACTCGCGAGTCACGCTGTGTTGAGACTCCTTCATTCACTTTGGACAACCTGTCCCAGATAAGCTTCGCTGTCTCCAAAGCGCTCACTCTGCCATACTGTCCTTTGCTCAGATGGCCACATATGATGTTCTTCGCTTGAGAGTCGAGTTGCTTGAATCTCTTCACATCAGCAGCATTCAGAGAAGGTGTGACTGAGGGAACACCATTTTCCACAACATACCAGAGATCGTTATCAATTGCCTCAAGATGCATTCGCATCTTATTCTTCCAGTAAGGGTAGTCCGTCCCATCGAAGGTAGGACACCCAGCGGAGACCTTGATCATACCTGCGGTCGACATAACTAAAATTCCAAGCGGTTAAGCCAAAATCACATAGAACAAGGGAGTACCTTGCTCTAATACCAATTGCAAGTGCATTATATCGACTAGAGGGGGGGTGGATAGGCGATTTTTATGAAATTCTTCAGTGAGGAATTTGCCGGTGAGGAAATTCCTTAACGAAGAACTACTAGCAGCGGAATGAGTACTCAAAAGTAAACATAACAGCATACAAGCATAGTCATCATGATGAAATGAAGACAGGCACAGAGTACAGAAGCGTAAGCACAGGATAACACAGGATGAAGACAAACAGACTAAAGAAATTGAACTTAGGAAATTGAGAAAGTCTTCAGTCAAAGTCTTCAAACACAGATATGAACAAGCACACAACACAATTATGAGGAAATGGAAGAGTTGAGGAAATAGAACCAGTAAGCTTGGTGAAGACAATGAATTGGTTGACCAGTTCCAACTCCTGTCTAAGTTGTACGTCTGGTTGGAGCGGCTGAGTATTTAAACTCAAGGACACCCAGTCCTGAACACGCAGCTCAGGACACCCAGTCCTCACCGTATTGTCCTTGAACTAAGGTCACACAGACCTCGTCCAATCACTCGTGGTAAGTCTTCAGGCGACTTCCAAACCTTCACAAACTCGGTCACTCGGCGATCCACAATTCCTCTTGGATGCTCTAGACCATGACGCCTAACCGCCTGGAAGAAGCACAGTCTTCAAAGGTAACAAGCGTCGGATCCACGCAGGATCAATCTCTTCAGTGATGCTCAATCACTTGGGGTTTGTAGGTGTTTGGGTTTTGGGTTTTTTTCCTCACTTGATGATTTTCGCTCAAAGTCCTCAGAGGATGGGTTGCTCTCAAATGACAAGTGTCAGTTTCTCTTGGAGCATCCAACCAACTAGTGGTTGTAGGGGGCGGCTATTTATAGCCTAGGGAGCAGCCTGACATGATAAGACATAAATGCCCTTCAATGATATGACCGTTAGGTGGATAGATATTTTGGGACAGCTGGTGCATTGCACAGCAACAGTCGGAATTTTGAGTAGCAAAATCCTCAGGGCTATCATGTTCCTCATTGTGTAGGCAATCCGCACTGGCGAATTCCTAACTCCTCGGTCAGGACAAATTCCTCAGAGACCAGAAGAACTTCGTCTCTGTCAGTGAATAAATTGACTGAACTGTATGAGATTTCCAATGGCTTCACTCGAAGGGATTGGTAGGTGTAGGATTTTGAGTTGATCATCACATGGAAATTTTTCCTTAGTATTTCCTCGACCCCCTTTAACAGTACGGTGTTTCCTATGACTCAAGAAAGTGAAAATGAAACTACAAAAACAAAAGTCTTCACGCTTCATGTTCCTCGAATGAATACCAAGTCTTCACGGTCACACCAATTTCTTCACTTTCAAAGTCTTCAGAAAGTCTTCGGAGATCCAAAGTCCTCAGTCGAAGAACTTCATTTTTAGGGGTCGACTTTCTCTGTAAATATCAAACTCCTCATAGACTTATAAACCTGTGTACACTCACAAACGCATTAGTCCCTTAACCTATAAGTCTTCAATACACCAAAATCACTAAGGGGCACTAGATGCACTTACACTTAATGGCAGCGGCATCTGCGGACTCCGCGTCGAGTTGAGCCTACGCCACCCGGTTCAAGTCCATGATGTCCAGTTCCGCCTGCAGGAGGGCCTCGATGCCAGCGGCATCCGCGCACTCCGCGTCAATTTGAGCCTCCGCCACCCGGTTTACATCCATGACATCCGGTCCTTCCTGTAGGAGGGCCTCGATGGAAGTGGCATCCGCACGCTCTGTGTCAAGATGAGCCTCCGCCTCCCGGTTCTCCTTTAGGATCACCAAGTTGATGTCCATCATCTCATACGCATCGAGGGCCTTCTATGTCGCGACCTCCGCCATGAACATTGGATCGGCTTCCTCCTCCTCAAAGCAAGGCTCCAGAGAACTCGGGGATTGGCCCGCCGCAAAGCGAGCTTGGGAATGGAGGTCTGTGGCACCGACCACCGCCATGATTTCTGCGTGGCGCTCCGGCGTCAGCTTCTTGTAGTACGTGATCTTGCGGCGCACCATGGCTTTCCTGCGTACTAGGGGACGGTTGATGCGGGCTAGGGGATCGAAAGGTGGGGTAATGGGCTAGAGAGGAGGTGTGGTTTTGGGGCAGTGGTGACCGGCCGGTAAGTAGCTAGCCTAGGCCGAGCAGTGAAGGTTCTGGTGTGAATAGTGGTTCTGGTGATGATCGGTCAATTGGTTTTGACTGTACATCGCTCTTGTCGCGTTCACGTTGCACCCCGGCACGCTGGACCCTCCACATCACTCACCGAAAGGAACGCGATTCGTCTTGCATTTTCGTTCGCTTGTGGGACCACAGTTGAGAGAAAACCGACGTCCCTCCCCCTCCCCCACCTACGTCATTTATAATACTAGAACAGAGAGAAGTTGCCTGAGTGTTACTAGTACTCCCTCCATTTTATGCGGAGTAAATAAAAACAGAGGGAGTATACTACTAGTACTATGAGCACAGCATACTCTACTACAGATGTTGTCAGTACTCCACTAGTACTATTGGACAGGGAGCTTAAAAAAGTTACTATTGGACTGGCTATATGTGGCGAAATCCTAGTAGGAAGAGTATGCGCCATAACAAGCACATTCACATGTTTGAAAACAAATTGGAAACCATCTCTGTTGAAATAAAATTCTAGGAGTACGTACGAATCTAACAATATTGATTGGGCGTTGTTGAATGTTGATATTTTCTGTAAGTTTGATCAAAGTAGAGATACTTTGTCTACACATAAAACTTATATGTAAACAATAAAGGATCAGAGGGAGTATATTTTACGTTCAAAAGCGAAACAAACATTGAATACCCTTTCTATACTATTTGTTGATGCTACGATCACCGGTTCAAAATTTTGAATCCGCCTTAGGTATCATACATGCACCCACTCATTCTCTCTCGGTTTCATCTTGGGGTCCGGAGATCGATTGAAAGAGGACTAGGATGGGTACAGTATGCTTGTTTCGCTTTTGAACATACAATATACTCCCTCCGATCCCCACAGACCCCCCCCCTCGGGTCATTTCTATCACAGAAACACACCAAACCATTATCTCCTAGCACGATGATGACCCACAAGTGTAGGGGATCTATCGTAGCTTTTCGGTAAGTAAGAGTGTCTAACCCAACGAGGAGTAGAAGGAAATGATAAGAAGTTTTCAGTAAGGTATTCTCTGCAAGCACTGAAATTATCGATAACAGTTAGTTTTGTGATAAGGTAATTTGTAACGAGTAGCAAGTAATAAAAGTAAATAAGGTGCATCAAGGTGTCCCAATCCTTTTTGTAGCAAAGGACAAGCCTGGACAAACTCTTATATGAGGGAAAGCGCTCCCGAGGACACATGGGAATTATCGTCAAGCTAGTTTTCATCACGTTCATATGATTCACGTTCGGTACTTTGATAATTTGATACGTGGGTGGACCGGTGCTTGGGTGCTGTCCTTACTTGGACAAGCATCCCACTTATGATTAACCTCCATTGCAAGCATCCGCAACTACAACAGAAGTATTAAGGTAAACCTAACCATAGCATGAAACATATGGATCCAAATTAGCCCCTTACGAAGCAACGCATAAACTAGGGTTCAAGCTTCTGTCACTCTAGCAACCCATCATCTACTTATTACTTCCCAATGCCTCCCTCTAGGCCCAAACAATGGTGAAGTGTCATGTAGTCGACGTTCACATGACACCACTAGAGGGATGACAACATACATCTCATCAAAATATCGAAGGAATACAAAATTCACATGACTACTTATAGCAAGACTTCTCCCATGTCCTCGGGAACAAACATAACTACTCACAAAGCATATTCATGTTCATAATCAGAGGGGTATTAATATGTATAATGGATCTGAACTTATGATCTTCCACCAAGTAAACCAACTAGCATCAACTACAAGGAGTAATCAACACTACTAGCAACCCACGGGTACCAATCTGAGGTTTGGATACAAAGATTGCATACAAGAGACGAACTACGGTTTGAGATGAGATGGTGCTAGTGAAGATGTTAATGGAGATTGACCCCCTACGAATGAGAGGATTGTTGGTGATGATTTCCTCCTCCCAGAGGGAATTTTCCCCGGCAGAACAGCTCTGCCGGAGCCCTAGATTGGTTCCGCCAAGGTTCCGCCTCGTGGCGGCGGAGTTTCGTCCCGTGAGCTTGCTTATGATTTTTTCTCGGACGAAAGGCCTCATATAGAAGAAGATGGGCATCGGAGGGCCACTAGGGAGCCCACGAGGCAAGGGGGGCGCCTCCCACGCTCGTGGCCAGGGTGTGGGCCCCCTTAGGTACTTCTTTCGCCCAATATTTTTCATATGTTCTGCAACATGCTCCCGTGAAGTTTCAGGACTTTTGGACCTGTGCATAATAGGTCTCTAATATTTGCTCCTTTTCCAGCCCAGAATTCTAGCTGCCGGCATTCTCCCTCTTCATGTAAACCTTGTAAAATAAGAGAGAATAGGCATACGTATTGAGACATAATGTGTAAACAACCCATAATGCAATAAATATCGATATAAAAGCATGATGCAAAATGGATGTATCAACTCCCACAAGCTTAGACCTCTCTTGTCCTCAAGCGAAAGCCAAAATCGAAAAATATGTCCACATGTTTAGAGATAGAGGTGTCGATAAAAATAAAATACGGACATGAGGGCATCATGTTCATTCTTAGAACAGCAGCATATATATCATATGATCTCTTATGCTAAAGTAACAATTCAATCAAAATATCAAGTATGAATCATAAACTTCATTGAGAACCAACAAACTCTAATCTCAGTCATTGAGGCAATTGCAATTTATCATAACATAGGAAAGAGTCAATATAAGAGCTTTTCAGCAAGTCCACATACTCAACCATCTTTTAGTCTTTCATAATTGCTAACACTCACGCAATATTTATGGGTATGGAGTTTTAATCGGACACAGAGAAAGATAGGGGCTTATAGTTCTGCCTCCCAACGTTCTACCTCAAGGGTAATGTCAGCAATAATAGTTCATGAAAACTCACATCCAATTAGCTATATATATCAGGATCTTTCCAACACATTGTGCTTGCCAAAGGATAAAATGAAAAAGGGAAAGGTGAATATCACCATGACTCTTTGCATGAAGTATAAGACAAGAATAAAGATAGGCCCTTCGCAGAGGGAAGCAGAGGTTGTCATGCGCTTTTATGGTTGGTTGCACGAAATCTTAATGCAAAAGGACGTCACTTTATATTGCCACTTGTGATATGGACCTTTATTATGCAGTCTGTCGCTTTTATTTCTTCCATATCACAATATCGTATAAAGCTTATTTTCTCCACATTAATAAGTCATACATATTTAGAGAGCAATTTTTATTGCTTGCACCGATGAAAACTTACTTGATGGATCTTACTCAATCCATAGGTAGATATGGTGGACTCTCATGGCAAAACTGGGTTTAGGGATATTTCGAAGCACAAGTAGTATCTCTACTTGGTGCAAATAAATTGGCTAGCATGAGAGGAAAAGGCAAGCTCATCATGTTGGATGATCCATGACAATATAATTTATCTCAGATGTAAGAAAACATAACCGATTATGTTGTCTTCCTTGTCCAACGTCAACTCTTTAGCATATCATACTTTAATGAGTGCTCACAATTATAAAATATGTCCAAGATAGTATATTTATATGTGAAAACCTCTCTTTATTTATTACTTCCTATTAATTGCAACGATGACCAAAACTATGTTTGTCAACTCTCAACAACTTTTATTCATCATACTCTTTATATGTGAGCTCATTACTCCCCATAAGATCCATATGATCTCTTTATTTCTTTTTATTTCTTCTCTTTTGTTTTATTCCCTCAAGATCATAGCTAAATAATGAAGCCCTTGACTCAACACCTAATCTTTATTATATATAGCTCATGGACTCGATTACATAGAAGGATCATAAAGCAAAACTCACAACTAGATCATACTAAAACTTTATTCTACTAGATCAAGATATTATCAAAAGGATCGAACTAAGAAAACAGTAAAGGTAAAAGTGATGGTGATACGATACCGAGGCACTCCCCCAAGCTTGGCAGTTGCCAAGGGGAGTGCCCATACCCGATGCTCGGTTCTTCTTTGTTGGTGAAGAAGATGATGGTTTTGTTGATGGCGTAGGCTTCTTCCTTAATTTGCACTTGAGGACAGAATTTTGATCCCTTAGGTCATCGATCTCCTGCTCAAGGCTTAATATCTTCTTGCATAATTCCTGTTTGTTTTCTTGCAAGAGGCGAAAAGGGATAAACTCGATCTTAGGTTTCTTTGCTCTATCCGGGAGGCTTGACTTTTTGAACTCCACATGCATGTCCCTAGGTTGAGGTAATGGGACTTCATCTTCATCTGAGCTCGTCTCCTCCTTTCCCTTAGGTTCATAGTCCTCTTCTTCTGTAGTCCAACCACAATGCTCCGCATCCCCATAGACCTTAGGATCTGCAAGGTAATCAGCCACATAGCTTTCTCCTTTTGAATCCTGGGACAACATGTTGCTCAAATCTGCAGCAGGACAGCTTGAACCAAAGACAGGAGATATTTGCGTGATACGGTGGTCAAAACCTTCGGGAGATTATATAGTGATTTTTTACCGACCAAAAGAAGTATTGTGCAAGAAAACGGAGTCTGGAGAGCACACGAGGTGCCCATGAGGCAGGGGGCGCGCCCAGGGGGGTAGGTCGCGCCCTCCACCCTCGTGGAAGCTCTGTGTCCTTTCAGGTCTGCTTCTTATTTTCCTATTTTTTTATATTCCAAAACGGAGAATAATTGCCATTAGAACTGTTTTCTAGTCGGTTTACTTAGCGTACCACATACCTATTCCCTTTCGGAGTCTGAAACATTCCGGAAAGTGTCTCTTATGTATTCCTCCAGGGTTACAGTTTCAATAATATTAGTTTCAACATTTATGGGATTACCTGAGATATAATGTTTGATTCTTTGACTGTTCACCACCTTCGGATTTGTGCCTTCAAAGTTGTTGATTTTTATGGCACCGGAACGATAGACCTCCTCGATAACGTAAGGACCTTACCATTTAGAGAGAAGTTTGCCTGCAAAAAATCTTAAACGAGAGTTGTATAACAATACATAATCACCTACATTGAACTCACGTTTTCGTATCCTTTTATCATGCCATCTTTTAACTTTTTCTTTAAATAGCTTGGCATTTTCATAAGCCCGGGTTCTCCATTCATCAAGTGAGCTAATGTCAAAAAGCCTCTTCTCACCGGCAAGTTTGAAGTCATAGTTGAGCTCTTTAATAGCCCAATATGCCGTATGTTCTAATTCAAGAGGTAAGTGACATGCTTTACCATAAACCATTTTATATGGAGACATACCCATAGGATTTTTGTATGCAGTTCTATAAGCCATAATGCATCATCAAGTTTCTTGGACCAATTCTTTCTAGATCTTTTAACAGTCTTTTGTAAAATTAATTTAAGCTCTCTATTGCTAAGTTCTACTTGACCACTAGACAGTGGATGATATGGAGATGCAATTCTATGATTAACATCATACTTAGCAAGCATTTTACGAAAGGCACCATGAATAAAATGTGAACCACCATCAGTCATTAGGTATCTAGGGACTCCAAACCTCAAAAAAATAACTTCTTTAAGCATCTTAAAAGAGGTGTTATGATCAGCACTACTAGTTGGAATAGCGTCTACCCACTTAGTAACGTAATCGACAGCAACTAAAATATGAGTATACCCATTGGAGGAAGGAAAGGTCCCATATAATGAAAGCCCCAAACATCAAATGGTTCAATAACAAGTGAATAATTCATAGGCATTTCTTGATGTCTACTAATATTACCAATTCTTTGACATTCATCACAAGACAAGACAAACTTACGGGCATCCTTGAAGAGGGTAGGCCAATAAAAACCAGATTGCAATACCTTGTGTGAAGTTCTATCTCCAGCATGGTGCCCTCCATAAGCCTTAGAGTGACACTTCCATAGGATTTGTTCCTGTTCATGCTCAGGTACACAACGTCTAATAACACCATCTACTCCTTCTTTATAAAGATGTGGGTCATCCCAGAAGTAATGCCTTAAATCATAGAAGAACTTATTCTTTTGCTGGTATGTGAAACTAGGTGGTATAAATTTAGCAACGATATAATTAGCATAATCAGCATACCATGGAGCAGTACGAAAAGCGTTTATGACAGCTAATTGTTCATCAGGAAAGCTATCATCAATAGGTAGTGGGTCATCAAAAACATTCTCTAACCTAGACAAGTTGTCTGCAACGGGGTTCTCAGCTCCCTTTCTATCAATAATATGCAAATCAAATTCTTGTAGCAAGAGAACCCATCTAATAAGTCTAGGTTTAGCATCTTTCTTTTCCATAAGATATTTAATAGCAGCATGATCAGTGTGAATAGTTACTTTAGAATCAACAATATAAGGTCTGAACTTATCGCAAGAAAAAACAACTATTAAAAATTCCTTTTCAGTAGTAGCATAATTTCTCTGGGCATTGTCTAGAGTTTAACTAGCATATTGAATAACATTTAGTTTCTTATCAACTCTTTGCCCTAGAACATCACCTACAGTATAATCACTAGCATCACACATAATTTCAGAAGGTAGATTCCAATCAGGTGGCTGAACAATAGGTGCAGAAATCAAAGCTTTCTTAAGTATTTCAAATGCTTCTACACAATCATCATCAAAGACAAAAGGAATATCTTTTTGTAATAGATTAGTCAGAGGCCGAGAAATTTTTGAGAAGTCCTTAATGAACCTCCTATAAAAACCGGCATGATCAAGGAAACTTCTTATACCTTTAATGTCCTTGGGACACAGCATCTTTTCAGTAGCATCAACTTTAGCTTTATCAACTTCAATACCTCTTTCAGAAATTTTATGCCCCAAGACAATACCTTCATTAACCATAAAGTGGCACTTCTCCCAATTCAAGACAAGATTAGTTTCTTCACATCTCTGCAAAACTCGATCAAGGTTTCTCAAGCAATCATCAAAAGAGGATCCATAAACAGAGAAATCATCCATGAAAACCTCACAAATCTTCTCACAAAAGTCAGAGAATATAGCCATCATGCATCTTTGAAAGGTAGAAGATGCATTACATAAACCAAAAGGCATACGTCTATAAGCAAAAGTACCAGAAGGACAAGTAAAAGTGGTCTTTTCTTGATCCTCAGCTGTCATTGGTATTTGAGAGAAACCATAGTAACCATCTAGAAAGCAAAAATGTGTATGTTTGGATAATCTTTCTAGCATTTGATCAATAAAAGGCAAAGGGCAATGATACTTTTTAGTAGCTTTATTTAGTTTGCGGAAATCAATTACCATCCTATAACCTGTAATTATTATTTGCAGAATCAATTCATCTTTATCATTAGGAATAACGGTAATACCTCCCTTCTTAGGGACACAATGGACAGGACTTACCCACTGACTATCAGCAACGGAATAAATTATACTTGCCTCAAGGAGCTTTAATATTTCCTTTCTTACCACTTCTTTCATCTTAGGATTTAGCCGTCATTGGTGATCAATAACTGGTCTGGCGTCTTTCTCCAAATTTATTTTGTGTTGACATAGAGTGGGACTAATGCCCTTAAGATCGTCAAGAGTATATCCAATAGCAGCACGGTGCTTCTTCAGAGTTTTCAATAATTCCTCTTCCTCCTTCTTTGATAGGTTAGCGCTAATAATAACAGGATATATCTTCTCTTCATCAAGATAACCATATTTAAGAGTATCAGGTAATGGTTTAAGCTCAAACACGGGATCACCCTTGGGTGGAGGAGGATCCCCTAGGATTTCAACAGGCAAGTTGTGTTTTAGAATAGGTCCCTGTTTAAAGAATACTTCATCTATTTCCCTTCTTTCATTCATGAACATATCATTTTCATGGTTGAGCAAATATTGTTCTAAAGGATCATTAGGAGGCACAACAATAGAAGCAAGACCAATAATTTCATCCTCACTAGGCAATTCCTCATCACGGGGTTGTCTACAAAATTTAGAAAAATTAAACTCATGAGACATAGCACCCAAACCAATAGTAACAACATCCTTTTTGCAGTCTATCCTAGCATTAACAGTATTTAAGAAGGGTCTACCAAATATAATGGGACAAAATCTGTATTGTGGGGAACCAAGAACAAGAAAATCAGCAGGATATTTAACCTTCCCACACAAGACTTCAACATCTCTAACAATCCCAATCGGTGAAATAGTATCTCTATTGTCAAGCTTAATTGTAACATCGATATCTTCTATCTCAGCAGGTGCAATATCATGCATAATTTCTTTGCATAAGGTATGAGGTATTGCACTAGCACTAGCACCCATATCACATAAGCCATGATAACAATGGTCTCCTATTTTAACAGAAATAACAGGCATGCCTATAACAGGTCTATGTTTATCCTTGGCACCAGGCCTAGCAATTCTAGCAGTTTCTTCACAGAAATAAATAACATGCCCATCAATATTATCGACCAAGAGATCTTTAACCATAGCAATATTAGGTTCAACTTTAATTTGCTCAGGGGGTTTCTGTGTCCTAATATTACTCTTGTTGACTACAGTTGAAGCTTTAGCGTGATCCTTAATTCTAATAGGGAAAAGTGGTTTCTCAACATAAGCAGTAGGAACAATAGGATCATCATAAGTGATAGTATTTTCTTCAACTTTAATAGGTGAAACTACTTTTGCTTCAATGGTAGGATTATATTTAAACCACTTCTCCTTAGGGAGATCAACATGAGTAGCGAATGATTCACATAAAGAAGCTACTATCTTAGAGTCAAGTCCATATTTAGTGCTAAATTCATGAAAAGCATCGGTATGCATAAAAGATTTAACACAATCAAACTTAGGTGTTATACCTGACTCCTTACCTTCGTCGACGTCCCAATATTCAGAGTTGCGTTTAATTCTTTCCAATTAATCCCATTTGAATTCAATAGTCTTCATCATAAAAGAGCCAGTACAAGAAGTATCGAGCATGGAGTGATTACTGAGAGAAAGCCGAGCATAATTTTTTTGAATAATCATCTCTTTTGAGAGCTCATGATTGGGGCATGAATTTAACATTGACTTAAGCCTCCCCCAAGCTTGAGCGATGCTTTATCCTTCACGAGGCCAAAAATTATATATATAATTACGATCATGATGAACAAGATGCATAGGATAAAACTTCTGGTGAAATTCCAATTTCAATCGCTTATAGTCCCATGATCCCATATCATCACATAGCCTATACCATGTTAATGCATCTCCCTTCAAAGATAAAGGGAAGACCTTTCTTGATAAAGCTTAAATAATCCACAAACTTCATCCACATAGATTAAGTGTAAATCGGGATGCAATGTTCCATCTCCTGCAAAAGGATTAGCCAGCAGTTTCTCTATCATACCCGAAGGAATTTCAAAGTAAACATTTTCAGTAGGTTCAGTAGGTTGAGGAGCAACTATTTGCTCTACTAGTCGGGGTGAAGATACCCCGAACAAGCCCCTCAAAGGATTACTTTCCATAGTAACAAGTGACAGTAAATTTCAGCACACTATATATATTTTTCCTTACCAAATTCCACCTACCAAAGGTGCTTCACTCCCCGGCAACGGTGCCAGAAAAGAGTCTTGATGACCCACAAGTGTAGGGGATCTATCGTAGCTTTTTGATAAGTAAGAGTGTCGAACCCAATGAGGAGCTGAAGGAAATGATAAGCAGTTTTCAGTAATGTATTCTCTGCAAGCACTGAAATTATCGGTAACAGATAGTTTTGTGATAAGGTAATTTGTAACGAGTAGCAAATAATAAAATTAAATAAGGTGCATCAAGGTGGCCCAATCCTTTTTGTAGTAAAGGAAAAGCCTGGACAAACTCTTATATGAAGGAAAGCGCTCCCGAGGACACATGGGAATTATCGTCAAGCTAGTTTTCATCATGTTCATATGATTCGCGTTCGGTACTTTGATAATTTGATATGTGGGTGGACCGGTGCTTGGGTGTTGTCCTTACTTGGACAAGCATCCCACTTATGATTAACCCCCATTGCAAGCATCCGCAACTACAATAGAAGTATTAAGGTAAACCTAACCATAGCATGAGACATATGGATCCAAATCAGCCCCTTACGAAGCAACGCATAAAGTAGGGTTCAAGCTTCTGTCACTCTAGAAACCCATCATCTACTTATTACTTCCCAATGCCTCCCTCTAGGCCCAAACAATGGTGAAGTGTCATGTAGTCGATGTTCACATGACACCACTAGAGGGATGACAACATACATCTCATCAAAATATCGAGCGAATACCAAATTCACATGACTACTTATAGCAAGACTTCTCCCATGTCCTCAGGAACAAACGTAACTACTCACAAAGCATATTCATGTTCATAATCAGAGGGGTATTAATATGCATAATGGATCTGAACATATGATGTTCCACCAAGTAAACCAACTAGCATCAACTACAAGGAGTAATCAACGCTACTAGCAACACACAGGTACCAATCTGAGGTTTGGATACAAAGATTGGATACAAGAGATGAACAAGGGTTTGAGATGAGATGGTGCTGGTGAAGATGTTGATGGAGATTGACCCCCTCCCGATGAGAGGATTGTTGGTGATGATGATGGTGATGATTTCCCCCTCTCGGAGGGAAGTTTCCCCGGCAGAACACCTCTGCAGGTGCCCTAGATTGGTTCTGCCTCGTGGCGGCGGAGTTTCGTCCCGTGAGCTTGCTTATGATTTTTTCTCGGACGAAAGACCTCATATAGCAGAAGATGGGCATCGAAGGGCCACCCGGGAGCCCACGAGGCAGGGCGCGCCCCCCACCCTCGTGGCCAGGGTGTGGGCCCCCTCAGGTACTTCTTTCGCCCAACATTTTTTTATATATTATGAAACATGCTGACGTGAAGTTTCAGGACTTTTGGAGCTGTGCAGAATAGGTCTCTAATATTTGCTCCTTTTCCAGCCCAGAATTCCAGCTGTCGGCATTCTCCCTCTTCATGTAAACCTTGTAAAATAAGAGAGAATAGGCATAAGTATTGTGACATAATGTGTAATAACAGCCCATAATGCAATAAATATCGATATAAAATCATGATGCAAAATGGACGTATCACACGACATGCACTTGATCTCTCAATACCAATCGATCTCGTCAATTGTGTCGGGGCATGAACCGAATGGGATGTCAAAACTAAGATGGGAAGCGACATGTGGTGGAGGCAAAGTGAAACTTTAAATGAACCGTTTGTCTGTATGTATGTCATAAAAATTACAACATTCGAAATACAAGCATGATCTGGGCCCACATGCGAATGATACTCGGTGGAATGTTCAAATGAGGCATGTGGGAGGATGGACTCAACCAGAGGGTGGCATGATCGATGGAGAAGAGGGTTGGAGAGGAATGAGAAATAAGAAACGCCACATGATTATACTTGAACGGCTCAAATAAACTATAAGTTGTCTCGTTTTCCCTTCCATCTTGGTCATGGAGTAAGATACTCCCTCCGTTTTTATTTACTCTGCATATTAGGTTTGACTAAAGTCAAACTTCATAAAAGACCAAATTTATAGAAAAATATGAACATTTACAATAGCAAATCTATATGATGTGAAAGTATATTCAATAACGAATCTAATGGTATTGATTTGTTATTGTATATGTTATTATTTCTATCTATAAACTTTGTCAAAGTTTGACTTTAAACAAAGCTAAAATGTGGAGTAAATAAAAATAGAGGGAGTACGCAGGGACTAGTATAGTTAGTACTACCGGGACATGGTAAGTTGGACCCCTAAATGCGGGCACGGATCGGGCGCACCTCAATTCTTCCTTCAAACAGTTGGACACCTACATTAGTACACGATCCGGCTACTTAATCAAGTGTTACCCTTCACTAGTTGAAAAGGAAAAGGGTGGTACCGTACCCAAAACCACCACACTTGGGGCTAGGGTAACAACATGGTATTGTACCACATTTGAACCAGGGCACAAAAACTACCTGTTATGCGCCTAATGCGCAATGCGGAGCACTGACGCTTGAATTTGGCCTGGAAAACAGGGAAACCGACATGTGGGGCACATCTGTCGGGACGACGTGGCACAAACTAGTCCAATGGAGGAGCTGGCCCATGACCTCCTCGCCATCGGCAACCGTTCATGTGGGTCGTGGGGGCCAGCAATGTGGCGCAGCTCCCACACCACCTCTAGACACGGTGACCGTGGTGAGCGACACGCTCATTATCGCTAGACATGGTCGGCTTCAGGGTGCCGAGGGTGGTATTAGCGTTGTGGCACGACCAGCAGATCAACACCCAGCTCGTCGAGGATGCACAGGGCACCAACGTGCGCGCGCGCCGCAACACGTCTGCGGAGTGTTCTAGCACGACCAACTGCATCCCCAGGACCTGAGACCATGCCGGGTCGTCTTGCTTTTACAATGACATGTGGGGATCACATGTGAACAAAGGGCATCTCCAACGTTGTCACGACTGCAGCTGACTACCCTGGCACACCAAAAACCCTCGTCCCTCGTGTCACCGCGCGGTGCATTCCCAGCCAGCGCCAGCTGCCCACATCCATGTCGTCCATCCGTATGCCATCATTAAGAGGATCGGTGCTCGAGGAACCAACTCCGGAGACTTAATGACACACCCGGACGCTTGGCCTTACCAGAATGCGCAACTTAAAGCGGCAACGCCCAGCTAAACTCCACACCATAGCGCATCTTCCTGCTACCTGGCACCACATCCACCATGACCGTGTTCAGGAACGCTCTGCGGGAGAGCTTGTCTTCAGTGATGAAGCTCGAGGTCTCCGCCCTCTCTCAAGTCGTCGCTCGCAACGCAATAGCGCGTAGCCGGATGCGGACGTGACCGCACAAGCGGTGGCCACGCTAGATTATGACGACGGGAGCACCGTCAGCCATGCGTCCTACTTGCCGCCATCCAACATTCCGTGGCACATGTGGCAGGTGAAGCGACGGACCATCCACGTCCATCATCATTGACCTCACATCCACCGACACCACAGAGGTCGGGGACTCCTCTGAGGATGAGTAAGGCATGGGAGGCGGCAGGGCATGGTGTGCCAACTGCCCGGTTCGTCTCCCGTGTTCTACTCTTCCTCACCGGAGACTGCACCTTCATTTCACGGGTCTTGAACCCCGCCCCTATACATGGAGATCGCATATGGAGGACATCGGTCGCCATCATAGAATAGGTTTAGGATCGGGTTTCTTTTATTTTCCTGTCCTATAAAAGTTCAAAATGTAATGAAAATCTGCCGTATTTGCATGAATCTCGTCCGGTGTATATGAACTTTCACAATAATAGCAAGATATATTGTAGGAGTATGAAAATATATGGAATGATGATTCGTTTTTGTGTGTATAAATTTTGAAGGTTTGACCCGAGACAAAACTAACTTGCGAAGTAAATAAACACATAGGGTCTACATACACAATTTAGCTTAGGCACTCCAATAGTACGTCCACTACAGCTTCACGCATTTCACATCTTTCTACATCTACGGGAACCTACGAAATGGTTAACGTAAATTGCTTATCTCTCCTCCCTGATTTTCATGGTGATGGGCCCCTCCCTGCCCCCAATCTCCAATCAACAGCCCACATTTCACATTACATTAATTATGTAAGTGGGATTATGTAGGTATAGCATTACTTGTCCTAAAAAACCAACTAAGCCAACCTCCCAGCATATCACGTGGAAAAAGACCCGGCCACGCCGTTTTAGTCGGGATTGCCGGATTACTAGTAGTAGTATTGATGGATCATGCAAAGCACCAAATTTAAAAGGGAAAAAGGCGGTACACTCACAGCACGCCTACTGCGGTCGCATTGTGCCCCTCACACGGTCAGTCCTGCACACGGCTCACGCAAACGGAATGCGCTTTGGCTTGCCTCTTCGCTGACACGTGGGACCGCACTTGGAGAAACCGACCATGCGCCAAACTCCCCCGCCCACCATGTGAAAACCCCCCAAATCCCAAATTCAACCGCCCTTCGGCCAACTAGCCAATAATATTCCCCAAACCCCCTCCCCTTGCCCCCTCCACACCATTCGCTCCGCCAAAGCCGCCCTCCCCGCCGCGCCGATACATCAGCGTTGCGGTTCATTGAGGGGACGCATGGTGATCCTCTCACTCCCACAGTACGCTCTCATAGACTGACGTCCTCTAGCCGCGCCGCCACCGTTGGCGACATTCTTGTGGAGACTCATGGCGGTCGGCTTCTCCCATGGTACGCGCATTCTAGACTAAGGCCCTGTGCATGTCAGAGCAGTGCTGAATGTTAGCTGATAGACACTATTAATCTCACTGTTTGCCAAAGTACTTTACAGTCAATATGCTCTGCTTAAGAAGCTTCCTTGCTATGTTCGTCACTCAATCTGCTTAGCTGAGATGGCATGCCACGCCCGGTTAGTTGCTAAAATATCCTGTCTTATATTTATTGTAACGTAGATTGCCATGGTCTAGTAGCCAATCTGTTAGGTGAAATAGCTCTACACCGTTTTATACTCGATCTTTGTTGCTAAGATGGCCTTTGATGGATGTGTGCTTGGCCTCATTGACTGCTGAAACAGCCTGCCATAATGTAGCACTCAAAGCTATTTGCTGAATTAGCTTTACATATATTTCATTACTTAGATCTGCTTGTCCAAATATCTTGCCATAGCTTTAGACATCGACCTAGGTATTTTTTTTCTAGACTTCATAAAAAATCATATATGTTTTTCCTATAATATCTAGTAGAAGAACTAATCTGTATGTCTAACAGATGGACAGGACTTGTATAACTTATGCTCAAAGATTCTTCGTTGCATATTTTAAGGGGGTTGAAAACTTCATGAACTTTATCAGAGCTGAGTACAGTGGTCCAAAATCATATGTGCTCTGCCTGTGTAGCAGTTGTATGAATTCAGTTACAAGACCCCAGTCAACTGTGCAAAATCATCTACACTTGTATGGGATGTTGATCACACATACTAGGTGGGTTCATCATGGTGAAGCTGTGAATGTCAATGTTACTGACTATGTGGAAGCGGAAGATCAACATCTTGATCTGCCTGATGCTCAGGTGGAAGAGGAGGAGGAGGAGGAGGTGGTGGTGGAGCCAGTGAGTTTGACCAACATTGAAACAATGCTATGAAATGCTCGTGCATTTCGTGAACTTTCACCTGCAGAAGAAAAATGGTGGGCCCGCGTGTTGGAACAATGCAACATGGATGTCACCCCAGGAAATAAGCTGTCAGTATTCTCAGCTATGGTCACCTTTCTTCAGGTGAAGACATCTGAGCGGGTGACCAACAAATCATTCGATGTGATGTTGGATGCTTTCCGCAAATCTTTCCTAGATGCGTCTGAGCTGCCACACACCTACAGTAAAATGAAGAATTTACTTTGTGCAGTTGGAATTGGATGTGATATGATCCATGTTTGTAAGAATAATTGTGTTCTGTTCCAGAAGGATTATGCCAACTTAAGTGAATGCCCAAAATGCAAATCATCAAGATGGACATATGGCGATGCTGTGAAGAGGATTCCTCATAATGTTCTGAGACATTTTCCAATTATACCAAGATTGCAGAGGTTGTTTCATGATGCTGAAACAAGAGAGGATGTACTATGGCATTCTAGGAACCAGGAGTATAGAGATCAGAATGTAATGAGCCATCCATCTCATGGTAGTAACTGGAAAAGCTTCAACCAAAAACACAAAAGTTTGCTGCTGACCTGAGGAACATTAGACTTGTCTTAGCTTCAGATGGATTTAACCCATTTGGCCACCAGAGTGCCACATATAGCATGTGGCCAATGCTTGTTATCCCTTACAACATGCCTCCAAATGTCTGCACCAAAGAATCAAACTACATGATGGCCTTGCTCATCCCAGGTCCAAAAAGTCCTCGAAATGATTTTGATTTATTCATGGAGCCTCCTCTAGAGGAACTTCAACAGCTATGGAGGGGCGTTCTCACTTAAGACCTATATAGCAGCCCGCCAGCTGATTTCTTTCTGTATGTTGTTATAATTTGGAGCATCCATGATCATCCAGCTTTGGGCACTATGTCAGGGAGAACGACACATGGTTATAATGCATGTGTTCGCTGTGACAGGAATCCGTTGTCATACACAATACTTAGCAAGATTTGTTACATTGGACACCACCGTTTCCTTGCCAAGGACAAGCTGTGTCCTACAAAATACCGGAGATATGTGTTCAATGCAAAGCATGAAAACCGTGATGCGCCAAAGAGGCTCACCGCCGATGAGTTGCAAGTGGAATTAGAGAAGATCAGGCATATTACACCAGGAAACCATCCTGATAATGGTAGCAGGAAAAGGAAGCGTGGCAGGGCAGAAGAGAGATTATTGTTTACCCACAGGTCCACTTTGTGGGACTTGGAGTATCGAAAAGATTTGGATCTGCGCCATAATCTTGATGTGATGCACTTCGAGAAAAATATATGTGACACCATTATCGACACACTTCTTAATATTGAAGGCAAGAAGAAAGATACCTTAAAATCTAGGATTGATTTGACACACCTGGGTATCAAAAAGGATTTGCAGGTGGAAGATGAAGGTAAACCATGGGATATGGCACCAGCTATGTACGTCTTGGACAAGGTTAAAAGAAAAGAATTCTGCGAGGTCCTGTCATGTGTGAGATTCCCACATGGATTTGCTTCCAACCCTGCAAGGAGAGTCGGTGTAGATGGAAACAAGGTACAAGGGTTGAAAACTCATGACTGCCTGATACATCTCCAACATATCTACTTTTCCTAATGCTTTTCCTCTTGTTTTGGACTCTAATTCGCATGATTTGAATGAAACTAACCCCGGACTGATGTTGTTTTCAGCAGAACTACCATGGTGTTGTTTTTGTGTAGAAATAAAAGTTCTCGGGATGGAACGAAACTTTGCGAGGATTTTTTATATCATAGAGCCAACATCCACCGGAGGGGGCATCTGGGTGGGCACAAGCCACCAGGGCGTGTCCCCCTCCAGGCGCGCCCAGGTGCATTGTCCCCACCTGGTGGCCCCCAGACCCTGAAAAAGACGCTATAAAATCATATTTTTCCATAAAAAATCAAGGATAAAGAATTATTGTGTTCCACAATATGGAGTCACCGCCGTCTCCTTTTCTTCATCAGGAGGCCAAATGTGGAGTTCGTTTGGGGCTCCGGAGAGGGGGCTATTCGATCTTCGTCATCACCAACCCTTCTCCATTGCCAATTCCATGATGCTCCCCACCAGGAGTGAGTAATTCCTTCGTAGGGTCACTGGTTGGTGAGGAGTTGGATGAGATTCATCATGTAATCGAGTTAGTTTTGTTAGGGCCTGATCCCTAGTATCCACTATGTTCTGAGATTGATGTTGCTATGACTTTGCCATTCTTAATGCTTGTCACTTTGGGCCCGCGTGTCATGATTTCAGATCTGAACCGTTTATGTTATCACCATTATATCCATGTTCTAGATCCGATCTTGCAAGTTATAGTCACCTACTACATGTTATGATCCGGCAACCTCGGAGTGACAATAGCTGGGACCACTCCCGGTGATGACCGTAGTTTGAGGAGTTCATGTATTCACCGTGTGTTAATGCTTTGTTCCGGTTCTTGATGACCCACAAGTATAGGGCATCAATTGTAGCTCTTTTCGATAAGTAATGGTGTCGAACCCAACGAGGAGCAGAAGGAAATGACAAGTGATATTCAGTAAGGAATTGTCTGCAAGTGCTAAAATTGTATGTAGCGAGTAGTTTGATAGCAAGATAATTTGTAACGAGCAAGTAACAATAATAGTAACAAAGGTGCAGCAAAGGTAGCCCAATCCTTTTGAGGAAAAGGACAGGCCAAAACGGTCTCTTATGATAAGCAAAGCATTCTTGAGGGTACACGGGAATTTCATCTAGTCACTTTCATCATGTTGGTTTGATTTGTGTTCACTACTTTGATAATTTGATATGTGGGTGGACCGGTGCTTAGGTGTTGTTCTTACTTGAACAAGCCTCCTACTTATAATTAACCCTCCCGCAAGCATCTGCAACTACGAGAGAAGTATTAAGAATAAATTCTAACCATAGCATTAAACTTTTGGATCCAATCGGTCCCTTACAAAATAGCGCATAAACTGGGGTTTAAGCTTCTGTCACTCTCGCAACCCACCATCTAATTGCTACTCCACAATGCATTCCCTTAGGCCCAAATATGGAGAAGTGTCATGTAGTCGACGTTCACATGACACCACTAAGGGAATAACGACATGCGTACTATCAAAATATTGAACATATATCAAGTTCACATGATTACTTGCAACATGATTTCTCCAGTGACCTCAAGAACAAAAGTAACTACTCACAAATGATAAACATGTTCATGATCATAGGAGTATTAAATAGCATAATGGATCTGAACATATAATCTTCCAGCCAATAAACCATATAGTAATCAACTACAAGATGTAATCAACACTACTAGTCACCCACAAGCACCAATTTATAGTTCCGGTAACAAGATTGAACACAAGAGATGAACTAGGGTTTGAGAGGAGATGGTGCTGTTGAAGATGTTGATGGAGATTGCCCTCCCCAAGATGGGAGAGTTGTTGGTGATGATGATGACGATGATTTCCCCCTCCAAGAGGGAAGTTACCCTGGCGGAATCGCTCCGCCGGAGCGCAAAAGTGCTCCTGCCCAAGTTCCGCCTCAAGACGGTGGTGCTTCGTCCCGAAAGTCCTCCTCTTTTTTTCTAGGTCAAAATGACTTATATACCAGAAGATGGGCACCGGAGGTGGGCCGAGGAGGCAACAAACCACCAGGGCATGCCTGGGGGGGCTGGCGCGCCCAGGTGGGTTGTGCCCACCTGGTGGCGCCCCTCTAGTGTTTATTGGCTCCAGTATTTCTTAAATAATCCATAAAAAATCTCCGTGAAGTTTCAGCTCATTTGGAATTGTGCAGAATAGGTGGCCTAACGTAGCTTTTCTAGGTCCAGATTTCCAGCTGCCGGAATTCTCCCTCTTAGTGCATTCCTTGCAAATTTTGAGAGAAAAGGCATTAAAATTACTCCAAAAAGCATTATTATGGATAAAAAATTATAAATAACAGTAAGAAAACATGATGTAAAATGAATGTATCAACTCCCCCAAGCTTAGACCTCGCTTGGCCTCAAGCGAAAACCGAAATTGAAAAACATGTCGACATGCTTTGAGAGAGAGGTGTCGATAAAAACAAAATACGGGCATAGAAGCATCATGTTGATTATTATATCAGCAACAACATTAAACATAGGACTTTTATCATAGAACTTTTATCATATACTTCTCATGAATAAGTAATGGTTCATCACACAATCGAAGTATAAAGCAAAAAACTCTATTAGAAACCAACAAACTATGTTCTCAGTCAACTTTGAAACTACAATTCATCATGTTTTCAGGAAGGGCCACGTGTTGGAGCCTTTAGGCAAGTCCACATACTCAACCATCATATAGTCTTCCATGATTGCTAACACTCATCTCATACCCATGAGCAAAATGTTTCAACCGGACACATAGAAAGATAGGGGCTTATAGTTTCGCCTCCCAACATGCTCACGTCAAGGGTGATGCCAACAATAATAACTCATGCTATCTATATTCAACTGGACATATGTGCCTAGATCTTTCCTCACCACATGATGCTTGCCAAAGAGAAAAGTAAAAGGAATAGAGAGAAAAACTTTGACTCTTTTCATAGAAAGTAAAAGATAGGCCCTTTGCAGAGGGAAGCAGAGGTTGCCATGCGCTTATTTGTTTGTATGGTCAATCCCTTAGTGCAATAGAACATCATGTTGTATTGCCCTTTAAGATGACAACCTTTATTATGCAGCATCTCGCTTTTATTCTTTGTCATCAAGTTCGTACAACACTCAATTTTCTCTTACACTAAATTATCTCACACTTTTAGAAGCAATTTTTATTGCCTTTTTGCACCGATGACAACTTACTTGAGGGATCTTGCTCAATCACTAGGTAGGTATGGTGCACACTTGAAAAAGATTTGGGTTTAAGGGTTTTTGGATGCACAAGTAGTTTCTCTACTTAGTGCGGAATTTTTGGCTAGCAAAGATAGGGGCAAGCATCGTATGTTAAAGGATCTATGACAATATGACTTCTATGTGAATATAAACAAACATAAATCATTAAGTTGTCTTCCTTGTCCAATGTCAACAATTTTGGCATATAATATTTTGATGAGGGCTCACAATCACAAAAGATTTCTAGGATAATACATCTATATGTGAATCTTCTCTTCCCTTATTAATTCTTTCATGAGTTGCATCATTGACTAATGATATGTTTGTCAATCTCTAATAAAATATTCTACTTATACTTTTCCTTATGTGGTGCCATCACCTACCATAGGATTAGTATATAATCTTATTGATTTATTTCCTTTCTTCATTTATTTCCTTTCTCTTTTTATTTCTTTATTTGCAACATGAAAGAAAAAACTCAAACTAACTTTATTATATAACTTGCACACATTACAAGGATAGATCACTAAGTAAACTCTCAAAGAACAAAGGATCAAACTAAACTTTATTTCATCTAAAAGCAAATGATCGAACTAGGATAAGTAAAAGCAAAAAGATAATGGGATGATACGATACCGGGGCACCTCCCCCAAGCTTGGCGAAAGCCAAGGGGAGTGCCCATACCCAATACTCAATTCTCCTTTGGTGGTGAAGAAGATGATGGTGGTGATGAGAAAGTGCAGGGTTTCCCTTTTGCTTCCTCCAGCTTCTGACGGAGAATAAAATTTTCCATCATTAACTCAGAATTATCTATCTCTAGTTTTATTATCCTCTTGCATAATGCCTCCATGCTCTCATCCTTGAACTGGGAAGGAACCGATTCTTCTTCTTCTTCTTTGGAGGTCCAGCTATAGTGCTCCTCATCCCCATAGGACTTAGGGTTTGCGGTGAGATCAGCAATATAGCTCTCACCCTTGGAGTTTTTGGAGGACATATTGTCAGATCTATACAAAAAATAGCAAGAAATGAGAACAGAGGATTTCTCCGTGATACGGTGATCAACAGGTTCTGGGAGTATATATATATATATATATATATATATATATATATATATATATATATATATATATTTATCTTGGATGACAAGTAAATGGTAGAAAAACGGAGTACGGAAGGTGTCCCAGGTGGGCACAACCCACCTGGGCGTGCCTGGCGCACCCTGGTGTCTTGTGCCCACCAGGGGACGCTTCCTGGAATTTTCTTTATTTCCAAAATTTTAAAATATTCCAAAACTGATAAAAAATATTTTGATGGATTTTTCGAAGTCTGTTTACTTACGTATCACGTACCTCTTTATTTTCACGATTCTGGAGTGTTTCGGAAGGACTCTTTTATGTGTTCTTCCGGTGTCAAAGTTTGGATAATATTACTTTCAACATTGATAGGCGTACCTGAGATATAATGCTTTATTCGTTGCCCATTGACAACCTTCGGGTTAGTACCTTCGGAGTTATTTATTTTGATGGCTCCAGACCGGTAAACCTCCTCGATGATGTAAGGGCCTTCCCATTTCGAGAGGAGCTTTCCTACAAAAAATCTAAAACGAGAGTTGTACAAAAGAACATATTCTCCAACTTTAAACTCATGCTTTTGAATTATTTTGTCATGCCATCTTTTAACTTTTTCTTTGAATAACTTTGCATTCTCATAAGCTTGGGTTCTCCATCTACACCAATATAAAAAGACCCAAATGGGCAGATCCAAACCATCTCGACCGTCAAATCATGTTATCTAGCGGTTCAAATCGCTCCAATGTTGAGCACCAAACATGTTTAACGCTTTAATTACCCACCATTGCCATTGGTTATAAACACGTTTTGACTCAACGCTATCCTTTGAAATCTGCCATGTAATTAATAGCCTACCATTCCCGCGAAAAAAATAATTGATATCTTACCAAATAGCAATGTGTAAAAGATATATCTTACCTAATATAACGTGCAACTAATATCCTACCTAATATAAACGTGCATTGCACGTACATTATTACTAGTTCATCTAAGGAGTTTATATCAAATAGCCTCTTTTCACCAGCAAGTTTGAAATCATAGTTGAGTTCTTTAACTACCCAATATGCTTTATGTTCTAACTCAAGAGGTAAATGACAAGCTTTTCCATAAACCATTTTATAAGGAGACATACCCATAGGATTTTTATAAGTTGTTCTATAAGCCCAAAGTGCATCATCTAATTTCTTAGACCAATTCTTCCTGGGCCTATTAACAGTCTTTCGTGAAATTAATTTTATTTCTCTATTGCTAAGTTCAACTTGACCACTAGACTGAGGATGATAGGGTGATGCAATTCTATGGTTAACATCATACTTAGCAAGCATCTTACAGAAAGCACCATGAATAAAGTGTGAACCACCATCAGTCATTAAATATCTAGGGACTCCAAACCTTGGGAAAATAACTTCCATAAGCATTTTAATAGAGGTGTTGTGATCAGCACTACTGGTTGGAATGGCTTCTACCCATTTAGTAACATAATCAATAGCAACCAAAATATGTGTATACCCATATTAGAGGAAGGAAAAGGTCCCATGTAATTATATCCCCAAACATCAAATGGTTCAACAGCAAGTGTGTCAGATTTCGGATTCCGGTAAAACCCTTGAGGTTCGACCACTAGGGTGCGCACGAAGATCTCTCCTCCCTCTAACTCACGCCCTCACCGCAATCTCAAGGCTTAGCACATCGAACTCGCAGAACAAAGGGACACAAGATTTATACTAGTTCAGGCCACCGATGTGGTGTAATACCCTGCTCCAGTGTGGTGTGGTGGACTGCCTCTTGGGCTGACGATGAAAAGTTACAAGGGAAGAACGGCCTCCTGAGGAGAGGTGCTCTTGTGCTTGGTGAGTTTATGTGGATGCCTTGGTGGAGTGGATCTGGTCCAAGATTAGATGATCTCGTCTCTTAATGAGCCGATCCCATCCCCCCTTCTGCCATGGTGGCTAGTCCTATATATAGAGGCCCGGGTCCTCTTCCCAAATATTAGGCGGGAAGGGATCCCACAATAGCCAATTTGAAGGGGGACAGCTAGTACAAGCTATCCTGACAAAAGATGGTCTACGCCTGCCGAAGGCTCTGGTGATAACGTCGTCCTGGGTTCCATAGTGACCTCCGTCCTGCCGTCCTGCTAGTCTTGGTCTTGTTGCACCGATATGGAAACCTTTGCTTGATGCCTCGGGACTCCACGCCTGCGCTTGCCTCTTTAGCACCAAAGGGTAAACGAGGACACTGCGCGCGCTGGCGCCCGCCTGGTGCCCGCCTGGCCTTGGTCCTCATGGCTTGCGTCACAGGAACCTCGTGAGGTGCCCCTTGCCTTGATCTCTTTGCCCCTCGCGAGCCATCCTGGTGAGGCCGCCCCTGAGGAGGTCTTGCATCGTCTGCCTCACGAGGCTTGGCCCCTCGCGAGGGCCTTGAGTGTTTGCTGGTGAAGATGGGTCGTACAGGGCCGCTGGTGGAGCCACGCCGTGGGCCCCAGGCAGGCAAGTCTGGGGACCCCCATTCCTAGGACGCCGACAAAGTGAATAGTTCATAGGCATTTCTTGATGCTTCCTGATATTACCTACTCTTTGACATTCATCACAAGAAGAGACAAACTTACAGGCATCCTTGAAGAGAGTAGGCCAATAAAATCCAGTTTTCAATACCTTGTGAGCAGTTCTATCTCCAGCATGATGCCCTTCATAAGCCTCGGAGTGACATTTCCGTAGGATTTTGTCCCTGTTCATGCTCAGGTACACAATGTCTAATAATACCATCTACTCTGAGGGAGTCCTGGATTAGGGGGTATCCGGACAGCCGGACTATATCCTTTGGCCGGACTGTTGGACTATGAAGATACAAGATTGAAGACTTCATCCCATGTCCGGATGGGACTCTCCTTGGCGTGGAAGGCAAGCTTGGCAGTATGGATATGTAGATCTCCTTCCTTGTAACCGACTCTGTGTAACCCTAGCCCCCTCCGGTGTCTATATAAACCGGAGGGTTTAGTCCGTAGGACCAACAACACACAATCATACCATAGGCTAGCTTCTAGGGTTTAGCCTCTTTGATCTCGTGGTAGATCAACTCTTGTACTACTCATATTATCAAGAATAATCAAGCAGGACGTAGGGTATTACCTCCATCAAGAGGGCCCGAACCTGGTTAAACATCGTGTCACCCATCTCCTGTTACCATCCACCTAGACGCAAAGTTCGGGACCCCCTACCCGAGATCCGCCGGTTTTGACACCGACATTGGTGCTTTCATTGAGAGTTCCACTGTGTCGTCACCGTAAGGAAGGATGCCTCATCTCGTTGTTAAAAACAACATTACCGCCGGGGGAGCCCTGGCTGTCAGCCAAACTCTCCGGCTAGGCAGTTTCATCATGACCGCCCGTTCGGCTGCTGCACCGACGATGACTTCTCGAGTCATCAAAAACAACCTCCACGTCGGCTCGAAATTTGCCGAGCAGATGGATCCAATGGAGCTCTCATCCCTAAACGAGCTCTTGGATTGCATCGCTGCCTTGGGAGTCACTACAGAATATGATCGGATTGGGCTTAAACCCGATCAGAGGGAGATTAACTCTCCACCGGTCACCCATCATATTGCGGTGGTGGAGGAACAATGCGGCGATTCCTCCTCTATCTTGAGGACTAACTATATCCAGATTCCTGAGCTCTCCGAGCCGGATACCCGTTTACGGGAGGACATCACCCAAGCCCTAAACCTAGAGTCAGGCGGCGAGCCAGACTTATCGGCAACATCCCAAAACCCGAACTTCCAAGATTGGAAACTCCTCGGCCCCTGGGTCTCAGATTGGGTAAGGGTTCGGACTCAAATCCACCCACCCACCCACCCAAACATAAACAATCTTTCCCACATCAGGCAAGCGCCCCAGGAAACAGTACATCATTATTGGGCCAGATTCCTCCTTGTGATGAACAAGGTTAAGGACTGTCGCGAGGAAGACGCAGTCTCATTTTTCTACAATAATTGCACGGACAAGGGAATCCTTAACGCCATAAGTTGCCGTGACATATCAAGCTTCGCTGACTTGGCGTCTATAGTATGAAAGTACCGTGCGATGGAAAGCGCCTGGAAAACCGAAACGAAATTTTGGGATAATCCGGCTCCAAATATACACCCTGTCCGAAGTAAAAGGGTGCACTCATAAGACACCCGAGTTAATTACAAAGAAGCAAAAACCCTCTACAGGGCATGGAACCGTATTGGAGGGATGGCTCAACGGACCCTGCAAAATTCATAGTACAGCGGATACCATACCAACACATAGCCTTAGAGCATGTTGGGTACTCCGGCAGGTGGCCAAAAGTGGTGAGGATCTTCTCATCCCAGATGCCACAGAGCACCATCCCGGGGATAACAATACAGTATTAACATTCTTTGAAACCTTTGCATCAAATAATAGGCGCAAGCGAACACTCCGCAGCCTTGCCGAAATCTGCCACGTGGCAGCAATAAATCCATGGAGTGACATGACTATTATCTTCAATGCCAGTGACGAACCTAAATTCTGAACAGCCCGAGCACCAGCTGCACTGGTCCTCAGTCCAATTGTGGATGGCTTTCGACTCACCAAAGTACTCAAGGACAGCGGAAGTGGATTAAACCTCATCTATGAGGAAACTCTTCAAAAAATGGAAATAGACTGGAACCGCATTGAGCAAAGCAGCACAACCTTCAGAGGAATCATCCCCAGTCGGGAAGCACGCTGTGCTGGGAAAATTACACTAGATGTGGTATTCGGCATGCTGGAGAACTATAGGTCCGAAGAAATTGCATTCCAAGTGGCCCCATTCAGTAGCGGATACCATGCCCTTTTAGGGCGGGAGGCGTTCACGATCTTCCAAGCCATACCCCATTACGGGTACATGAAGCTCAAAATGCTCGGGCCCAACGTAATCATCACTCTCGCTAGTGATCCGGACACAGCACTCCGTGCCGAAAATAAAACAGCCGCATTGGCCCTCGAGGCATTATTCGAAGCCCTTTCGGTCGAGGAATTAACTGCGCTACACTTCACAGTGGACAGGGACGACGTGATACTTGACAAGAGATCCAAGTCCACCTCTTTTAAACCAGCGGATGAAATAGTCAAATTCCAAGTCCACCCAACGGACCCTACAAAAATAGCCTCCATCGGGGCACAGTTAAACCCCCGCCATGGACGCCACACTATGAGAGTTCCTGCGCGAGAATTGGGACATATTCGTCTGGCACCCCTCAGACATGCCAGGAATCCCACGCAGGCTGGCCGAGCACAGTCTTAATATTCTAAAGGGATTCAAGCCGGTCAAGCAGACTCTTCGGCGTTTCTCTGAACCTAAGAGACAAGCTATGGGAGAGGAACTAGCCAAGTTATTGGAGGCCAGATTCATTAGAGAAATAAAACACCCGAACTGGCTAGCAAACCTGGTGATGGTACCAAATAAGGACAAATCCTGGCGCTTATGTGTTGATTTCAAGGACCTCAACAAGGCTTTCCCAAAGGATCCCTTCCCCCTCCTCCATATCGATCAAATTATCGATGCTACCGCAGGACTCGATTCATTGTGTTTCCTCGACGCATACTCCGGCTACCACCAAATCAAGATGGCAGAGTCCGACCAAGCCGCAATGGCATTTATCACACCATACGGCCCCTTCTGTTTCAACACAATGCCTTTTGGGCTCAAAAACGCCGGTGCAACATATCAGCGCATGATCAGACATGTCTGGAGAAACAGATCAGCAGAATAGTAGAGGCATACGTAGATGATGTGGTCGTCAAAACCAAACACGGCGACTCTCTAATAGACGACTTGAGGCTCACATTCGACAACCTCCGAACATACGACATCAAGCTCAATCCAGAAAAATGCGTTTTCGGTGTAGCAGCCGGAAAGCTCCTGGGTTTCATTGTCTCCAGTAGAGAAATTGAAGCAAATCCAGCCAAAATCCGAGCTCTGTCACAGTTGGCTATCCCAACGGACCTCAAACAAATCCAGAAATTAACCGGATGTGTGGTGGCTCTAAGCCGCTTTATCTCCCGCTTAGTAGAAAAGGCATTACCCCTTTATCGCCTCCTTCGGCGCATCGAACACTTCGAGTGGACGGACGCTACCATAGCTGGATTGGAAGAAATAAAAGCCATACTAGCAACCAACCCAATCCTGGCCGCGCCAAACATCGGCGAACCAATGTTGTTGTACATTGCTGCAACTCATCAGGTTGTAAGCGCAGTGCTCGTCGTCGAACGAGAAACGGACGGACATAAATTCCCCCTTCAAAAGACGGTATATTATGTATCCACTGTCCTCACTCCATGCAAATCACGGTACCCACATTATCAAAAGATAGGCTATGCGGTATTCATGGCATCCCGGAAGCTGCGACACTACTTTCAAGAGTGTTCAATTACAGTAGCCTCGGAAGTGCCACTTAATGATATTATAAACAACTGCGATGCCACGGGTCGGATTGCCAAATGGGCCATTGAGCTCCTCCCGTTCGACATAACATACAAACCCCGGCGAGCCATTAAATCGCAAGTATTGGCCGACTTTGTCGTCGAATGGACGGAAGCCGAACTCCCTAAAGAGTATGGCGCATACTCCAATTGGATCATGCACTTCGACGGCTCCAAAATGCTGGCTGGTCTGGGAGCTGGCGTCGTCCTGACGTCCCCAACCGGAGATACAGTTCAATACATACTATAGATACTGTATACAGACTCCAACAACACAGCTGAATACAAAGCCCTGTTACATGGTCTTCGGATGGCAGTTTCCATGGGCATTCAACGCCTGGAGGTGCGTGGGGATTCGAACCTTGCAATATCCCAAATAAATGGAGACTTCTATGCCAAGGATCAAAAAATGGCGGCCTATCGCAACACCGTCCTAAAGATGTCAGCTCGGTTCGAGGGGCTCGAATTTCACCATGTGGCTCGGGAAAACAATCAAGCGGCGGATATCCTCCCCCGCATCGGTGCAAAACGCGATGCGGTCCCCCCCAACATCTTTGGACAGGTTGTTTAAGCCATTCGTGGTATGGGAAGGGGACACCGGTAACAATAGTCCGGACCCGGCCAAAATGCTCGATACCGAACACTCTGACATAATCGGAGGCTCTGCCACCGAAATAACACCTTCAGCCCACGTAATAATGGCCATCATCGCCCCGTGGACAGAACCATTCCTAGCCTACCCAACTAGGCAGGAACTTCCCGAGGACCAAAATGAGGCACGCTGCATAGTGCGGCGATCCAAAGCCTACTGGGTCCACGAGGGAGAGCTGTATAAAAAAGCACTACCGGAGTCCTTCAAAGGTGCATCTCCGAAGAGGAAGGGCAGAAGCTTTGGCAGAAATTCACGCCGGACTCAGCGGCCACCACGCTGCAGCCTGGGCCCTTGTAAGCAAGGCCTTCCATACAGGTTTTTATTGGCCGACAGCCCGGGTAGATGCACAGGACTTGGTCCAACGCTGCGTTGGTTGCTAGCTTTTTGCAAACCAAAGCCACATGCCTCCCACCACCCTCCAAACAATCCCCATTACCTGGCCCTTCATGGTCTGGGGGCTTGGCATGGTTGGACCCCTTAAAGGGGAACCCATGAGAAAAAATACTTACTGGTCATGGTGGATAAATTCACCAAATGGATAGAAGCCAAACCTGTTAAAACGGCCGAATCCAGACCGGTGATAGACTTCATATCCGGGGTTGTACACCGTTATGGCGTCGCCCACAGCATCATCACTGACAACGGCACGAACTTCGTGACCGATGAGGTAAAACTCTGGTGCAGCAACATGGGCATCAAGCTCGATTATGCTTCTGTCTATCACCCACAAACCAACGGCCAAGTTGAGCGAGCAAATGGTCTTATCATGAACGGCATCAAACCCAGATTAGTGTGGTCCTTAAAGGAGTATAACATGCACTGGATAGAGGAGCTCGACTCCGTACACTAGGGGCTGCGGACCACGCCGAATCGTACTACCGGATACACACCCTTCTTTATGGTGTACGGCACAGAGGCGGTTCTGCCCTGCGACATAATTCATGACTCACATCGAGTGCGCATGTACGAAGAAAGAGAAGCCGAGCTCGATCGGCAGGACAGTCTGGACAACCTGGAGGAGGAGCGCGATGTGGCAAAAGCCCGTTCCACATTCTATCAGCAACAGGCTCGAAGATACCAAAGCAGAGAAGTACGGGCCAAAACTTATAACGTTGGCGAGCTAGTTCTACGCCTATCGGAGAAGAAAAAGACCAAGCTCGAGCCCAAATGGGAAGGTCCCTTCATTATTAACCAAGTTCTGACCGGTGGAGCGTACCGTCTGCAGGATGCATCGAATAATCGACTTGAGTCGAACCCATGGAACGCAGCCAGGCTCCGAAGATTCTCCGCCTAGTGCCGGACTCTATGTTTGTATCCTTCCTCTGTCCATTTTTTGCATATACATTATCTGTCTTTTCTCTCTTTCTTTCTTTTATTCTTTCTCAAGACCTTCAAGGGCCAACGTGTGCCTTGCTTGCACACTATTGATGCGTTAACCGTGCTCATTATACCTGGGGGCTTCTTACACAGAAGCTTAATTGTTTATCTGGGCTTCATGCCCCGCGCATGTGTTATTCTTCCGCGTGTACCTTTTCTTCGCCATTATATGCATCGATATGACTTAAGTTTTGGCCAAGCTGGGTTGCCTGGCTCTTGTATTTATGCCCTACGTTCCCGTTAATTCGGCTAGGGCGTAAGGGGAGCACCTCTACGATTGTTACTATCGGGTCAGCTGGATGTGTACCTCAGACTGGGTGAAGCCGAAAGCTAGCGTTCTTAAGGGAATATTCGGTCGGTGAACAAAAGATGATTTTTATTTATTTTCCATATGTGCCCCCAGATGTTTTTCCCTGCGTCTCCTCTAGCAGTTCGGGCATGCACTTTAGGGCATGCGTACCCAGGGAAAGGAACCCTTAACGGAACTATTCTCCCTGGAAGATGTTTCTTACTACCCATGTAATATAACATAACTAGTTGGGTACTTGTCTGTTCAAGCACTAATGACCCCTACGCCTGGTTTCCACGCATACCCTGGTTCTTATATAACTGAGCGGGTATTCGGATACACTCCAAACTATCGGGTCCCAAGGTTGAAGCGAAAAGGTCCGTCGTGACAAATGATTTACAATCCGGCTAGAAGGCATTATACATGTCACTTTAATTACATAGTCATGTAGATTGACTAAATTCCTCTTCTATACCATCCAACAGGCTGTCTAGCCTACAATCCTGTTGGGAATACTTTGCGGCTAATTCTACTTGCCCATACACTAAGCTAATGGGGATCTCTTTCCCATCGGGCCCCACAGGTCCGACCTCGGCCATGTGGTTTGGGTCAGC
Organism: Triticum dicoccoides; assembly: GCF_002162155.2. Taxonomy (NCBI): domain Eukaryota; kingdom Viridiplantae; phylum Streptophyta; class Magnoliopsida; order Poales; family Poaceae; genus Triticum; species Triticum dicoccoides. Next base: position 422,712,701 of record NC_041384.1, read on the forward strand.
CTTGGTATACCGCGTCTTCACCATGGCCCAGGCTTCCCTGGCACCTTGACGGCAGGCCGATATCTTCCATAATCGGAAGCATCGCCGTGCTCCCTTGAGCTTCTCCGCAAGCTCTCCAATGCCTGCTGGCAGGGAGACGGATGGCCACAAGGCCTGGGCAATACTTTGCATCACCTGCCGAACTTGTTCATGCAGCTGTGAGAGCTCGGGTAGAAGATCACCCGCAGACCCGGGCATCTCCTCCATGGAAGGACCCGTCAGCATACCTCCAGACATAACTCTGTTAGAAGGCTTCTTCGCCGCATTCTTTTAAGGGTTCTTTCAAGCACTTACTGAAAATGCCGCGTCGAAGCCGCTTATTCTCCTTCATGGAGTCTGCAAGCTGGGCTCGAACATCTTTCAGTTCCACGCTCAGATTGGTATTGGCGTCTTGGAGATTGTTTTTCTCCCGCATGACCTTAGTCAGCACGCGTTCGCCAGCCTTTAGCTGTCGTACGACATGCTGGTCCTCTGGATTCTCTCTGGAGTCATCTGCAATATCTATTGTTAGATCTGCAGCCATGCCGCACACTATATGGTACCTATCATTCTTTGAAACAAATATTACTAGCTAGGGACTTTTCAGGTTCCTTCAATGCGGCGACGGCGGCCCGAAGTTGGGTCTTGCATTCCTCCAGCTCCTGTGACAGTCGAGTATTCTTCTCTGTAAGAACCTGCACAATAAATGATCCTTAAATCAGTTGTGCCAACTATTTCAAGTCTCAGGGGCTACTGATATATATACTCATCAAATTTTCTTACCCGTACATCCTTTACATACTGGTCCGTGGCTCTGGCTAGACCATTTTGAGCAGCACGGATGTATGCATCTGCTTAGTTGAATGCATCAAACGCCTCTCGAGAGAAACAAGCGTCACAGAGTATGGCTCGACGACGCCTGTGATTCATGGCGCTCTCCACTTCAAAATTTGTAGCGGATATCTTATCTGCATCCTCTGTAGAAGGAGTATCTGGCGTGTGCCTCGTGTTATCTTCCGCCTCTGTGTCCGGCCCTGGAGCCCGACTGGTAGAGGCGTGATCGGCGACCTCTCCGGATATTGTCCGACGAGCGTTCTTCCTTCTAGGAAACACGGGTTATGTTTTTAAAGACGACAACCACGGAGTGAGGTGTTGCATCATACCTCTGCGCCGGCATCTCCGTCCGGGCCGCCTTCCTTTTTAGCCTGTCAGGCTTTGAAACCCCTTGTTGGCGAGTCGCCGCAGGCTCGGCATGGCGTCCCGAGGGCCTTCCCTATAAAACACCATTTGTATACGGTAGGTGAAGTGCATAAAAGGAAATCCTTTTCAAAGGTTGGGACTCTGGTCTCATGTACCTACGAGGCTGGGAGTAGCCCAGGGTAGTCAGCTATAATGGCCACCATGGCGTCATCACAACTTAGGTGATAGAAAAATCCTATCAATCAGCTCCACGAATATGTCCGGATCCTCTTTGAGGCCGGGGTCGAGGACCCGTTCAGGATCCTCCGGTTGTGGAGGTGGGCTATTGATCTCCCCTACCGCCTTACGCAGTTCCTGCAATGAAACGGCAAGGTAAATATTTATCACGAAAACAAGGGTAGGATGGAAGTAAAAAGAGAGGAAGCTCACCCAGCTTTGAGGGTTGTTCATGGAGAATCCATCCCGTGGCTTGATGCGGAGGAACTCCTCTTCTTCCCCCTTATACAGATCAGATAGAATTTTTGCTAGAGCAGCATCTGAGTCCGGTCCCTTACGCCCGCAGCGAGTGGCATCATCTTCCCCGTTGATGTGCCACATGGGGTGGCCTCAATATTGAAGTGGCTGCACCCCCCGCATAATGCATATTGCCATAATCTCGGTATGGCCAGTCCTGATTTGGCCAGCAACTTTATCCGGCCCATCAGATAAAATATGTCTCTATCATCTTCCTCCCGTGGGCTCCGTGGGCGCCAGCTTAGGCGTTTCTTCAAAGGGGCATTGTCAAACTCAGGAAGACCAATCCGGATAGGATCCGGGAGAGGAACATCCTCCATATAAAACCACTCCAAAGGCCAGTCCTCGGACGTATTTTTCAGGGTACCGGATAGGTATCCGGTCCCGGCGATGCGCCATACTTCGGCTCCACCCACTTGATATATTGATCCCCTCTGTGTACGGGGCATAAGGCAGAACAACTTCTTCCACAGCGCGAAATGAGCTTCGCAACCCAGAAACAGCTCGCAAAGGGCTACGTAACCAGCGATGTGCAGTATGGAGGCAGGGGTGAGGTTGTGCAACTGGAGGCCATAGAACTCCAGGAGCCCTTGGAGAAATGGATGGATTGGAAATCCGAGTCCCCTTAACAAATAAGGGACAAGGCATACCCGCTCTCCCTTAGAGGGGTTGGGAAAGCTCTCCGCTTGCTCCTCGCCATTATAGGTGGCGAGCCCGGCTCGAGCCGGGACCATATACGCTGGAGGGAGGAATCCCTGGGTCTGTAGCTTCACTGATTGGCGGTGCGGGATGGAACACTTCTCCCAATCTCCGGGCTTGGGGCTGCGGGAGTGAGAGAAGGAGTTGCGCTGGCCGGCCATGTTGGGATGGATTTTTTCGGGCGCGCTCCGATGAATGCTCGCTGAGGGAGGATGGTGTGGTTTGGATCTGAGGATCCTCGTCTCTTTAATAGACAGTTCATTCACATAGATGGGGTGGTAAATGTAAAAACACCCTGGCTCCTCACATTCGCTTGACACGTGGAAGATGGCCATTAGTGGACGCAGAAGCCAAGAAGCGCAACATTTACAAGAAGCCGGACACTATTTAGCAGGTACTCGGAGTTTGAAGAAGAACCCGCCTTGCAATGCCGAAGACAATCTGCGCGCCGGACTCATCGTCATTGAAGCCTGGTTTGGGGGCTACTGAGGGAGTCCTGGATTAGGGGGTATCCGGACAGCCGTACTATATCCTTTGGCCGGACTGTTGGACTATGAAGATACAAGATTGAAGACTTCGTCCCGTGTCCGGATGGGACTCTCCTTGGCGTGGAAGGCAAGCTTGGCAGTATGGATATGTAGATCTCCTTCCTTGTAACTGACTCTGTGTAACCCTAGCCCCCTCCGGTGTCTATATAAGCCGGAGGGTTTAGTCCGTAGGACCAACAACACACAATCATATCATAGGCTAGCTTCTAGGGTTTAGCCTCTTCGATCTCGTGGTAGATCAACTCTTGTACTACTCATATTATCAAGAACAATCAAGCAGGACGTAGGGTATTACCTCCATCAAGAGGGCCCGAACCTGGGTAAACATCGTGTCACCCACCTCCTGTTACCATCCACCTAGACGCACAGTTCGGGACCCCCTACCCGAGATCCGCCGGTTTTGACACTGACATACTCCTTCTTTATAAAGATGTGGGTCATCCCAAAAGTAATGTCTTAAATCATAGAAGAATTTTTTCTTTTGCTGGTATGTAAAGCTAGGTGGTAAATATTTAGCAACAATGTAATTAGCATAGCCAACATACCAAGGAGTACTGTGAGAAACATTTATTGCACCTAACTGCTCATTAGGAAAACTATCGTCAATAGGTAGTGGGTCATCAAGCACATTTTCAAGCCTAGAAAAATTATCATCTACGGGGTTCTCAACTCCTTTTCTATCAATGATATTTAAATCAAATTCTTGTAACAATAGAACCCAACAAATAAGTATAGGTTTAGCATCTTTCTTTTCCATAAGATATTAAATAGCAGCATGGTCTGTGTGTACAGTTACTTTGGAAACAACAATATAAGATCTAAATTTATCACAAGAAAACACCACTGCTAATAATTATTTTTAGTAGTAGCATAATTTCTTTGAGCACTCTCTAGAGTTTTACTAGCATAATGAATAACATTAAGTTTCTTATCAACTATTTGTCCTAGAACAGCACCAACAGCATAATCACTAGCATCACACATAATTTCAAAAGGCAAATTCCAATCAGGTGGTTGAACAATAGGTGCAGATATCAAGGCTTTCTTGAGTGTTTCAAAGGCTTTTAAACAATCATCATAAAAACAAAAGGAATAACCTTTTGCAAAAGATTAGTGAGAGGCCTAGAAATTTTAGAGAAGTCTTTGATAAATCTCCTATAGAAACCAGCATGACCTAGGAAACTACGAATACCTTTGATGTCCTTAGGACATGGCATTTTCTCAATTGCATCAACCTTAGCTTGGTCCACTTCAATACCTCTTTCAGAAATTTTATGACCCAAGACAATGCCTTCATTAACCATAAAGTGGCACTTCTCCCAATTCAAGACAGGATTTTTTTTTGTTCACGTCTCTGTAAAACTCGCTCAAGATTGCTTAAACAATCATCAAAAGACTTCCCATAAACAAAAAAGTCATCCATGAAGACCTCAACAATCTTTTCACAAAATTCAGAGAATATAGCAGTCATACATGTTTGAAAGGTAGCAGGTGCATTACATAAGCCAAAAGGCATACGTCTATAAGCATAAGTTCCAAAGGGACAACTCAAAGTAGTCTTTTCTTGATCAGGTTGAGAAACAGGTATTTGTGAAAAGCCATAGTATCCATCTAGGAAGCAGAAGTGTGTGTGCTTAGATAATCTTTCAAGCATTTGATCAATAAAAGGCAAGGGGTAATGATCTTTTCTTGTTGCTTTGTTTAATTTTCTGTAACCAATTACCATTCTATAGCATGTAACAATTCTTTGTGGAATAAGTTCATTCTTATCATTAGGAACAACAGTAATACCTCCTTTCTTAGGGACACAATGAACAGGACTTACCCATCTACTATCAGCTATAGTATAGATTATACCTTCTTCCAGAAGTTTTAAGATTTCCGTTCTTACCTCTTCCTTCATTTTTGGATTCAACCGACGTTGGTGATCAACAACGGGTTTAGCATCAGGTTCCATATTAATTTTGTGCTGACATAGAGTGGGACTAATGCCCTTTAAATCATCAAGAGTATATCCAATAGCAGCCCAGTGCTTCCTTAGAACTTTCAGTAATCTTTCTTATTCATGTTCTGAAAGGTTAGCACTAATAATAACAGGATATATCTTCTTTTCATCGAGATAAGCATATTTCAAAGTGTCTGGCAATTGTTTTAATTCAAACACAGGATCACCTTTAGGTGGAGGAGGACCTCCTAGAGTTTCAATACGCAAATTGTATTTAAGCAGAGGACGTTGTTCAAAGAAAACCTTATCTATTTCATTTCTTTCATGCATATGTAAATCATTTTCATGGTCTAGCAAATATTGTTCTAAAGGATCAGTAGGTGGAACAGCAATAGAAGCAAGACCAATTAATTTATCCTGACTAGGCAATTCTTTTCCATGATGATTTCTACTAAACTTGGAAAAGTAAAACTCATGAGACTCATCACCAAAGCTAACACCAACAGTTTGTTTATTACAATCTATCTTAGCACTAACTGTATTCAAGAAAGGTCTACCAAAGATAATGGGACAAAAGTAATCTTGTGGGGAACCAAGAACAAGAAAATCAGTAGGATATTTTATTTTCCCACACAAGACTTCAACATCTCTAATAATCCCAAATGGTGATATGGTGTCTCTATTAGCAAGTTTAATAGTAGCATCTATGTCTTCTATCTCAGCAGGTGCTATGTCTTTCATGATTTCTTCATATAAAGTGTAAGGAATAGCACTCACACTAGCACCCATGTCACATAAACCATGATAACAATGATCTCCTATTTTAACTGAAATAACAGGTGCGGGAGTCCTGGATTAGGGGGTCTCCGGATAGCCGGACTATATCCTTTAGCCGGACTGTTGGACTATGAAGATACGAGATTGAAGACTTCGTCCCGTGTTCGGATGGGACTCTACTTGGTGTGGAAGGCAAGCTAGGCAGTACGGATATGTATATCTCCTCCTTTGTAACCGACCTTGTGTAACCCTAGCCCCCTCCGGTGTCTATATAAACCGGAGGGTTTTAATCCGTAGGACAACATACAATCATACCATAGGCTAGCTTCTAGGGTTTAGCCTCTCCGATCTCGTGGTAGATCAACTCTTGTACTACTCATATTATCAAGAATAATCAAGCAGGACGTATGGTTTTACCTCCATCAAGAGGGCCCGAACCTGGGTAAAACATCGTGTCCCCTGCCTCCTGTTACCATCCGCCTTAGACGCACAGTTTGGGACCCCCTACCCGAGATCCGCCGATTTTGACACCGACATTGGTGCTTGTGAGAGTTCCTCTGTGTTGTCGCCGTTAGGCTTGATGGATCCTTCGATCATCGATAGTGATGCAGTCCAGGGTGAGACTTTTCTCCCCGGATAGATCTTTGTATTCGGCGGCTTCGCACTGCGGGCCAACTTGCTTGGCCATCTGGAGCAGATCGAGAGTTACTCCCCTGGCCATCAGGTCAAGTTTGGAAGCTTAAACTACATGGCCGATATCCGTGAAGACTTGATCTTCGACGGATTCGAGCCCCTGCCTAGTGCGCCGCACGACCACGATGAGCATGATTTAGCTCTGCCACCGGACAGTGTCCAGGAGATCGCACCGGCAACCGCTCCGACCCTAAATTCGGAGCCAGCTGCGCCTTCCATGGGCAGGTGGATAGACCTTCCCACGGAGGTTGCACTCTCATCTGCGATCGAGCCGAGTATCGACCTTACCCTTCATGAGAGCCGTGACACCGAACTACCTGATTCCTCCCCGGCCACGGACTCCCAATCCGATTGGGCGCCGATCATGGAGTTTACCTCCGCAGATATCTTTCAGCACTCGCCCTTCGACGACATACTGAACTCATTAAGGTCTCTCTCCTTGTTAGGAGAGTCCTGGCCGAACTATGTCCGGCAGGATTGGGATGCGGATGACGAAGAAATTCGCCGCCCACCCACCACCCACTTAGTAGCCATTGTCGACGACTTAACCGACATGCTCGACTTTGGATCCGAAGACATCAACGGCATGGACGACGATGTGGGAGGCGAAGAGGAACCACTGCCCACCGGGCACTGGACAGCCACCTCATCATACGATATATACATGGTGGACACACCCAAAGAAGGCAATGGCGATGAGACAGCGGAGGATGACCCGTCCAAGAAGCAACCCAAGCGCCGGCGTCAGCGGAGCCACTCTAAGTCTCGCCAAAGAAAAAGCAGTGACCCCGGCACAGGAGAAAATAGCACTCCGGACAGTGCCGAAGACGACAACAATCCCCTCCAGCAAGATCTGGGGCAGGAGGATGGAGAAGCCAGCCCTCCAGAGAGAGCGGCAGACGGAGAGGCGGAGGATGATAATTACATGCCTCCCTCCGAAGACGAGGCAAGCCTCGATGATGACGAATTCGTCGTGCCTGAGGTTCCCGTCGAACAAGAGCGCTTCAAGCGCCGGCTTATAGCCATGGCAAATAGCCTTAGGAAAAAGCAACAGCAGCTTCAAGCTGATCAAGATTTACTAGCTGACAGATGGACTGAAGTCCTTGTGGCCGAGGAATATAAACTCGAACGCCCCTCCAAGAGTTACCCAAAGCGTAGGTTGCTACCCCGACTGGAGGAGGAAGCACTCAAACCTACATCTTCAGCATATGATGCGGCGGACCGGCCACCTCGTGGCCGCGATAGAGAGGCATTTCAGCCAAAAGCTCAGCCCGCACCCCGCTGCCACTCAAATAAAAATGACAAAGCACGGGGAAACATGCTTGACCTGCAGACGTATTGGAGGACAAAGCAAAACATGCAAGATCGATCTACGGATCACGAGGCCACGCCACAACGCGAGACGATAGCCGTCACACTGGATACAGTAAAAGTAAATCCGGCTGGGCCGAACACAGCGTGCAAGACTCATTTGAGTTGCGTCGTGATATAGCCCAGTAGAGAGGCGCCGCACACCCCCTATGCTTCACAGACGAAGTAATGGATCACCAAATCCCAGAGGGTTTCAAACCCGTAAATATCGAATCATATGACGGCACAATAGATCCTGCGGTATGGATCGAGGATTTCCTCCTACACATCCACATGGCCCGCGGTGATGATATACACACCATCAAATACCTCCCACTCAAGCTCAAAGGACCAGCTCGGCATTGGCTCAATAGCTTGCCAGCAGAGTCCATTGGCTATTGGGAAGATCTGGAAGCCGCATTCCTCGAAAACTTCCAGGGCACTTATGTGCGACCGCCGGATGTTGATGGCTTGAGCCACATAATTCAACAGCCAGTGGAGTCGGCTAGGCAATTCTAGACACGGTTCCTAACAAAGAAGAATCAAATCGTCGACTGTTCGGATGCAGAAGACTTAGCAGCTTTTAAGCATAACATCTGCGACGAGTGGCTCACCCGACACCTTGGCCAGGAAAAGCCAAAATCTATGGCAGCCCTCACGACAGTCATGACCCGCTTTTGTGCGGGATAAGACAGCTGGCTGGCTCGCAGCAATAACATATCAAAGAAGCATGGTACTTCGGATACCAAGGATGGCAATCGTAGGTCACGCCGCAACAAACATAGGCCCCGCATTAACAGCGACAATACCGAGGATACGGCAGTCAATATCGGATTCAAAGGCTCTAAACCCAGTCAGCGCAAAAAGCCATTCAAAAGAAGCACCCCGGGCCCGTCCAGTTTGGACCGTATACTCGACCGCTCGTGTCAAATACACGGCACCCCAAACAAGCCAGCCAACCACACCAACAGGGATTGTTGGGTGTTCAAGCAGGCCGGCAAGTTAAATGCCGAAAACAAATATAAGGGGTCACATAGCGATGACGAGGAGGAGCCCCGGCAGCCGAACACCGGAGGACTGAAGAGGTTCCCCCCACAAGTGCGGACAGTGAACATGATATACGCAACCCACATCCCCAAGAGGGAGCGGAAGCGTACGCTAAGGAACATATATGCGTTGGAGCCAGTCGCCCCAAAGTTCAACCCATGGTCCTCTTATCCGATCACCTTCGATCGCAGGGACCACCCCACTAGTATCCGTCATGGAGCATTCACCGCACTAGTCCTAGACCCAATCATTGACAGATTTCACCTCACTTGAGTCCTTATGGATGGCGGCAGCAGCCTGAACCTGCTTTACAAGGACACAATGCGCAAAATGGGTATAGACCCCTCAAGGATCAAACCCGCAAAAACGACCTTCAAAGGCGTCATACCAGGTGTAGAGGCTCATTGCACAGGCTCAGTCACGCTGGAAGTGGTCTTCGGATCCCCGGATAACTTCTGAAGCGAAGTGTTAATCTCCGATATAGTCCCGTTCCATAGTGGCTATCATGCACTGCTCGGGCGAACCGCATTTGCGAGATTCAATGCGGTACCGCATTATGCATACCTCAAGCTCAAGATGCCAGGACCTCGGGGGGTCATCACAGTTAATGGAAACACAGAGCGCTCTCTCCGCACGGAGGAGCACACTACGGCCCTCGCAGCAGAAGCGCAAAGCAGCCTCTTAAGGCAATCCACTAGTTCGGAGATTAAGGACCCGGACACCTTCAAGAGCGCCCGGAGTAATCGGCAACAAGATCGCCTGGCACGTTCCGAGCTCGCATAGCAATGCGGCCCCCACCCCGGTCCCAGCCAAACAGTCAAATCTGTGCCACGCGTACATAATTACGCATTAAAAATACCATGGGCACAGGTGGGGAGGGGGCACGACTACGGCACGCCCCAAGACGCGGCTCAACCGCACTAGGGGCTTCCCGCTCTGTTATTTTTCTCTTTCAGGACTTCTATCTCTGGAAATCCTGTCTAGTAGTATGATTGCCGGACACATGATGCAGCAACGAAGGAGGCCGAAAGCTACGTCGCACCGCGAACTCCCAGGTGGATTACGATAACGAGTGAAATAATTGCTTTAATACCATTCCTCAGCTTGCCCTTGGAAGGGACATGTCAAATAGTCCTACTTTTTGCTTATCGCACTACTTGTATCATTCAGCTTTAACGCACCTTCTTGAATAAACAATGCATAGCACTAAGACTATTATTGCATTCTTCTTTTATATATATATATATATGTTCATTCATGACATCTAGCACCCGTACACTATGGTACGGCAAATACGCCAGGGGCTTAAGCATACCCCATAATACGGCGTGAGAAGTACGAACACTTTTGATAGTGCGGCACCCCGAACTTATAGCACTATATGCATCAGCTACGAATCATGTCTTGGGTCAATAGTTGAGTTTGCCCGGCTCCCATGTTTTGGTACCTTACGTTCCGCTATATCGGCTAAGGTAGCATTGGGAGAACTACTGCGATTATGCCCCGGTTCTGCTGGGCTAAGCACCTCAGTAGAGAAAGCTAAAACTGACTGTCATGATAAGGCGAGAGACCGGTCGCTGTTCAAGAGGTTTCGAGTCCCTAAAGACTTATGCCGCTTAGAGCGAGGAGTCGGCTTTGTCCGTCTTAAGGCGTGTATAGCGCCCCGAATTCGGCCTTCCGAATACTAGGGGCTTCGCCAAAATTTAAAATTATAAAATTCTATGGCTAAGTGAGAGTGATAAAGCATTATAGTCCGATTGCCTTGTTCGTTGTGCTGAGCACCTCCCTCGAAGGACCCAAAAATGGGAACAAGAGTGCTCAGGTTTATCCCGAACACCCCAGCACTCGTGGCATGGGGGCAGAAGCTGACGACTAGCCATCTCTCAGATTTGATAAACAGCCGAACAGAAGGTAATATTTTAAATTCAAACAAGCGTTGCATAGCGCATATGAACAAGTTTTCATAATACAGGATCACACGAGCAAGTTCATTCAAATATTACACCTTTCGCACACTCGTCCGCTACAAGATGGGAACCCTTCAGGACACCCTCATAATACATCTCGGGGTGGCGATGCTCCTTGCCCTGCGGTGGCCCCTCCTTCACCAGCTTCACGGCGTCCATCTTGGCCTAGTGCACCTTCGCGCGGGTGAAAGCCCAGCGTGCACCTTTGATGCAGACAGACCGCTTGATGACTTCCAGCCATGGGCAGGCATCCACAAGCCGCCTCACCAAGACGAAGTAGCTGTTGGGAAGGGCGTCGCCAGGCCACATCCGGACTATAAAGCCCTTCATGGCCTGTTCGGCCGCCTTGTGCAGCTCGACCAGTTGCTTCAGCTGGTCGCTCAGAGGCATCGGGTGTTCGGTCCCAGTATACTGAGACCAGAACAGCTTCTCCGTCGAGCTTCCCTCCTCGGCCTGGTAAAACTTTGCGGCATCCGACACGCTGCGGGGAAAATCTGTGAATGCTCCTGGAGAGCTCCGGACTCGGGTAAGTAACAAGTAATTTACTTTCACATGCTTGCTTTGTATATTGAATGCCTTACCCGCCGCTATCTTCCTCATTGCCTCAATCTCCTGGAAGGCCTTGTGGGCTTCAGCCTTGGCATTCTTTGCGCTCTCAAGGGCCGCGACAAGCTCAGACTCTCGCGTCTTCGGGTCAAGCTCCAACGCCTCGTGCTTCGTCATGAGAACTTGGAGCTCTTGCTGCACCTCACCCACCCGTGCCTCTTGCTTTTCCCGCTCGGTGCGCTCCTGGGCCGCTTTGTTTTCAGCCTCGGATAGCGCTTGCTTCAGGGCCACCACTTCAGTCGTGGCCCCTGGCAAATTCATGATGATCCTATCATTTTGCAATCGCATCTTATATATATATATATATATATATATATATATATATATATATATATATATATATATATATATAGACTAGGTATTACTTACCTTTGCTCTCCTCGAGCTGCCTCTTAGCAAGGCTGAGCTCTTTCTCGGACCCCTCGAGGTCCTGCTTTAGTGCGGCGACCTCCGCAGTGAGTGCGGCAGAGGTCAGCAGCGAAGCCTGCATACGCATATAGACATACTTATGTTAGACTCCTACAGATATTATTTGATCTTCTATTCGGCTTTTCTTTGTGAACACCAAACAGAGCATCAAGGGCTACTGTCTATGCGGTAATATTTTTCCTATATTTTAAATACTTACCTCAAAGCATGTTAGAAGGCTGGCACAGGCTTCAATCAGTCCGCTCTTGGCGGACTGAACCTTCTTGATCACCGCACTCATAATAGTGCGGTGCTCTTCGTCGATGGAAGCGCCGTGAAGCACTCCCAGCAGGTTGTCCGGTGCCTCTGGATGGACAGAGGTCACCGGCACGGGCGTCTTAGCATTTCTGGAAGGGGCCGCCTGCCTGAGTCCGGAACCACTGGAGGTTCCGGCACGGTGTTCGGCTGAGAGCCGAGCTTGGAGCCCCTGGGAGCCTTGCTCCCTTTGCTCCTGGAGTCCGGAAGGTCGCCTTGAGGCGCCTCCGGGACTGTCTCCCCCCGGCTCAGTGCCCCTTGAGACAACACCTCAGCATTATCTGTAGGGAAAGAGGAGGAGGCGGTCGGAAGTGGATTGCTATCCATATCTGACGAATCCAAGGAGCCGTCCGACGAGGATACGTCGATACGGTCTTGGGGTGGTCTGCATAATCATATTTGGCGTTAGGAGAAGCAGTGCGACAAAGGAATGCTATGAGTTACTCTGGTATCCGAATACTTACGACTTCGCCAGGGGCTTGGCCCTAAGCAGCCACTCGTCTTCGCCTTCGGCGGCGGTGGTGGAGTAGTCCGGAAGGTGAGTCCTTCCTTTCTTGGACCCTTCGGCCTCCCCGGTTGGGGCGGCCTTCCTTTTCTTGTCTCCCCCGGCTGGAGGGGGAGCATCTTCATCTTCCTCCTCCTCATCTTCATGGGAGGAGTGCGTCGCGGAGTTATCGGACGATGAGTCCGATACCACCTGGCGCCGGGAACTCTTTTGGGTTCCCTTGGCCTTCTTCTTGGTCTTCTCCGGCACCATATAAGGAACCGGAGTCAGCATCTCCGTCAGGAGAGCGCCCGTAGTGTGTTCGGGTAGAGGGGCCGGACAGTCGATCTGCTCCGGTGCCTCCACCCAGTCCTGTTAAAGGCATGAGAGCTCAGACCCCGCACAGGGTTAAGCTATGGGAAATAAATATCCTGCCAAATGTACAGAACTTACGGATTCGCAGGGCGCTTCGCGCTTAGCCCGCGGTCCTCGGTGAGAGAGGGAGGGACCTCGGCGCCCTTGAACAGCACCCTCCAGACGTCTTTGTGCGTCGTGTCGAAGAGCTCGCTTAGAGTCTGGTGCCGGGCCGGGTCGAAGTCCCATAAGTTGAAATCCCGTTGCTGACACGGGAGGATCCGGCGGAAGAGCATGACTTGGACTATGTTGACAAGCTGAAGTTTCTTGCTTGTCATGTTCCGGATACATTTCTGGAGTCCGTCCAGCTCCACCGATGAACCTCAGGACATGCCCTTCTCCTTCCAGGAAGTGAGCCGCGTGGGGATTCCGGATCGAAACTCGGGGGCTGCCGCCCAGTTGGTGGCACGCGGCTCAGTGATGTAGAACCGCCCCAACTGCCACCCCTTTATGGTCTCCATGAAGGAGCCGTCGAGCCATGTAACGTTGGGCATTTTGTCCACCATGTCTCCACCGCATTCCGCCTGTTGGCCACCCACCACCTTCGGCTTGATATTGAAGGTCTTCAGCCACAGGCCGAAGTGGGGCCGGATGCGAAGGAAGGCCTCGCACACGACAATGAACGCCGAGATGTTGAGGATGAAGTTCGGGGCCAGATCATGAAAGTCCAGCCCATAGTAGAACATGAGGCCGTGAACAAATGGATGGAGGGGAAATCCTAGTCCGCGGACGAAGTGGTGGAGGAAGACCACCCTCTCGTGGGGTTCTGGGGTAGGGATGACCTACCCCGCGGCTGGCAGCCGGTGCACGATATTCGCGGCTAAGTATCCGGCTCCGCGTAACTTTTTGATGTGCCCCTCCGTGACAGAGGAGGCCATCCACTTGCCTCCCGCTCTGGAAATGTTTTGAGAGAGTTCAGGAGGAGGATGCGGACTTGGGCGCTGGAGCTCGAGTGCGCGAGAATGGATGAACAAGGAGGAAGAAGGCGTGGGTAGAAAAAGGTGAGATCTTATCCCTTTATAAGGGCGGACTAAACTATGCGCCTCCACTAGCCTGGTAAAACTCGCATGTCCACTAAGCATCGTAATTGATGGCGCGGTTAGGTTACCCACGTCCGTATTGATGAGAATCCCGTAATAAGGGGAACACGATCTCTGCTTTGATAAGACGTGTCAAGAAACCGCCTCGCGTTATGTGCGGGGCCGGTTAAAGAAAATCGGTTCAAATAATTACCGGGTCGTGGCATGATGCCATGCTGCCAAAACGTGTCAGCAGATTAGATTTGTGGAAATGTAATTCTCTCTATGGTGGTATGTGGAACTTATTTTGCAGGGTCGGACACTATCCCTGTATTCAAACTCTTCGGTGGTGTATTCGGAGGAGGAACCCGCCTTGCAATGCCGAAGACAACACTGCGCGCCAGACTCATCGTCATTGAAGCCTGGTTCAGGGGCTACTCAGGGATTCCTGGATTAGGGGGTCTCCGGACAGCCGGACTATATCCTTTAGCCGGACTGTTGGACTATGAAGATACGAGATTGAAGACTTCGTCTCGTGTCCGGATGGGACTCTACTTGGCGTGGAAGGCAAGCTAGGCAATACGGATATGTATATCTCCTCCTTTGTAACCGACCTTGTGTAACCCTAGCCCCCTCCGGTGTCTATATAAACCGGAGGGTTTTAATCCGTAGGACAACATACAATCATACGATAGGCTAGCTTCTAGGGTTTAGCCTCTCCGATCTCGTGTTAGATCAACTCTTTTACTACTCATATTATCAAGAATAATCAAGCAGGACGTAGGGTTTTACCTCCATCAAGAGGGCCCGAACCTGGGTAAAACATCGTGTCCCCCGCCTCTTGTTACCATCCGCCTTAGACGCACAGTTCGGGACCCCCTACCCGAGATCCGCCGGTTTTGACACCGACAACAGGCATGCCAACAACAGGTCTATGTTTAACTCTTTTATCAGGTTTAGCAATTCTAGTAGCTTCTTCACAGAAGTAAATAACATGCCCATCCATATCTTCCTCTAGGAGATATTTAACCATAGCAATATGAGGTTCAACTTTAATTTGTTCATTAGTTTTAGGTGTTCTAATATAGCTTTTGTTAACCACGGTTGAAACTTTAGCATGTTCCTTAATCCTAACAGGGAAAGGTGGTTTCTCAATATCAGCAAAAGGAACAACTGGATCAACATTATAAAGTATAGTTTCTTCTTTAACTGGTATTGGTTCTTTAATTTCTTATTTAATAGGCGGGTGGTATTTTAACCACTTCTCCTTAGGGAGTTCAACATGAGTAGAAAATGATTCACAAAAGGAGGCTACTATCTCAGAGTCAAGTCCATATTTAGTGCTAAACTTTTGAAAAGCATCAGTATCCATAAAAGATTTAACACAATCATACTTAATTTTTATACCTGACTCTTTACCTTCGTCGATTTTCCAGTCTTCAGAGTTGCATTTAATTCTTTCCAAAAGATCCCGCTGGAATTCAATAGTCTTCTTCATAAATGAACCAACACAATAAGTATCAAACATGGTTTGATCATTAGGAGAAAGCCGAGCATAAAATTTTTGGATAATAATTTATCTTGAGACCTCATGATTGGGGCATGAATATAACATTGACTTAAGCCTCCCCAAGCTAGAGCGATACTTTCTCCTTCGCGAGGCCAAAAATTATATATATAATTCCGATCAGGATGAACTAGATGCATAGGATAATTTTTTTGGTGGAACTCCAATTTCAAACAATTCCAATTCCATGATCTAATATCATCACATAGCCTATACCATGCTAATGATTTTCCCTCCAAAGATAAAGGGAAAACCTTTTTCATCACTTCATCCCTGGGTAAACCTGCAAGCTTAAACAATCCACAAATTTGTTCCGCATATATCAAGTGCATATCAGGATGTTCGGTTCCATCTCCTGCGTAAGGATTAGCTAGCAGTTGTTCTATCATACCGGAAGGAATTTCATATTCAATATTTTTAGTAGGTGCAGTATGTTGAGGGGTAATTAGTTGTGGTTCCGGACAAGGTGAAGATACCTCGAACAAACCCCTCAAGGGATTGTTTTCCATAGTAACAAGTGACAATAAACTTCAGCACACTATATAAATGTTTCCTTACAAATTCCACTTACCAAAGGCGCTTCACTCCCGGCAACGGTGCCAGGAAATAGCCTTGATGACCCATAAGTATAGGGGATCAATTGCAGCTCTTTTCGATAAGTAAGAGTGTCGAACCCAACGAGGAGCAGAAGGAAATGACACTACTAGGGAAAACCTTATACACAGAGGTATAGCAGTAGTGTTGGTCAAAACTCGGCGCTAGCGCCACTTAGTAGTACCGCTTGTTGCAAAACCACGCTACAACCATTGTTTTAGCAGTAGCGTGTCTTCACGGAGAAGCGCTACTACTAAAATTCCCTCACTAATGCCGGTAGGCTAGGAATAGTAGTAGTGGTTCACCCAGAAGCACGCTACTTCTAAAAACTTTGTAGCAGCGCGTTTATGCTGTAGAGCGCTACTGCTATGAAAAAGAAAATAAATAGAAAAATAAGTAGAAAAGTAAATGAAAATGAAAGAAATAGAAAAAGGGGAAATGAAAAAAAGAAAATGTAAAGAAAACAAAAGAAAAAGAAAACTAAAACAGAAAGGAATAGTTGTAGCGCGTTTCTCTGGAACACGCTATAGCTATCTTAGCTATAGCGTGTTTCGGCAAAACGTGCTACTGCTAGTTTGACTCAAATCCCCGCAGCCCAGGCTCAAAATTTTGCTAAGTCCTTTCCCCCCTCTCTACTCCCGGCCCCCCCTATCCCCCAACTGCTCCATCGCAGCCGTCGCCATGCCGCCTTCGACCACACCGCCACCGCCCGAGGCCGCCTTCGACCACACCGCCGCCGCCCGCCGCCTTCGACCACACCGCCGCCGCCTGAAGCCGCCCTCGACCTCACAGCCGCCGCCCGAG
>NC_041384.1:422730263-422770748 GCF_002162155.2 Triticum dicoccoides
GAGGCCATCATCGACCTCACCGTCGCCTCCCTCTAGCTCACTGCCGCCGCCCTCGACCTCACCGCCGCCGCCCGAGCCAGAGCCTGCCCTCGCTGCCGACCGTAAGGCTCTGCCTCTCCTGTCCCCTACCCTCCTCTCTCTCCCTCTGCTAGGGCAATTCATATATATGTTGATACTGTGTTGATGTTCATATGAACCCGAGGTGTTCATATGAACCCTAGATTTTTTAGGGCAGTAGGCATTTTATAGCATTTAGGAAAAATGATTAGCAATTTTTTTAGGAAATTAGCTAGGGCAATTTTTATGAAAATACCTAAACAGTAATTCCATTTAGCTTTAAACTAATAGAGGGTATATAAATAATAGTAGCATTTAGATTTAAATTAACAGAGGCTATAAACAAAAAACACTTAGCTATAAAAAAATATTTGGACTATGGACTTGAATATTTTTGAAGAAATTGGGTGTAGGTACTAAGCTCTTGCTGTGGAAATTTTGGTGAGGTCAGAAGGGTTAGAGAAAATGGAGTTCCTAGACTTTTAGCTTTATACAAAAAACAAAAGTATTTAGCTATAAATAAAAAACAGTAGCTATGGCATATAGCTATAAACAAAAAACAGAATTGTTTTTCTTTTCAAAAACTTGGTCAAACTAATTGTTGCTATGTAAACAAAAAACAAGACTGTTTTTATATGATATATGTCATTGATGTTCATTTGCATATTCCATTATTGTTGATTATATCTTTTCATTGAAGTGGCCATGTTATATGCAAATTCCTCAATAGTGTTTGCTCATGTTATATATTTTCATTGAAGTTGTTCGATTGTGCCCAAGTGGCTTTGTTGTTTCCAGGGAATGATGCTGAGTGGCCTATGTTTTGCCGGAATGTTGATTCATTTCTGTTCTGGCAAATTTCAGATTCTCGATTTGTCCACTTTTTAGCAAAGGTCATGCCGAAATTTTCCGTGAATTTCGGCATGACTTGTGCTACAAAGTAGGACATATCGAGTGCCCAGGATTTGCCGCACCAGGAAGGAGTCAACATTCATGTAAAACAATAGGCCTTTTTTATGTCATTATTCATTTTTTTAGGTCTAGAATTAATTGACTAGATTTAATCATAGGAAACATGGCTAGCAACGATGAAGGACAGGGTTCTGGTGATTGAGACGACGTCTACCGGGCGGCAGACGAATTTTTTAGCCTTGCCGACGATCAACTGGTGGCATCGGGGACTGAGACCGACACGTAGACCGGTGCTGAGACTGAGACAGGTGCTGAGACTTAGACCGGCATCGAGACCGGCGCTGAGACTGAGACCGACGCTACCTCGGGGAGCGGAGCCGGTGTAGAACCGAAAGAAAAGAGGCAACGACTTCCTAACAAACTCAGGACTACTAGACTGGTGGTCACGGAGGTGGACGACGGCAATTTTGAGCCAAGGGTGCCCGAGGAAGCGCGTCGATGCTACGACAATCAAATAGGCTGCATCGTACGGACAACCTCCACCATCAACGATGAGAAACTATAGAAGATAGAAAATATGAGGAGCTCCCTCCTAAAGAAGTTTCACCAGATATTCTTGTTCCTGGGCTGGAATGAGAAGGATTATGAAGATCCAGATGAGGACCCAGCAATGAAGAAGATAAACAAACACACCATGAAAAAGTTTAGCGACGCGTTGGCCGCCTGGAAAAATTGAGTGAAAGCAAAGATCATCGACAAGAAGGAACCCTACTCCGAGATTGTAAAGGATAATCCGACAATCATGGAAGAGCAGTTTCAAATATTCAAGGAGGCTTGCGAGGCCGAAGCTGCCAAAAAAAAGTCTAAGTACATGAAGGAGCTTCAAGAGAGGAACATTGGGAGCCACCACCTCGGAAGTTGTGGTTACGGCGGAAAGAGGTCCAAATGGGCCAAGGAGGACGCGGAAGCCGCGAGTCTGGGCATCCCAGACCCCTTGGCGGATTTCACCGTCCCGCAGGAGCGTGACGTCCTCAGGGCCCGGCACCGTTGGGACCCAGTGAAGAAGGTTTACGAGACAAAATCGGTCATTACGGAGTTCAGGAGACTGTTGGTAATTTTAGTTTCTGATCAATTTGACTGCACACGTTAGTCATATTTGTAAACGATCCTTGTGCCTTTTGCAGAGAGAGCAGCACTGGATTGCGGCCGAACGCGACTCGCCGTCTGAGGCATTGGCGAGGCCCAAGTGGGACACTCCATTCAACCGGGCGTTGAACATATTGAAACGACAACCGATGGATACTCGGCCATCGTATGGATGCGTGCATGGTGTCGGAGACGGCGCCACGTGGAAGAAGTACTACCATGAGATCATGGAGGAGAGAAAGGAAAGACGGAGGTTAACTGAAGAAAACATCGACAAGAAGGTTGAGATTGCGGTTGAGAAGAAATCATCTCAGACAGTCGCAACAGCGGTAGCTGCCGCAAAACAGGTGGTTGTAGATTTGTCTACTTCCTTGGTGACGGGCGTTTTCACTTGGACAAGGCAAAATCCAGAAAAAAAATGCCGAGGACTTTCCCCTTGCTGACTTCTTGGAGAGCAGCTCGACTAGCGTTGCACCAGCACCTGCTCCCGCACCTGCTCCCGCACCGGACGTGCTCAGTGGTGCTTCGTCTTTGGCTGAGCTCGACGCCCTCACGGTATCTGTCACACCGGCCCCTTCAATATAAATGTATAATCTCCCATTTTCATTGCCTTCTGGATGTCTCACGTCGCAGACTTTTCTTTGCAGGCCGACAAAACCCTATGCTCCATATTGATCGGCAACCAGAAGGTGGACGTGGGGAAGGTGGCGATAATGGACCCGAAGGAACCATTGTTCCACAGCCGTCTGATCCCCCGAATGTCTTCAAGGTTTCCGTGGACAGTGTCAAACTGGGCCACGAGAATTTGCGTCCTCCAATACTAGTGGGGGATGATGACGAGACTCCGCGGCGGCTTGGTGATTGTTGCAATGGGTGGGTCCTGTTGTGGCCAAAGAGTCTGCTTCGTCTGGAGGCAGCCGGGAGCACACCCACGAGCATGCAGCCTCAGCAAGGTATGAACATCAACACCCCACCTACCCAATTAGCGTCGGGTGTCGAGTTGGGTGATAGCGGACGGGGTAAGGAGGAGGCTCCATTAGTCGCTGATGACATCGCCATGGATGAGGATGAGGACGACGATGGCGCTGAACAGTATGTCTATACTGGTGCCTCCTCAGGGTTTGAGCATCATGAGTCGGTGCCTGAATTGCCGTCTCAATGTATTATGGACGACCTTCAGGTAGTAAAGAAGTCTAGGAAGAGAGCGAGGAAAGGCAAAAAAGCTGACTCTATGATCCAACCGCCTTAGCAGCCTCGGCTTCAGGACCGTATAGTTATCCCCGATGCGGATAAATGGCATATCCCCGGTCAACCAATCCTACCTGCAACAGTGCTATGGGTCAGATTCGGCGATCTAAGGAGACTTCATGATGATGTGCTGCGGGTAGAGAAAGGCCTCATCGCCTCGAAAGATCCAGGATACCCACTCTACGTGGTTAACGTTCCGCGGCAAATGTCGTACGTCGATAGCTTCCCCGCAGATAAGTTCTTCCTCTGATTCGATTACATATTTGACATGTTTCACCTGAAGAAGCTGGATTTTACGTTTGTCCGCCTTTATGCCTTGCACATGAACTACATCATCGGGGGTGAGCAGATATCTCATATCTATGTCGCTGACCCGTACTATATGCACGAGGGCTTCTTGGGAGTCTGCGCAAAGCACCGTGAATACGCGAGGGATTACATCGTCAGTTTCATGCTCGCCAATAAGGACAAGGAGGCGATTCTCGTGCCTTATCATCCCGTGTAAGTCATCCGCGCTGCTATCCTTCCTTCGATTTCAATCATTCATTTGCACGGTGGAGGCTAATTAATTTGAGGTGTACTTATTTTGCGCAGCGGCGGGCACACCGTCCTCATCATCCTCTACCCCCGATTCTCCCACGCTCTTTACTTGGACTCGTCGAAGAACATTCACAAAAAGGATTACACCCACATCAAGGATGTTCTCAACAGTGCTATGTTTTACTACCAAGCAAGGGGTGGAGAGGTTAGGGACAAGAAGAGAAGGGGCGGCATGGTCGCCTTGGGCCATAAGACCGATTTCTCCTGCATCCAGCAACCGAACGATTCTCTTAATGATGGATTCTATGTCCTACACCACATGCTGGAGTACAGACGGGATCACCAGAACCTTTGCATGTCACCTAGATCCGGTGATGCCCATATTCTGCCATGGGGAAAGGACATAGGAGATATCGAGGATCATCGACTTCGAGCTGAGTTCTATAACATCCAGCGCGAACTTGCCCAAATCATCATGAAGGAGGTCGTCGGAAAAACAGGGATGTTCTTCGGAGAAGGACAAATGTCGCGGGAAGACATCCAAACATGGACAGCCTCTCAGCGTCTCGACATGAATCCTTTCACTAAGCTCGAGGACTATCTCCCTGACTTGGATGGATGGAACGACATGTTGGAGTGATTGTCGATATATGACAATGTGTCCATTTAGTCCATACTTTCTGTATGACAAAACTTTGAGTTATGCACGGTGAAACTTTATTTGTGATGTAATTAAACCATGCTCCTCCTCGACTAGCGAAAATCACTCTAGTTAGGGCATTTTGGGGTATGATGAACTTTGTTATTTATGCTTATGATATGTTGTTTCTATTTTTGCCAAGTCTGTCTCTTTCTGTTGCTCAACTATATATGTTGCATATCATCGACTCATGTGATGATGCAGGTGCATAGATCATAGATGGCGAAGAAGTGCTACGCCAGGAGTATATATACGACAAGTGGCCGGAGTGTCAGGCCCAGGTGTACCGGTTTCCGGTTTCCGAGCGACAGGCAGTAGTTAGTTTAGGTTCACGCTAATGCGAGAGAGGGATACGAACTCATGTACTCAAAGTGATAGCTCTTCTCACGTATATCATTGTTTAGATAGATGATGATGTATTTGCAAGTAATCGAGACTTGTATCGCTATTTTCGAGATGATGACGAGAGACCACTTTGTGTTGGATGATGATTATGATGATGACATGATTTGATGAGACTAATTGTATGTATATGCTATGATTACATTTGTATGTGTATGATATGCTAAAGATTATTGTATAAAGCCTATTCAAATACAAAACAAATACAAAACAAATATGCAGGGAAAAAACTAATAAAACTAGTAGTAGCGAGGGGGCAAAATTTAGCAGTAGCGCCGCCTCACTAGTAGCTCTACCCAGTAAACAGCGCTGCAGATAATATCAGCAGTGCCCTTTTCTAAAGAGCGCTACAGCTATTCATGTATAGCAGTGGCGTGGGACAACAGGCGCTACTGCTATACGTTAGTTGTAGCACCTTATTAGTAGCGCCGGTCCCCGCGCTACCGAGAGGCCCAAAACCCACGCTGCTGCTAGGCTTTTCCCTAGTAGTGTGACAAGTGGTTTTCAGTAAGGTATTGTCTACAAGTGCTGAAATTATAAGTAACGAGTAGTTTGATAGCAAGATAATTTGTAACGAGCAAGTAACGATAATAGTAACGAAAGTGCAGCAAGGTAGCCCAATCCTTTTGAGGCAAAGGACAGGCCAAAACAGTCTCTTATGATAAGCAAATCATTCTTGAGGGTACACGGGAATTTCATCTAGTCACTTTCATCATGTTGGTTTGATTTGTGTTCACTACTTTGATAATTTGATATGTTGGTGGACTGGTGCTTAGGTGTTGTTCTTACTTGAACAAGCCTCCTACTTATGATTAACCCTCCTGTAAGCATCCACAACTACGAGAAAAGTATTAAGAATAAATTCTAACCATAGCATTAAACTTTTGGATCCAGTCGGTCCCTTATGAAAAAGCGCATAAACTAGGGTTTAAGCTTCTGTCACTCTTGCAACCCACCATCTAATTGCTACTCCACAATGCATTCCCTTAGGCCCAAATATGGTGAAGTGTCATGTAGTTGACGTTCACATGACACCACTAAGGGAATAACAACATACATACTATCAAAATATCGAACACATATCAAGTTCACATGATTACTTGCAACATGATTTCTCCCGTGACCTCAAGAACAAAACTAACTACTCACAAATGATAAACATGTTCATGATCAGAGGAGTATTAAATAGCATAATGGATCTGAACATATAATCTTCCACCAAATAAACCATATAGTAATCAACTATAAGATGTAATTAACACTACTAGTCACCCACAAGCACCAATCTACAGTTCCGGTAACAAGATTGAACACAAAAGATGAACTAGGGTGTGAGAGGAGATGGTATTGTTGAAGATGTTGATGGAGATTGCCCTCCCCAAGATGGGAGAGTTTTTGGTGATGATGATGATGATGATGGTGATGATTTCCTCCTCCGGGAGGGAAGTTCCCCCGGCGGAATCGCTCCGTCGGAGGGCAAAAGTGCTCCTGCCCAAGTTCCTCCTTGAGGCGGCGGCGCTTCCTCCCGAAAGTCCTCCTCTTATTTTTTCTAGTTCAAAATGACTTATATACAAGAAGATGGGCACCAGAGGTGGGCTGAGGTGGCCACAACCCACCAGGGCGCACCTGGGGGGCCTGGCGCGCCCATGTGGGTTGTGCCCACCTGGTGGCCCCCCTCTAGTGTTTATTGGCTCCAGTATTTCTTAAATAATCCATAAAAAATCTCCGTGAAGTTTCAGCTCATTTGGAGTTGTGCAGAATATGTGGCCTGATGTAGCTTTTCCAGGTCCAGATTTCCAGCTGCCGGAATTCTCCCTCTAGGTGTGTTCCTTGCAAATTATGAGAGAAAAGGCATTAGAATTACTCCAAAAAGCATTATTATGGATTAAAACATTATAAATAACAGTAAGAAAACATGATGAAAAATGGATGTATCAGTTCTCTATTAAAAGGAGGCATTAATATCCCTTAGTTTCCATTTGGACCCCGCTGCCACAAGACAGTAGGACAAAAGATGTCATGCAAGTTCTTTCCATAAACACGTATGACTATTTACAGAATACATGCCTACATTATATTTATGAACTGGAGCTAGTGTTGTATCGCCCTAGGTTATGAATTTCACATGATGAATATCATCCAACAAATTACCGATCCAATGAGTACGAATTTATCCTATATTGTTCTTGCTAAGTTACTACTGCTATCCTTACTCTACACTTGCTACAAAATTACTGCTATCACTATTACGTTACTATTGCTACTGCTACTATTATCAAAACTATCATACTACTTTGCTACTGATCACTTTGCTACAGATAATTAATCTCCAGGTGTGGTTGAATTGACAACTCAGCTACTAATACTTGCAAATATTCTTTGGCTCCCCTTGTGTCAAATCTATAAATTTGGGTTCAATACTCTACCCTCGAAAATTTTTGCGATCCCCTATACTTGTGGGTTATCAAGACATTTTTCTGGCGCCATTGCCGGGGAGCATAGATATACTTGGTGAGTCACTTGGGATTATTATCAATTTATAACCATGAAGAATCTGAAGGATGCTAAGACTAAGATTTTTCCCTCTAAGACGAGGGGAGGTAAGGAACTGCCATCTAGCTCTGCTTTAGATTCACCTTCTGTTATAAGTAAACTTGCAACACCACCACATGCTATTAATCCTGATATGTCGTAAGTTGTTGATGATGCTACTTCTGCTATGAATGATACTTATGATGATGCTAGTACCTTGCTTGATGATAATGATGTGCCACTTGGTGATTTTCTTGATGAACAAATTGCTAGAGTAAGACAAAATGATGTTGTTGAAACTGATGATGAGCTTGAAACTGAAAACCTTGAAACACCTACTAGAACTAGCCCTCCTAGATATGAATTACCTAAGGTACCGGAAGGCTATATTAAGAATGAAGAGACAACTAGAGACATTCTTGCTTGTAAGGATAGAGATGATCTAGAGAAATTATTATGCAAGTATAAAGAAAAATCTCTGAATGCTAGAATGCAATATGATGAGGATTATGAATTCTCTGTCGACCCAGAGTCAATTACTTTGGTTGAATCCGATCCTTTCCATGGTTATGAAACTGAAACTGTTGTGGCACATCTTACTAAGTTGAATGACATAGCCACCCTTTTTGCTCATGATGAGAAAACTCGCTATTACTATATTCTTAAATTATTTCCGTTCTCATTAAAGGGCGATGCTAAAGCTTGGTACAATACTCTTGCTCCTGGTTGTGTGCATAGTCCCCAGGATATGATTTATTACTTCTCTACAAAATATTTCCCTGCTCATAAGAAACAAGCTGCCTTGCAGGAAATATTTAACTTTGTGCAAATTAAAGAAGAGAGTCTCCCACGGGGAGGCTTTGCCAATTTCTTAATGCTTTGCCTGATCATCCTCTTAAGAAAAATGAAATACTTGATATCTTCTATAATGGACTAACTAATGTTTCTAGGGATTTCCTAGATAGTTGTGCCAGTTGTGTTTTCAGGGAATGAACTATTGGACAAGCTGGAGAATTATTGGATAACATATTGAAAAATTATGATTATTGGACTCTTCCTGAACCACCGCTTAAACCCACTCCAAAGAAGAGGGGTATCTTATATCTCAGTCCCGAAGATATGCAAGAGGTAAATAAATCTATGAAGGAAAAAAGTTATTAAAGCTAAGGATGTCAAAAATTTACCTCCTATTGAAGAAATACATGGGCTTGATACACCATCACTGCCTAAGGTGGTAGAGGTAAATTCTATAATGAAATTCAATGATAATGACAATCCTCACAATATGCACCCTAGCCAATGCCTTTATGAGTTTGAAAACTACATTAGAAAACAAGATCACTTCAATGCAAATGTTATGAAATAATTGAAATACAATTCTGATAAGATTGCTCGCTTGAGTGACTTGTTATTTAGAATCTCAAATGATGTTAGAGGTGTGGGAAAGCATGCTTCTATGGTTCAAACTCGGTTAGAACAAGTTGCTAAATCTCAAAGAGAGTTGCTTGATGAAATGGATAATAATATAAGTGACTTTGCTGTTAGAGTTGCAACTAGAGGAGGTAAAATGACTCGGGAACCACTTTATCCTGAGGGACACCCAAAAATAATTGAACAAGTCTCTCAAAGAGTTAACACTGATGCACGTAGTCCTTCTAAAAAGAAAAGGAAGAAGAAAATGATAGGACTTTGCATGCTTCTAGTGAACCTGAAGTAGAAAAACCTCCTGATAATGATAATGAAGTCTCTATCCCTGATGCTGAAACTCAACATGGTAGTAAACACTCACCTTCTGATAATGAAAAAGATAATGATGAGGTTCATGAAAATACTCAACCAAATAATGAAGAACCAGACAATGATGTTGAGATAGAACTTGCAGTTGATATTGATAACCCACAACCTAAAAATATACGATATGATAAAAGAGACTTTGTTGCTAGAAAACATGGTAAGGAAAGAGAACCGTGGGTTCAAAAACCTATGCCCTTTCAACATAAGTCAACTAAAAAGAAAGATGATGAAGAATTTGAACGCTTTGCTAAAATGTCGAGGCCAGTCTTTTTGTGTACTCGCTTGACTGATATCCTTAAAATGCCTCCTTATGCAAAGTACATGAAAGACATCATCACCAATAAGAGAAAATACTGGAAGCTGAAATCTCCACTATGCTTGCTAATTATAATTTTAAAGAAGGAGTACCTAAAAAACTTGGACATCCGGGAATACCAACTATACCTTGCTCCATCAAAAGAAATTATGTGAAAACTGCTTTATGTGATTTAGGAGCTGGTGTTAGTGTTATGCCTTTCTCTTTATATAAAAGACTTGATTTGAATAAACTCACACCTACTAAAATATCCTTGCAAATGGCTGACAAATTGTGATGCCCCCAATTTGACTGTACACTAATCATACACGCAAATGTGTACGATCAAGATCAAGGACTCACGGGAAGATATCACAACACAACTCTAAAAAATAAATAAGTCATACAAGATATTGATAACTGATGGTCATGAAGTAAACTAGAAGGGTGCATGTCTCAAAATATCATTTACCTCCATTTTAAAACTTGAGCTCTGGCACCGCTGCAAATCTCACTGCTTCCCTCTGTGAAGGGACTGTCTATTACTTTTATGTTGTGTCATCACCTTCTAAAATAAGCGCCAAAACCTGAGAGCACTGCTATCATGGTGATGTATTGTGTGTAGCTAATGTTGGGTGCATCATGACTGGATCTTTTCTACCATGAATTAAAATGTTTAGTCGCTGCTTGAACTTTGGAGGCGCTCTGCATTTATGTTTTGCGGTCTCAGAAAGGGCTAGCGAGATACCACTATTGTCATATTATATCATGGTTGTTCTGATAACGTGTTGTTGTTTGAGATATCTTATTATTGCTTGCTAGCTGATTATGTCATTGATATGAGTCAATATAATTTCTAAGAGTTATTGTAGGCATGGTTAGTTATAATGTTGACTGAAAACCTGGGTGCTGTTTAAACTTATTTATGCAAACAAGAGCAAAAGAGTTCGTAAATGTTTTCTTTTTCACTTTCAGTTTATCAACTAAATTGCTTGAGGACAAGCAAAGGTTTAAGCTTGGGGCAGTTGATACGTCTCCAACGTATCTACTTTTCCTAACGCTTTTCCTCTTGTTTTGGACTCTAATTTGCATGATTTGAATAAAACTAACCCTGGACTAGCGATGTTTTCAGCAGAACTACCATGATGTTGTTTTTGTGCAGAAATAAAAGTTCTCGGAATGGAACGAAACTTTGTGAGGATTTTTTATATCAATAAAGAGAATTTATGGAGCCAAGATCCACCGGGGAGCACCTAGGTGAGCACAACCCACCAAGGTGCGGCCCCCTCCAGGCGCGCCCAGGTGGGTTGTCCCCACCTGGTGGCCCCGCACACCCTGAAACCGACGCTATATAATCCTATTTTTCCAGAAAAAAAAATCAAGGACAAAGAATTATCACATTCCACGATATGGAGCCTCCACCGTCTCCTGTTCTTCATAGGGAGGCCAGATCTAGAGTTCGTTTGGGGCTCCGGAGAGGGGGGTCTTCGATCTTCGTCATCACCAACCCTTTTCCATCGCTAATTCCATGATGCTCCCCATCGGGAATGAGTAATTCCTTCGTAGGCTCGCTGGTCGGTGAGGTGGTGGATGAGTGAGATTCATCATGTAATCGAGTTAGTTTTGTTAGGGCCTGCTCCCTAGTATCCACTATGTTGTGAGATTGATGTTGCTATGACTTTGCCATGCTTAATGCTTGTCACTTTGGGCCCGGGTGCCATGATTCAGATCTGAACCGTTTATGTTATCACCATTATATCCATGTTCTAGATCCGATCTTGCAAGTTATAGTCACCTACTACATGTTATGATCCGGCAAACCCAGAGTGACAATAGTCGGGACCACTCCTGGTGATGACCGTAGTTTGAGGAGTACATGTATTCACCGTGTGTTAATGCTTTGTTCTGGTTCTCTATTAAAAGGAGGCCTTAATATCCGTTAGTTTCCATTTGGACCCCGCTGCCATGGGAGGTTAGGACAAAAGATGCCATGCAAGTTCTTTCCATAAGCATGTATGACTATTTACGGAATACATGCCTACATTATATTTATGAACTGGAGCCAGTTCCTTATCGCCCTAGGTTATGACTATCACATGATGAATATCATCCAACAAATTACCGATCCAATGCCTACGAATTTATCCTATATTGTTCTTGCTAAGTTACTACTGCTATCGTTACTGCTGCACTTGCTACAAAATTATTGCTATCACTGTTACCGTTACTATTGCTGCTTCTACTATTCTAAAAACTATCATACTACTTTGCTACTGATCACTTTGCTACTAATAACTAATCTTCAGGTGTGGTTGAATTGGCAACTCAGCTGCTAATACTTGCAAATATTCTTTGGCTCCCCTTGTGTCGAATCTATAAATTTGGGTTGAATACTCTACCCTCAAAAACTATTGTGATCCCCTATACTTGTGGGTTATCACTGCCATGTCCTACTTCAAAGGGTTTTACCTGTTATCCTTAGAGGATTGGGCCGCCCTGACTTATATAGAGCAGTTGCAGAGTTGGGACAATTCTTCAGGGAACTCGGCAGTATAAATATCAGGATAGATGCTTTGGAGCATCTTAGAGACAAGCTACCAACTATCCTATGCGACCTTGAGAAGATATATCATCCAGCCTTCTTTGATGTGATGGTGCATTTGGTTGTTCATCTACCTGATGAGGCACTACTTAGAGGTCCAGTACAGTATGGCTGGATGTACCCTATTGAAAGGCGGCTAGGCACTTACAAGGGCTATGTTAGTAACAGAGCTAGACCCGAGGGTTCCATTGCAGAGGCCTACATTGCTATAGAAGTGTTGACATTCTGCTCAAAATACATTCAAACAGCTGATCAGCTTAGCAAAGAGGTGGGTGAAGACAATCCCGGGCTCAATGTTTTCGATTGTTCGGTTCGAGTTACATGGAAGAGTCGACAAGACGACATACCTAAAGATTTGGACAAAATGGTTTGGTATGTGTCGAATAACTGTCCTGAGATTCTACCTTATATCGAGTAAGTGCTAAGTACTACAGCTTATACATCGTAATCTACTAAACTGGCAACACATTCTTATATAGTTAGATGTTTGACGCAATCACTATGTTGTGCAGCATCTACAAAAAGGAGTTACTGCCGTAAAATCCAAGAAACATTGAAAAATTGGTTATGGCAGGATTTGCGAAATGGTCCAAGAGCCATGTAAGCTTTTGAATTGCACTGTCAGTTTTTTAATATATTGAGTACATAAGATGATCAGCTTGTCTATTTTCTAACTATAGGTTAAGAAGATGTGGGAGGATGGGCAGGCAGTTAATGATGCCCTTTACGCACTAGCAATGGGTCCTGATACTCGGGTAAGACATTATGAATCTTGCGTTGTTGGAGATGTGCGCTACAACACCCTTGCACGCGACGAAGGCAGGAAGACACAAAACAGTGCCATCATGAGCACGGATAAGTACAGAGAAGAGACAACTGAAATGTATGCTAACATAACAGACGTTGTTCAGTTGCAGTATATCTCTAGTTTTGCGGTTCAATGGTGTGTGGTTCTGTTGTGCCGTCATTGGTATAACCTGTTTTCCAAGATCGCAAAACCCAGAGCTGATGATTATTTCAAATCCATCAATGTCAAGGTGGCATACCAGACCTACGAGCCTTTTATTTTGGAAAATCAAGCAACACAGATATTTTTCTTAGAAGGCACATTTGCACGTAGCGATGACTGTAGAGTATTGCAAAGGTTTGCGCAGAGGAATTCGTTTAATGAAGTTGCACAACAAGATGATGCTTACACTGCTCCTGATGTAGAAGATTCCATAGATGTCCCTAATATATTTGAGAACCATCACGTCAATGACGCTGGCAAAAAGATTGCATGTCGGGTTGTGGACATATGAGAGTTGATCAATAAGATGCCAACGTTCGAGGACATTGAGGATGAAGAAGAAGATGACACTGGGGGGGATTACGATTCAGACTGATACACATGGAGAAGATGTTGATGCTACTGGTGCGGATGATGATTAGATCGCTTTTGTTGTATTTTCCTGTGAGAAGACATTTTTTATCCACTATGTGAGATTGTGTTTGCTATGACAACTGAAACCTGATGAACTTGTTGTTTAGTATTTTGCTGTGAGAACATCACGTATTATGTATGTTGATTTGTGTTTGGTGATTGTATGACGACTAAAACATGATGGCATTGTTGTTTAGTTGTACTCATATTTGGCTATGAAACTTGTATTTGATGACATAGTTTGCTGTTGGACTGCAATTTGCTCGATGTCTTCAAATGGGAACAAAGCTGACCCAACAGGGCCTCTGCTAATTTATTTATTTATTTATTAGCAAAAGGGCCTTCGCTATTTATTTATTTATGAGCAAAAGGGGATACCCCTTGATTTCCGCTAATAGAAATCATTAGATGTTCACAACACTATGCCCAGCCAGCTAATCAGGTTTCATTCATTACCAATTTCAGCAAAGTGCTCATGTCATAGCCACTTAATACATCAGGAGTGCTACATACACTTCAAATAAAGAGACAATCATCCTACACAACACATCGATTTTGCCATTATCTTCACAAGCTCTTTCATCTCCTCATTGTTGTCAACGCCGTTCAACAGCTGTTGCTTGGCCATGATCAAAGGAACTGCATCTTTAACCTTCTGCTCTACATCTTCCGCTTCTGTTGTTCCTTCAGTTACTTGTCCAACACCCTAACCTGCTCTTATTAGGATTCCTCGGCTAACCAAATAATCAGCGTAGTTCAATTCCCCCACATTAGCAACTTCCCATAAATACAAATCAAATGAATCTTCCCTTTTCTGCACGAATCAAATTGGAAGATCATCAACCAAACTATTAAAAAAATCGGCAACTGAAAGCAGCGGAACAACACTTAATATTATTACCCCATGATTCGGGCATTTGTAGAAGACTCGGCCAAGGTTGAGGACTGTGGTTGAGACACGACGAATGACTCTGCATGATTTGCAACAGTGGTACCACACCAACGGCAGTGGGTTGCGATGAGCAACTGGCTGCGGTGCGTGTGCCGGCTAAGGTGTGATGAGACCCACAGGCGATGGTACGGGTGGCAACTTGGCGCATATCTGGTTGTTGCCTGCTGAAGAGTAGGTGGACGAGCAGCCAGTGGACATGGTTGCTGCGGCCAGAGCTTTTGATGCTAGGCAGAGTAAGTAGAGAAGAGGAGAAGCAAACGTCAGATATGTCGATTTCATTACTTGCAGAGTAGCATAGCACCATATATAGTCATGGTCTAGGTTTGGATTCGAACTAGCTACAGGCGCACATCACTCTTTTTTCTAAAACTCAGCACCGTCTCTTTACTGGTACATTAGCTTGTGTTGTACGCCTTCTCAAGTCTTTGATTTTCTTTCTTTTTGCGAGAAAGGAAGGAGGACAAAATTGAGGGTTCCTGGGACTCGAACCCAAGACCTCTCGATTGAAAACCAAGGGTGCTAGTCACTTATGTGGCAAACGTTCCCAGGGAGGAGGACGGCAGACAAACGCATTTTCCTCGTAGTTTTAGTTGCGTCGCAAGATTGAACGGTCGCAGTTTCGAGAATGTTATCAGGCGAACAAGCCCGTTTTGCTTTTCTTCATATATATAAGTGTGCTACCTGGTGTCGGCTTAGTCAACAAATGATTGTGCCAACCTTGACCATTGGATTGGCATTCAATGTCTGTTGTGTTTCTTCAGTCTCTTCTTCCTCCAGCCACCAAAGCCAAACCAGCGCCAGCAGGACCGCTTGCTCCCACCTCCCACGGCTGGCTGTGCTGCCACGCATGCATCGTTTCCACATTGCACCCTAAAACTCTATGCATCTTCCCCGGCTCTTGTTCGTTCTCGTCCGAGGCCTCACCATCGTCCCCCGCCTTGGTTCGCTCGCCGCTATGCCGCCCTCCGGTGTTGTCAACATGGTCAACAACCGAGAGGAATAAGGATATGAATGTACATGGTGAGGATGACAGTAGGGACCCACCAGGATCATGGTAGTAGGCAATCAAGTGCCTCCTTTATTACAAGAAAAAAATTTCATCTTGATGGTTTCCTGACATCTGGGTTGCACGCCACTGTCAACATAGTCAATAAGCGAGATAACTACACAACAAGCGACAGACACCCGGGACCCAGCAGCGCGTGCAGTATTTTTTTGGGTCGGAGAAGGGTATCAACGGGAGCTGTGGCTTGTCTAGCCCGGGCTTTTATTTCATATGTTTACCACATGACCAACCCAGTTTATTTTTTCCTTTCTGAAAATGGCTAGCCCAGCTATTTTGTTTTTTGCACAATAACCAACATAGGCCCACTTGCTTTTCTACGCCCTGCTGGGCCGAAAATCTTTCAAGACGAGGAGGGATGCATTCGGGCTTGCCCGGAAAATGGGCTATAAGTAATAAGAAATGGGCTACGAGTAATAATAGATGGGCTGTAAAATGAAAAAAATATAGCAAACATGCAATTAGTTCCAAAATAGTTTTTTGTTTCGGACTTTGATATTTTAAATTTCATTGTTTTTGTGCGGGTAAAATTTCACTGGATTTAAATTAAGGTATGTTCAGCTATTAAATTAATATGGCTAGAAATTTCGGGATGTATGCTGTTTGGGACAGATTTGGAGGTTGACTTGTGGGTCTACTAGGTTGGCTTGTACGAAAGGCTTTGTCAACTTAGTCCACAAACGATTCTAGCAGCAGTGACCGTTGGAGGTTAATGCAACGGCCATGCTGAACATCCAACGGTCAATCCTGCTTCTTCAGTATCTGATATTCTTGCTCCAGCCGCCCAAACCAGCGTCGGTGGGACTGCCTGCTCCTGCCTCCCTTGCCGGCTGTGCTGTCGCATAGGCCGCACCGCCCCACCCTACTCCATCGCTGGCCAGGCCATTCCTCTACTCATCCACACCTCCTATTATTTTCCGGCGATGGCAGCCAAACCAGTAAACCCTTTTACTCCCCACCACGTGGGCAACCACTGTTGAGTCTTCCCCGGCTCCGGGTCGTTCCCTTCCTAGGCCTCACCGTCCATCGCCCTGGTGCTCTCGGCGCGGCGTGGTCAACGTGGTCAACAAACGACATCCATCGGAAGAGGACTGTACGTGGAGAGGCTGATAGCTGGGTCCATGACTGTACGCAAGGAAGTGCCTCCTTATTATGCGCAAAATAATGATTCCTCCACCTGACAGCAGGGACCCACCGAAAGGGCCTCTGTATTTCATGAAAAAAATGTTCCTCCCGCTGACATCTCAGACCCACCAGCTATATCTTCACACGAAAGGAAGTGCCTCCTTATTACGCACAAAAAATGAATACTCCCCATGCTATCTGGGACTCACCATAGTTGGAGGCTGACTTGTGGGCCTACTGACGCGGATGGAGGGCTTTGTCAACTTAGTCAATATGAACGGTTCTAGCTCCACTAACCGTACGATGTCCATCCAACGGCTGTAGTGATTCTTCAACTTCTGGTCTTCTTGCTCCAGCCGCCCAAACCAGCGCCGGTTTTGCCGCCTACTCCCGCCTCCCGTGGCTGGCTCTGCTGCCACACAGGCCTCACTGGCCCACCCTACTCCCATCGGTGGCCTGGCCATCCCTGTACTCACCCAGACCTGATGTTATTCTCCGGGGACGGCAGCCTCACACTGCGGCCAAACCAGTAAACCCTCGTATGCCCCTCCACGTGGGAAACAACTGCCGAGTCTTCCCCGGCTCTGGGTCATTCCCTTCCTAGGCCTCGCCGTTGTCCACTGCCTTGGTGCTCTCCATGCGGCGTGGTCAACATGGTCAAGAAACGACTTACATCAGAAGAGGACTGTACGTGGAGAGGCTGATAGGTGGGTCCACGGCAGCAGCAAGGAAGTGCCTCCTTATTACACGCAAAATAATGATTCCTCCACCTAACATCAAGGACCGACCAAAGGGCCTCTGTATTTTGGCTAAGTTGTATTTTGCGGAAAAAATGTTTTCGCCTCTGACAGATGGGACCCACCACCTATATCTTCAAAAGGAAAGAAAGTGCCTCCATATTAGGTGCAAAAAAATGAATCCTCCCCCTGACAGCTCGGACCCACAATCAATAACTTCGCACACAAGGAAGTGCCTCCTTATCCTCCCTGACAGTCGGGACCCACCTGGTCGAAACATACGTAGCATTGTCATTCTGGTCGTGAACATGTACGTACATACTGGTCGATCGGTCTCTCTACAACGATGAACCATGGTCGAGCAAGCAGTGACACGTGTAGTAGTAGAGCCCCTGACGTAGCAGTTCAGGTAGTCCCTTGCAAACTGTGTACATGTACATACAACCACATGCTAAAAAATACGGCCATGTACGTACATATGGGCGGGGTCTCGAACGCGTACTCGCACATACGTACGGCCAAGGCTCGTGTACATGGAGAGGCAACGGATGGCAGCAACGGCATCCTGTTCATCGGGCAGCCAACCGGTTGGGTTGGAATGGAGAAATAGCATCGTGTTCATCGGGAGGCAACAGACTAGGTCGGAATGCGTCCTATTGGACGGGAGCCAACCGGCTTGGATGGAACAGCCAAAACAGGGTCTAGCATACCACGGTACAGAGGAAACCGCCTTCTGTTCGACCGGCTACGGTCGAAACGGGGGTCCTGTTCATCGGGAGGGGTGTGGCGTACCGCAAAACAGAGGAAACAGACTTGTGTTGGAGTGCTACGATCGAAACGGGGGTCTTGTTCATCAGGAGGGGTGTGGCGTACCACAAAACAGAGGAAACGGACTTGTGTTGTAGCGCTATGGTCGAAATGGGGGTCATGTTCATCGGAGGGGTGTGGTGTACCACAAAACGGGACTCCACGGGCTACTGTTCACCCATCGTCGACTTCCTTCAGCCTCCACCTGCACTGTTCATCCATCGCGTCTTTCTCCTGCCTCCACTAGCTACTGTTCATCCACGGGCTACTGTTCATCCAGCCCTCCATCGGCTATTGTTCAACCAGCCCTCCACGGGGTCCTGTTCATCCAGCCCTCCACGGGGTCCTGTTCAACCAGCCCTCCACGGGGTCTCTCCACCTGCTACTGTACATCCACCCCCACCTCCTCGATCGGGGTCCTGTTCATCCAGCGTGTTCATCCAGCGGCAACAGCCTCTACTACCATGGGATCCTGTTCGTCCAACCCCCACCCGGAACTATTCATCCAACCCCCATCGGGGACTGTTCATCAAGAGGCAGCTTTGATCGGCTTCAGTTAGTAGCAGTAGCAAAGGAATCACTTGGGTTCGGTTAATAGGAAGGGATCGATCGGGGTTCAGTAACGTAGCTAGTGCAATCGCTCGAGTTCGGTTAGAGCCCAATGCTTCGCTCGGGTTTAGTTAGAGCGCAACGCCTCGCACACACGCGCGTACATGTACAAGAGAAATGCGCAAACCTCTCTGTGCATCGCTCGGCCCCGACCACACACTGTAATTGTGAACTCCACGATATTTTCCTCGCCCTCACTTCTACCATGATTTTTTCCGTCATGGACAGCCCAAAGAATGTCATGCAGCTACGTCTCCGGCCCGCCCAGGACGAAAATCCCATTTTCTGTCATGATTTTTTGTCATAGAAGTAGGAGCACACCACATCTATGATGATACTGGGTTTTGTCACACTTATCGTCATAGAAGTGTCATAAGCATGACAGGAAAAAAAATTGTTCGGCCCAAAATGTCACCGATGTGTCTTTTTTTGTAGTGCATAAACATTTGCAAAGTACATACGGATCTGAATGTTGCAGATCCGTTGACTAAACCTCTTCGACAGGCAAAACATGATCAACACCAGAACTCTATGGGTGCTAGATTCATTACCATGTAATACTAGATTATTGACTCTAGTGCAAGTGGGAGACTGTTGGAAATATGCCCTAGAGGCAATAATAAAGTGGTTACTATTATATTTCCTTGTTCATGATAATCGTTTATTATCCATGCTATAATTGTATTGATTGGAAACTCAAATACATGTGTGGATACATAGACCACAAGATCTCCCTAGTGAGCCTCTACCGTACTGGCTCGTTGATCAAAGATGGCTATGGTTTCCTAGCCATAGACATGAGTTGTCATTTGATAACGGGATCACATCATTAGGAGAATGATGTGATGGACAAGACCCAAACTATAATTGTAGCATATGATCGTATCAACTTTACTGTTATCGATTTTTGCATGTCAAGTATATGTTCCTATGACCATGAGATCATGCAACTCACTGACACCAGAGGAGTACCTTGTGTGTATGAAATGTTGCAACGTAACTGGGTGACTATAAAGATGCTCTACAGGTATCTCCGAGGGTGTCTGTTCAGTTGGCATGGATCAAGACTGGGATTTGTCACTCCGTATGACGGAGAGGTATCTCGGGGCTCACTCAGTAATACAGAATCACAATGAGCTTGCAAGCAATGTGACTAAAGAGTTAGCCACGGGATCTTTTATTACGGAACGGGTAAAGAGACTTGCCGGTAACGAGATTGAACTAGGTATGTGATACGTCTCCGTCGTATCTACTTTTCTAAACACTTTTGCCCTTGTTTTGGACTCTAACTTGCATGATTTGAATGGAACTAACCCGTACTGGCGTTGTTTTCAGCAGAATTGCCATGGTGTTATTTTTGTGCAAAAATAAAAGTTCTAGGAATGACTTGAAAATCAACGGAGATTATTTTTGGAATATATAAAAAATACTGGAAGAAGAATCCACGTTAGGGGCCCACACCCTGTCCCCGAGGGTGGGGGCGTGCCTACCCCCTGGGCGCGCCCCCTGCCTCGTGGGCCCCCTGACGCTCCACCGACCTCAACTCCAACTCCATATATTCGCTTTCGGGGAGGAAAAAATAGGAGAGAAGGATTCATCGCGTTTTACGATACGGAGCCGCCGCCAAGCCCTAAACTCTCCCAGGACGGCTGATCTGGACTCCGTTCGGGGCTCCGGAGAGGGCAATCTGTCGCCATCGTCATCATCAACCTTCCTCCATCACCAATTTCATGATGCTCACCGCTGTGTGTGAGTAACTCCATCGCAGGCTTGCTGGACGGTGATGGGTTGGATGAGATTTATCATGTAATCAAGTTAGTTTTGTTAGGGTTTGATCCCTAGTATCCACTATGTTCTCAGATTAATGTTGCTATGACTTTGCTATGCTTAGTGCTTGTCACTATGGCCCGAGTGCCATGATTTCAGATCTGCACCTATTATGTTTTCATGAATATATGTGATTTCTTAATCCTATCTTGCAAGTCTATAGTCACCTATTATGTGTTATGATCCGTTAACCCTGAAGTGACAATAATCGGGACCATTACCTGTGATGACCGTAGTTTGAGGAGTTCATGTATTCACTATGTGTTAATGCTTTGGTCCAGTACTCTATTGAAAGGAGGCCTTAATATCCCTTAGTTTCCAATAGGACCCCGCTGCCACGGGAGGGTAGGACAAAAGATGTCATGCAAGTTCTTTTCCATAAGCACGTATGACTATATTCGGAATACATGCCTACATTACATTGATGAACTGGAGCTAGTTCTGTGTCACCCTATGTTATAACTGTTGCATGATCGATCGCATCCGACATAATTATCCATCACTGATCCATTGCCTATGAGCTTTTCCTATATTGTTCTTCGCTTATTTACTTTTCCGTTGCTACTGTTTCGATCACTATAAAACCAAAATTATTACTTTTGCTAGCATTACCACTACTATCATATTACTTTGCTACTAAATACCTTGCTGCAGATATTAAGTTTCCAGGTGTGGTTGAATTGAAAACTCAGCTGCTAATACTTGAGAATATTCTTTGGCTCCCCTTGTGTCGAATCAATAAATTTGGGTTGAATACTCTACCCTCAAAAACTGTTGTGATCCCCTATAGTTGTGGGTTATCAAGACTATTTTCCGGCACCGCTGCCGGGGAGCATAGCTCTATTCTTTGAGTCACTTGGGATTTATATCTGCTGGTCACTATGAAGAACTTGAAAGATCAAAGAACCAAGATTTTTCCCTCAACTACGAGGGGAGGTAAGGAACTGCCATCTAGCTCTGCACTTGATTCACCTTCTATTTTGAGTAAACTTGCGACACCTACTCCTGCTATTCATTCTGATATGTCGCATGTTATTGATGATGCCACTTTTGCTTTGCATGATACTTATGGTGAAACTACTTCTATGCTTGATAATACTGTGCCACTAGGTGATTTTCTTGATGAACAACTTGCTAGGGCTAGAGAGAATGAAATTATTGAAACTGATAATATTGATGAAAATGATGATGAAGATTCTCCCCCTAGATATGAATTTCCTGTTGTGCCTGAGGGTTATGTTATGGATGAAGAAACTGCTAGATACTTCTTAGCTTGCAATGATAGATTTGATCTTAAGAAATTATTAGCTAAGCTTAAAGAAAAGTCTTTGAATGCTAGAATGAAATATGACCCTGCTTTTGCTACTTCACCTATCTTTATTAATGATAAGGATTATGATTTCTCTATCGATCCTGAGATAATTACTTTGGTTGAATCTGATCCTTTCTATGGCTATGAATCTGAAACTGTTGTGGCACATCTTACTAAATTAAATGATATAGCCACCCTATTCACTAATGATGAGAAAACTTGCTACTATTATATCCGTAAGTTATTTCTGTTCTCATTAAAGGGTGATGCTAAAACATGGTTTAATTCTCTTGATCCTGGTTGTGTGCGTAATCCCCAGGATATGATTTATTACTTCTCTGCTAAATATTTCCCCGCTCATAAGAAACAAGCTGCCTTAAGGGAAATATATAATTTTGTGCAAATTGAAGAAGAGAGTCTCCCACAAGCTTGGGGGAGGCTTCTCCGATTACTTAATGCTTTGCCTGATCATCCTCTCAAGAAAAATGAAATACTTGATATCTTTTATAATGGACTAACTGATGCTTCCAGAGACTACTTGGATAGTTGTGCTGGTTGTGTTTTCAGGGAAAGAACCGTTGATCAAGCTGAATTGCTATTGAATAATATGTTCACTAATGAAAATAATTGGACACTTACAGAACCAACTCCGAAGAAAAGGGGTATTCTATTTCTGAGTCCTGAAGATATGCAAGAGGCAAAGAAATCTATGAAAGAAAAAGGTATTAAAGATTAAGATGTTAAGAATTTACCACGTATTGAAGAAATACATGGTCTTGATAACCCGACATAGGTAGTAAAGGTAAATTCTCTCTATAGATTTGATAAATGTGAAATCCCATTTACTAAGTTTGCTAGCCAATGTTTGGATGAGTTTGATGACTTTATGGTTAAGCAAGAAAACTTCAATGCTTATGTTGGTAGACAATTGAAACACAATGCTGATATGCTTGAACACTTGAGTGATTATATGGCTAATGTTAAAGGTGAACTTAAACTTATTAGTAAACGTGCTTCTATGGTTATCACTCAAGTAGAACAAGTACTTAAGGCTCGGAATGAATTGCTCAATGAATTAAAATAATAAGAAGAATGATAATGCTGTTAGAGTTATGACTATAGGAGGTAAAATGACTCAGGAACCTTTGTATCCTGAGGGCCATCCTAAGAGAATTGAGCAAGATTCTCAGAGAATATTGATGCACCTAGTCCTTCTAGGAGGAAGAAAAAGAGAAATGATAGGACTTTGCATGCCTCTAGTGAACCTGTTGTTGACATACCTGAGAACCCCAACGATATCTCTATTTCTGATGCTGAAACACAATCTGGTAATGAACATGAAACTAGTGATAATGTTAATGATGATGTTCATGTTGATGCTCAACCTAGCAATGATAATGATGTAGAGATTGAACCTGCTGTTGATCTTGATAACCCACAATCAAAGAATCAACGTTATGATAAGAGAGACTTTGTTGCTAGGAAGCATGGCAAAGAAAGAGAACCATGGGTTCAGAAACCTATGCCTTTTCCTCCTAAACCATCCAAGAAAAAGGATGATGAGGATTTTTAGCGCTTTGCTGAAATGATTAGACCTATATTTTTGCGTATGCGTTTGACTGATATGCTTAAAATGAACCCTTATGCTAAGTACATGAAAGATATTGTTTCAAATAAAAGAAAGATATCGAAAGCTGAAATTTCCACCATGCTTTCTAATTATACTTTTAAGGGTGGAATACAGAAGAAACTAGGAGATCCAGGAGTACCGACTATACCATGCTCCATTAAAAGAAACTATCTTAAAACTGCTTTACGTGATCTTGGAGCCGGTGTTAGTGTTATGCCTCTCTCTTTATATCGTAGACTTGATTTGAATAAGTTGACACCTACTGAAGTATCTTTGGAAATGGCTGATAAATCAACTGCTATATTTGTCGGTATTTGTGAAGATGTGCCTGTTGTGGTTGCAAACGTTACTATTTTAACATACTTTGTTATTCTTGATATTCCCGAGGACGATAGTACGTCGATTATCCTTGGTAGACCCTTTTTGAATACTGCAGGGGCTGTTATTGATTGCAACAAAGGCAATGTCACTTTTCATGTTAATGGTAATGAGAATACGATACACTTTCCAAGGAAACAACCTCAAGTCCAGAGTATCAATTCTATTGGAAAAATTTCAACGATTACTATTGGAGGTTTTGAATTTCCTCTTCCTACTGTCAAGAAGAAATATGATATTCTTATTGTTGGGGATGTGCATATCTCTGTTGAGGTAACCTAGTGTTATTCGAAAATTCTCCGGTTTCATGTTATTCGAAATGAGTTTGTTAACAAGACATGATCAACCTTGTTAGTGGATTCCTTTTGATGAGCATGAGATGGATGAAGTTAGAAAACACAACTCTCTGTACCCTCTTTTTACTTTCTGTTATTTATGTCAAATAAAGCAAAAATAGTATTTTCTGTCTGTTTTTCTGAATTATCCATGCAATAAAAAGTACCCCGAAAATAAAAGTTCTCCAAATGCCCTGAAAATTAAATATGATTTTTTCTAGAATATTTGAGAATATCTGGCACTAAGAACACATCAGGGGAAGCAGCCACGTGCCCACGAGGGTGGAGGGCGCACCCCCTGCCTCGTGGACCCCACGTGGGTCCCCTCCACTTATCCTTTCACCCACACACTTCGTCTTGCTCCAGACAAAATCACTAGCCAGCTCAAACCCGAGTTCTTGCTCATCTTGCTGCCATTTTCGATATCCTTGCTCAAAGCTCGTCTCACAAAACTGCTTTGGGGGATTGTTCTTTGGTATGTGACTCCTCCAATGGTCCAATTAGTTTTTGTTCTAGTGCTTTATTTATTGCAAATTTTTACTGCTAAGGTGACTCTGTTCTTGAGCTTGCATGTCAAATTTATGTGGTCAAAAGTAGTTTTAATGCATGATTTAGCCTCTAGGCACTTGTAGGAGTAGTTGCTATCAATCCTGTTGAGTTTGGTTCACTTTTATTTTAAGTTACTAAAAATTTTAGAAAATTTTCAGAGGAAGAAATATGTTTAGGAAAATGTACCGAGGTGGTTTCTCAAGGAAAGAAGGACCCAGGCCCGCAATACGCGAGCCGGACAATGAACTACCGAGGGAGGCTCAAGTGCGGCCTTGTGAATGGCCGTCAGAGGACTTCATGGTTCGAGCAGGAATCAAGGAGGAATTTGACGCATATGTGCATAATGCTGATCTTGAGAGCTTCGAGGTAGATAAGTGTTGTCGGTACTTGAGGGAGTCCTAGATTAGGGGGTCTCCGGACAGCCGGACTATCTCCGTTGGCCGGACTATTGGACTATGAAGATACAAGATTGAAGACTTCGTCTCATGTCCGGATGGGACTCTACTTGGCATGGAAGGCAAGCTAGGCAATACGTATATGGATATCTCCTCCTTTGTAACCGACCTTGTGTAACCCTAACCCTCTCCGGTGTCTATATAAACCGAAGGGTTTTAGTCCGTAGGACAACAACCATAACATACAATCATACCATAGGCTAGCTTCTAGAGTTTAGCCTCTCTGATCTCGTGGTAGATCTACTCTTGTACTACCCATATCATCAATATCAATCAAGCAGGACGTAGGGTTTTACCTCTATCAAGAGGGCCCGAACCTGGGTAAAACATCGTGTCCCCTGCCTCCTGTTACCATCCGGCCTAGACGCACAGTTCGGGACCACCTACCCGAGATCCGCCGGTTTTGACACCGACATTGGTCCTTTCATTGAGAGTTCCATTGTGCCGTTGCCACCAGGAAGGATGTCTCATCCCGTCTTTAAAGACGACACTATTGTTGAGGGAGCTTTGGCTATCGGCCAAACTCTTCGGCTACGTGGTTTTCTTATGACCGCCTATTCGGCCGCTGCGCCGACGATGACTTCTCGGGTCATCGAAAGCAATCTTCACGTCAACTCGGAACTCGTCGAGCAGTTAGATCCAATGGAGCTCTCTTACCTAAACGAGCTCTTGGATCGCATCGCCGCCCTGGGAGTCGCTACAGACTACGATCAGATTGGGCCTAAACCCGATCTGAGAGAGATCAACTCTCCCCAGGTCACCCATCACGTCGCAGTGGTGGAAGAACAATGCGGTAACCCTTCATCTATCTTAAGGACTAGATATGTCCGGATTCCCGATCCCTCCAAGCCGGATACCCGCGGAGGGGAGGACGTCACTCAAGTCCTGAACCTAGAATCAGGCAGCGGGCTAGATTTATCGGAAAACATCCAAGAATCCAAACTTCCGAGTTCGGAAACTCCTTGGCCCCTGAGTCTCAGATTGGGTGAGGATTCGGATTCAATTCCACCCACCCACCCACCCAAACATACGCGATCTATCCCAAATTAGGCAAGAGCCCAAAGAAACAGTACACCATTACTGGGCCAGATTCCTCCTGGTCATGAACAGGATAAAGGACTGCCACGAGGAAGACACAATTCCATTCTTCTGCAATAATTGCACGAACAAGGGAATCCTCAATGCCATAAGTCGTCGCGAAATTACACGCTTTGCCGACTTGGTGTCCATAGTACGAAAGTACTGTGCAATGGAAAGCGCCTGGAAAACCGAAATAAAATTTTGGGATAATCCGGCCCTGAATACAAACCCAGTCTGAAATAAAAGGGTGCATTATCACAATACACCTGGGTTAACTACCAAAAAGCAAAAGCCCTCTACGGGGCAAGGAACCGTACTGGAGGGATGGCTCAACGGACCCTGCAAAATTCATAGTACAGCGGATGCAATACCAACGCACAACCTTAGAGCATGTTGGATACTCCGGCAGGTGGCCAAAAGTGGTGAGGATCTACTCCTCCCAAAGACAACAGAGCATCATCGTGCGGACAACAATATGGTGTTAACGGTCTTTGACACCTTTGCATCAAATAATAGACGCAAGCGAACACTCCGCAGCATGGCGGAAATCTGCCACATAGCAGAAATCAATCCTTGGAGTGACACGGCTATTACCTTCAATGCTAGTGACGAACCTAAATTCCGAACAGCCCGAGCACCAGCCGCACTGGTCCTCAGTCCAATCGTGTACGGCTTTTGACTCACCAAGGTACTCATGGACGGCGGCAGC
The DNA here is from genome assembly GCF_002162155.2 of Triticum dicoccoides. Classification (NCBI taxonomy): domain Eukaryota; kingdom Viridiplantae; phylum Streptophyta; class Magnoliopsida; order Poales; family Poaceae; genus Triticum; species Triticum dicoccoides. The sequence goes on from NC_041384.1 coordinate 422,757,483, forward strand.
GGATTAAACCTCATCTATGAGGAAACTCTTCAAAAGATGGAAATAGACTGGAGCCACATTGAGCAAAGTAGCACAACCTTTAGAGGAATAAACCCCAGTCAGGAAGCGCGCTGTGCTGGAAAAATCACACTAGACATGGTATTCGGCATGCCAGATAATTACAGGTCCGAAGAAATTACATTCCAAGTGGCCCCATTCAGCAGCGGATACCACGCTCTATTAGGGCGGGAGGCGTTTACAATCTTCCAAGCCATACCCCATTATGGGTACATGAAGCTCAAAATGCCCGGGCCCAACGGAATCATCACTCTTGCTACTGATCCGGACATAGCACTCCGCGCTGAAAATAAGACAGCTGCATTGGCCCTTGAGGCACTATCCGAAGCCCTAGCGGCCGAGGAACTAACTGCGCTGCGCACCATGGTGAATAGGGACGACGTGATACTCGATAAAAGATCCAAGTCCACCTCCTTTAAACCGGCAGACGAAATAGTCAAATTCCAAGTCCATCCAACGAACCCTACAAAAATAGCTTCCATCGGGGCACAATTAAACCCTGATGTCGACGCCGCACTGCGAGAGTTCCTACGCAAGAACTGGGACATTTTTGCCTGGCACCCTTCAGACATGCCAGGAATCCCACGCAGGCTGGCTGAGCACAGCCTAAATATCCTAAAAGGATTTAAGCCAGTCAAGTAGGCTCTTCGACGTTTCTCCGAACCTAAGAGACAAGCCATGGGAGAGGAACTAGCCAAGCTATTGGAGGCCGGATTCATCAGAGACATAAAACATCCGGACTGGCTAGCAAACCTGGTGATGGTACCAAAGAAGGACAAATCCTGGCGCTTGTGTGTCAATTTTAAGGACCTTAACAAGGCCTGCCCAAAGGATCCTTTCCCCCTCCCCCGCATCGATCAAATCATCGATGCTACCGCAGGACACGATTCATTGTGTTTCCTCGACGCATACTCCGGCTACAATCAAATTAAAATGGCAGAGCCAGACGAAGCCGCAACGGCATTCATCACACCATACGGCCCATTCTGCTTCAACACAATGCCCTTCGGGCTCAAAAACGCCGGCGCAACATATCAGCGCATGATTCAGACATGTCTGGCAAACCAGATCGACAAAACAGTGGAGGCATACGTGGATGACATGGTCATTAAAACCAAGCATGTCGAAACTCTAGTAGACGACTTGAGACTCACATTCGACAACCTCCGAACATATGACATCAAGCTCAATCCGGAAAAATGTGTTTTTGGCATACCAGCCGGAAAGCTCCTGGGATTCATTGTCTCTAGTAGAGGTATTAAAGCTAATCCGACCAAAATCCGAGCATTGTCACAGTTGGCTACCCCAACAGACCTCAAACAAATACAAAAATTGACTGGATGTGTGGCAACTCTAAGCCGCTTTATCTCCCGCTTGGGAGAAAAGGCATTACCCCTTTATCGCCTACTCCGGCGCACCGAACACTTTGAGTGGATGGACGCCGCCATGGCTGGACTCAACGAAATAAATCCATATTGGCAACAAACCCAGTCCTGGCCGCGCCAAACATTGGCGAACCAATGCTATTATACATTGCGGCAACTCATCAAGTAGTAAGCGCAGTGCTCATCGTCGAGCGAGAAGTGGACGGACACAAATTCCCCCTTCAAAAGCCGGTTTACTACGTGTCCATTATCCTTACTCCATGCAAATCACGGTAGCCGCATTATCAAAAGATAGCGTACGCGGTATTTATGGCATCCTAGAAGCTGCGACACTACTTTCAAGAGTGTTCGATAATGGTAGCCTCAGAAGTACCACTTAATGATATTATAAACAACCGCGACGCGACGGGCCGGATTGCCAAATGGGCCATTGAGCTCATCCCATTCGACATAACTTACAAGCCACGGTGAGCTATTAAGTCGCAAGTTTTGGCTGAATTCGTCGCTGAGTGGACGGAAGCCGAACTCCCTAAAGAGTACGGCACATATTCAAACTGGATCATGCACTTCGACGGCTCCAAAATGTTGGCTGGTCTGGGGGCTGGCGTCATTTTGACGTCCCCAACAGGAGATACCGTTCAATACGTACTACAGATAATGTATACGGACTCCAACAACGCAGCTGAATATGAGGCCCTTCTACATGGTGTCCGGATGGCAGTATCCATGGGCATTCAACGCCTAGAGGTGCGCGGGGATTCAAACCTCGCGATATCCCAAATAAATGGAGACTTTGATGCCAAGGATCCGAAAATGGCAGCTTATCGCAATGTCGTCCTAAAAATGTCAGCTCGGTTCGAGGGGCTCGAATTTCACCATGTGGCTTGGGAAAACAATCAGGCGGTGGATATCCTCGCCCGCATCGGCGCAAAACACGACGCGGTCCCTCCCAACATATTTCTGGAAAGGCTTTTCAAGCCATTCGTAGCATGGGAAGGGGACACCAGTAACAACAGTCCAGACCCGGCCAAAATACCCGATACCGAACTTTCTGACACAATCGGAGGCTCCGCCACCGAAATGACACAATCAGCCCACGAAATAATGGCCATTATTGCCCCGTGGACAGAACCATTCCTGGCCTACCTAACTAGACAGGAACTTCCGGAGGACCAAAATGAGGCACGCTGCATAGTGCGGCGATCCTAGGCCTACAGGGTCCATGAGGGAGAATTGTACAAAAAAAAGCGCTACCGGAGTCCTTCAAAGGTGCATCTCTGAAGAGGAAGGGCGGAACCTTTTGGCAGAAATTCACGCCGGACTCGGCGGTCATCACGCCGCAACCCGGGCTCTTGTAAGCAAGGCCTTCCGTACAGGATTCTATTGGCCAACGGCCCGGGCAGATGCACAGGACTTGGTCCAACCTTGCGCCGGTTGCCAGCTCTTTGCAAATTAAAGCCACATGCTACCTACCACCCTCCAAACAATCCCCATTACATGGCCCTTCGCGGTCTGGGGGCTTGACATGGTTGGACCCCTTAAAGGGGGAACCCACAAGAAAAAATACTTATTGGTCATGGTGGATAAATTCACCAAATGGATAGAGGCTAAACCGGTTAAAACAGTCGAATCCGGACCGGTGATAGATTTCATATCCGGGGTTGTACACCGTTACGGCGTCCCCCATACCATCATCATTGATAATGGCACGAACTTCACGGCCGACGAGGTAAAACTATGGTGCAGCAAAATGGGCATCAAGCTCGATTATGCTTCAGTCTATCACCCACAAACCAACGGTCAAGTCGAACGATCAAATGGTCTTATAATGAGCGGCATTAAACCCATATTAGTGCGCTCCTTAACGGAGTCTGACACGCACTGGGTAGAGGAGCTCGACTCCGTACTCTAGGGGCTGCGAACCACGCCAAATTGTACTACCGGATATACACCGTTTTTATGATGTATGGCGCAGAGGCAGTCCTGCCCTGTGACATAATTCATGACTCACCTCGAGTGGGCATGTACGAATAAAGAGAAGCCGAGCTCGATTGGCAGGACAGTCTGGACACCTTGGAGGAAGAGCGCGATGTAGCCAAAGCCCGTTCCGCATTTTACCAGCAACAGGCTCGCAGATACCAAAGCAGAGAAGTACGGGCCAAAACTTATAACATTGGCGAACTAGTTCTACGGCTGCCGGATAAGAAAAAGAACAAGATCGAGCCCAAATGGGAAGGTCCCTTCATTATCGACCAAGTTCTGAACGGTGGAGCGTACCGACTGCGGGATGCATCGACTAGTCGACTCGAGCCGAACCCATGGAACGCAGCCAGGCTCCGAAGATTCTACGCCTAGCACCGGACTTTATGTTAGTCCCCTCCCTTTGTCCATTTTTTGCATATGCATCATCTGTCTTGTTTCCCTTTCTTTCTTTTATCTCTCTAGGCCTTCAAGGGTCACCTTGTGCCTCACTCATACATTACAGATGCGCTAGCCGCACTCTTCATACCTGGGGGCTTCTTTCACAGAAGCTTAAATTATTTACCTGGGCCTCACGCCCAACACATGTGTTATACTTCCGCATGTACCTCTTTTCACCATTATATGCATAGATATGACTGAAGTTTTGGCCAAGCTGGGTTGCCTGGCTCTTGTATTTATGCCCTACGTTCCTGTTAATTCGGCTAGGGCATAAGGGGAGAACCTCTGCGATTGTTACCGCCGGGTCAGTCGGACATGTACCTCCGACTGGGTGAAGCTGAAAGCTAGCGTTCTTAAGGGAATATTCGGTCGGTGAACAAAAGATGACTTTTATTTATTATCCATATCTGCCGCCAGATGCTTTTTCTGCGCTTCCTATCGCAGTCCGGACATGCACTTTAGGGCATGCTTACCCAGGGAAAGGAACCCTTAACGGAACTATTCTCTCTGGAAGATGTTTCTTACTACCCATGTAATATAACATAACTAGTTGGGCACTTGTCTGATAAAGCACTAATGACCCCTACGCCTGGTCTCCACGCATGCCCCGGTTCTTACATAACTGAGAGGGTATTCGGATACACTTCGGACTGTCGGGTCCCGAGGTTGAAGCGAAAAGGTCCGCCATGACAAACGATCTACAATCCGGCTAGAAGGCATTATACATGTCACTTTAAAATTACATAGTCAATTTAACTGGTTGAATTCCTCTTCAATGCCATCCAATAGGCTGTCTAGTCTACAGTCCTGTTGGGAATACTTTGTGGCCAATTCTACTTGGCCGTACACTAAGCTCACAGGGATCTCCTTCCCATCAGGCCCCACAGGTCCGATTTCGGCCATGTGGTTCGGGTCAGCCTTCCTGTACCGTGTCTTCACCATTGCCCAGGCTTCCCTGGCACCCTGACGGCAGGTCGATATCTTCTATAATCGGAAGCGCCGCCGTGCTCCCTTCAGCTTTTCTGCAAGATCTCCAAGGCCTTCGGGTATGGAGACGGATGGCCACAAGGCCTGGGCGACGCCTTGCATCACCTGCCGAACTTGTTCGTGCAACTCTGAGAGCTCGGGAAGAAGATCACCCGTTGAACCGGGCATCTCCTTGGCAGGACGACCTGTTAGCATACCTACAGACATAACTCTGTCAGCCAGCTTCCTCGCCGAACTCTTTTTCAAAGTTCGTTCAAGAACTTACTAAATATGCCGCGTCGAACCGCCGATTCTCCTTAACAGAGTCCGATAGTTGGGCACGAACATCTTTTAGTTCCACGCCCAGCTTGGTGTTGGCATCTAGGAGATCATTCTTCTCCTGCCTCACCCTCGTAAGCACGCTCTCACCGGCCTTCAGCTGGCGTATGAGCTGTTACTTATCCGGATTTACTCCAACATCATTTGCAATTTTATCGTCAGATCTGCATATACGCCGCATTCTAATATGATACTTATCATTCGAAGGATATGTTACCAGAGGGGGTCTCTTTGGGCTCCCCTGCTACGGCCAGTGCGGCTAGAAGTTGGGCTTTGCACTCTTCCAGCTCCTGGGACAGTTGAGTATTCTTTTCTGTAAGAACCTGCATAACAAATGATCCTTAAATCAGTTATCCTAACTGTTTCAAGTCTCAGGGGCTACTGATATATATAATCATCAAATTTTCTCACCCGTATGTCTTTTACATACTGCTCCGTGGCTCTGGCTAGACCATTTTGAGAGGCACGGAGGTGCGCGTCTCCCGAGTTGAAGGAATCCAATGCCTCTTGGGAGAAACAAGCGTCACGAAGAACAGTCCGGTGATGCCTGTGGTTCATGGCACTTTCCACCTCGGAATTGGTGGCAGACAGTTTGTCCGCATCCTTTGTCGGAGGAGCGCCCGGCGCACGCCTCGTATTTGTTCCCGCCTCCGAATCCGGCCTTGGAGCCTGGCTGGTGGAGGCACGATTGGTAACCTCTCCGGGTATAGTCCGGCGAGTGCTCTTTTTCCTGAAAGAAGGCATGGGCATTAGTATGCCTCTGAGAATATTGGCTTACAATAAAGACGACGCGTCGTACCGCTGTGCCGGTGTCTCAATCCGGACTGCGGGTCTTTTCAGCCCGCCTAGCCTCGCGGCCCCTTGTTGGCTAGTTGCCACAGGCTCGGCCTTCTGCCCCGAGGACCTCCCCTGCAAAACACAGCTTTTATATGGCAATCAAAAAGCGCAAGGACGGGTCCCTTTTTTAAGTGTTGGGACTTCGGTCTCAGTCACCTATGAGGCTGGAACTAGCCCAGGGTAATCGGCCGTAATGGCCACCAAAGCGTTGTCATTACTCGATTGGTAAAATACCCCATCGATCAGCTCCACAGATATGTCCGGATCCTCCTGGGAGGCCGGGTCAAGGGACCATCCAGGGTCCTCGGGTTGTGGAGGAGGGTTGTTTATCTCCTTTACAGCCTGGCGCAGCTCCTGCGATGATATCACTAGAATGAATACTTAACTATGGGAATACGAAATGGATGGGTGATAAAAAGTCTCCGCTTACCCAGCTCGGAGGATTGTACATAGAAAATACGCCCTGCGGGTTGACACGAAGGAATTCCTCCTCTTCTCCCTTGTACAGAGTGGATAAGATCTTTATTAGATCAGCAGCCGATCCCGGGCCTTTGCGGCCATGGCGGGTGGCGTCATCCTCCCCGTTGAAATCCCACATGGGGTGGCCTCTATACTGGAGCGGCTGCACCCCCCGCATGATACATATGGCCATGACCTCGATCATGGTCAATCCGGATCGAGCTAACAAACTTAACCGGCTCATCAGGTAAAGAATGTCCCTGTCATCTTCCTCCAGGGAGCTCCGTGGACGCCAGCTCCGGCGCTTCTTCAAAGGGGCGTTGTCGAACTCAGGAAGGCCAATCCGAATAGGATCCGGGAGGGGGACGTCTTCTATATAAAACCATTCTGAAGGCCAGTCTTCGGACGTCTTCTTTGGGGTCCTGGGCAGGTATCCGGTCCCGGCAATACGCCACACTTCAGCTCCGCCCACTTGATATATTGACCCCTTCTGAGAACGGGGCACAAGGTAGAACAGCTTCTTCCAAAGAGCGAAATGAGCCTCACAGCCCAAAAACAACTCGCAAAGGGCTACGAATCCCGCGATATGCAGCATGGAGGCAGGCGTAAGGTTGTGCAACTGGAGGCCGTAGAACTCCAGGAGCCCCCAGAGAAACGGATGAATTGGGAATCCGAGCCCTCTTACCAAATAAGGGACAAGGCATACCCGTTCTCCCTTGGAGGGATTGGGAAGGCTCTCTGCTTGCTCTCCGCCATTATAGGTGGCAAGCCCGGCTCGAACCGGGACCAGGTACGCTGGGGGAAGAAATCCCTTGGTCTGAAGCATCACTAATTTGCTGTGCGGGATGGAACATCTCTCCCAATCTCCAGGCTTGGAGCTAGAGGGGCGAGAGGAGGAGCTGCGTCGACCGGCCATGATCGAATGGATCTGTGTCGGGTGCGCTCCGATGAAGGCTCGCCAAGGGAGGATGGTGTGATTTGGATCTGAATCCTCGTCTTTTTAATAGGCGGCTCATTCATACAGCTAGGGGGGTAAATGTGAAAACGCCCTGGCTCTTCACATTCGCTCGACACGTGGAAAGTGGCCATTATTAGGCGTGGAAGCCAAGGAGTGCAACATTCACAAGAAATCGGACACTATTTCGACAGGTACACAGAATTTGGAGAGGAACCCGCCTTGCAATGCCGAAGACAATACTACGCGTCGGACTCATCGTCATTGAAGCCTGGTTCGGGGGCTACTGAGGGAGTCCTGAATTAGGGGGTCTCCGGACAGCCGGACTATCTCCGTTGGCCGGACTATTGGACTATGAAGATACAAGATTGAAGACTTCGTCTCGTGTCCGGATGGGACTCTACTTGGCGTGGAAGGCAAGCTAGGCAATACGTATATGGATATCTCCTCCTTTGTAACCGACCTTGTGTAACCCTAACCCTCTCCGGTGTCTATATAAACCGAAGGGTTTTAGTCCGTAGGACAACAACCATAACATACAATCATACCATAGGCTAGCTTCTAGGGTTTAGCCTCTCTAATCTCGTGGTAGATCTACTCTTGTACTACCCATATCATCAATATCAATCAAGCAGGACGTAGGGTTTTACCTCCATCAAGAGGGCCCGAACCTGGGTAAAACATCGTGTCCCCTGCCTCCTGTTACCATCCGGCCTAGACGCACAGTTCGGGACCCCCTACCCGAGATCCGCCGGTTTTGACACCGACAGTACTACTACCTGACTGATTCCTTTGTGATAAGGTTTGAATTTACATCATCACGCAATTCTCAAACTGTCCCGTTGGATCTTTATGATAAATCTTATACCACGGACTTAGAAGATTTTAATAGTACTTGTAAACTCCCATAGTGGGGTAATGTTAGTGAACCTCATAAATCTGAATATAAGGATTTTCTTGCTATTATCACTGTGGGGGAATCTAGGGAAATCACTCAAGCTACCATAGGGAGCATTCATTTTCCTACTATACATTATTTTGCTCTCTTCATAGGTAGATGCATAAATGGTAAGGATGAGGCATGTCACATGTGTGTGCCAGATCTTAGTGTTCTCAAGAGTGCTGTGTTAGGAGATAGACAATATAACTTGGGGGCCATTGTTGCACGTAGGTTGCATAATAACAAAATTAATGGAGATTTCTTTGGTGGAATTTATGCAACCCGTTTAGCTGATTTTCTTGAGGTACCCATTCGTGGATATGATATTGAGTTGCCTCCTGCTTATTTAGATTATGATGCTAGGGTCGTCATTAGTTCGTTGAGAGGAACAATCAGTCCCTCCAGTACCGACTAATCTTTGACAGACGACACACCTATCACGTCACTCTCCCTGCTCCTACTTTCTTTGACTTTCGGGAAAAAAGGAGATATGTTATAACCAGGGAGGAGGCAGATGAGTACGAGAGGAGGACGGAGGCAGCCCGCCTCCAAGCTGCAGCTCTTCAGGCAGTAGTTGATGCATCTCAGTACGACCCCAGCTTCAACTTCGGATATCCACCAGGCCATCCATGGGCATAGACCAACTTAGGCCAAAAGCCTAAGCTTGGGGGAGTACGTATTTCTCACTGACATTACATTCATGTTCACACACTCATGCCAGTTGTCAGTGCTCATATTTTTTCATTGTATCATCCATGTTAGTTTATCTTCTTTTTAAGCTTTCTTCTTGTGTGTTCGAAAAACCTAGAAAAACCAAAAAAATAGTTGTAGCTTTTAGTTAGTTTACTTTCCATGCCTGTAGTGGTAGTAATTAAGAGAAAACCCAAAAAGATTTCTCGTTCTTCTTTTGCTTGTTGGGAGCTTTCCCGTGTAAATAGTTTTGTTTTATTTCTTTCCTTTGGGGGTCGAGAGGAGAAGACCATAATGAAAATGTTGAGTGGCTATTATATGCATTATTGTTGATCTAACAAAGAGCCCATATTACCTTGTCTTCTCTCTTGAATTGAATGCTTGCAGATTCTAGCTTAGTCCAATGCATGTGCACTATTATTATTATCCACACTATTTGGTCGTGCAAGTGAAAGGCAATAATGATGATATATGATGAAATTGATTGAGATGAGAAAAGCTGGTATGAAATCGACCTCTCTTGTTTTTGTAAATATGATTAGTTTATCGTTCCTGATTCAGCCTATTATGAAAGAAACATGTTTACAATAATAATTAGAGATTGTAGTTGCTTATGCCATGCTTAATTAGCTAGGAGTTTATAATGGTTTACCTTGCGTGCCAACATCCTATTAAAATGGTTGTGATGTGGTATGATAGGGTGGTATCCTCCTTTGAATGATTCAAGTGGCTTGACTTGGCACATGCTCACGCATTTAGTTGAAATAAAATCAACATCGCCTCTACGATATTTATGTTCATGGTGCATTATATCCTACTCATGCTTGCATTCGGTGTTGATTAATTTTAATGCAAGTCCATGACTGTTGTCGCTCTCTAGCTGGTCGCTTCCCAGTCTTTTTCTAGCCTTCACTTGTACTAAGCGGGAATACTGCTTGTGCATCCAATTCCATAAACCCCAAAGTTATTCCATATGAGTCCACCATACCTTTCTATATACGGTATCTACCTGCCGTTCGAAGTAAATTTGTATGTGCCAAACTCTAAACCTTCAAATAAACATTTTGTTTTGTATGCTCGAATAGCTCATGTATAAACTAGGGTTGTCTGTATCCTCCATGCTAGGCGGGTTATTCTCAAGAGGAGTGGACTCCGCTCCTCATTCACGAGAAAATAGCTGGTCACCGGGATGCCCAGTCCCATGCTCAAATCAAATCAAAATAATTGCAAACAAAACTCCCCCAGGATTGTTGTTAGTTGGAGGCAACCGTTGTTTTGGGCAAGCCATGGATTGATGCTTGTTGGTCGTGGGGGGGGGGGGTATAAACTTTACCATTCTGCTTGGGAACCGCCTATAATGTGTGTAGCATGGAAGATATCGAGATCTCTCGGTTGTTATGTTGACAATGAAAGTATACCGCTCAAAATATTATTCATCTCTATTTCAAAACCGAGCTCTGGCACCTCTACAAATCCCTGCTTCCCTCTGCGAAGGGCTTATCCATTTACTTTTATGTTGAGTCATCATCGTCTTATTAAAAAGCACCAGTTGGAGAGCACCGCTGTCATTTGCATCCATTATTGTTAGTTTACATTGAGTATAACTTCACTGGATCTCTTTTACCATGAATTACAATGTCTAGTCAGTCCTTGATCTTTAAAGGTGCTATGCATTTATGTTTTGTGGTCTTAGAAAGGGCTAGCGAGATACCATATTATCATATCATATCATGATTGTTTTGAGAAAGTGTTTTCTTTCGAGATTTGTTATTATTGCTCGCTAGTTAATTATGCCATTGATATGAGTGAACATGAGACCTAAATGTTATTGTGAATATGGTTAGTTCATAATCTTTGCTGGAAACCTGAATGCTGGCTTTACATATTTACAACAACAAGAGCAAACAGAGTTTGTAAAAGTTTTTCTTTATCACTTTCAGTTTATCAACTGAATTGCTTGAGGACAAGCATAGGTTTACGCTTGGGGGAGTTGATACATCTCCGTCGTATCTACTTCTCCAAACACTTTAGCCCTTGTTTTGGACTCTAACTTGCATGATTTGAATGGAACTAACCCGGACTGACGTTGTTTTCAGCAGAATTGCCATGGTGTTATTTTTGTGCAGAAATAAAAGTTCTCGGAATGACCTGAAAATCAACGGAGATTATGTTTGGAATATATATAAAATACTGGAAGAAGAATCCAGGTCAGGGGGCCCACACCCTGTCCACGAGGGTGGGGGCGCACCCCTGACGCTCCACCGACCTCAACTCCAACTCCATATAATCGCTTTCGGGGAGAAAAAAAAAGGAGAGAAGGATTCATCATGTTTTATGATACGGAGCCGCCGTCAAGCCCTAAACTCTCTTGGGAGGGCTGATCTGGAGTCCGTTCGGGGCTTCGGAGAGGGGAATCCATCGCCATCGTCATCATCAACCTTCCTCCATCACCAATTTCATGATGCTCACCGTCGTGCGTGAGTAATTCCATCGTAGGCTTGCTGGACGGTGATGGGTTGGATGAGATTTGTCATGTAATCGAGTTAGTTTTGTTAGGGTTTGATCCCTAGTATCCACTATGTTCTGAGATTGATGTTGCTATGACTTTGCTATGCTTAATGCTTGTCACTAGGGCCCGAGTGCCATGATTTCAAATATGAACCAATTATGTTTTCATGAATATATGTGAGTTCTTGATCCTATCTTGCAAGTCTATAGTCACCTATTATGTGTTATGATCCGCTAACCCCGAAGTGACAATAATCGGGACCATTACCGGTGATGACCGTAGTTTGAGGAGTTCATGTATTCACTATGTGTTAATGCTTTGGTCCGGTACTCTATTAAAAGGAGGCCTTGATATCCCTTAGTTTCCAATAGGACCCCGCTGCCACGGGAGGGTAGGACAAAAGATGTCATGCAAGTTATTTTCCATAAGCATGTATGACAATATTCGGAATACATGCCTACATTACATTGATGTACTGGAGCTAGTTCTGTGTCACCCTGCTACCTCTTGAGCACTGCGTTGGTTTTCCCCGAAGAGGAAGGGATGATGCAGCAAAGTAGCGTAAGTATTTCCCTCAGTTTTTGAGAACCAAGGTATCAATCCAGTAGGAGGCTACGTGCAAGTCCCTTGTACCTGCACAAAACAAATAAATCCTCGCAACCAACACAAATAGGGGTTGTCAACCCCTATAGGGCCACTTACGAGAGTGAGATCTGATAGATATGATAAAGATAATATTTTTGGTATTTTTATGATAAAATATGCAAAGTAAAATAAAGGCAAAGGAAATAGCAAAGGAAATGACTAAGCAATATGAGATCAATATGATGAAGATAGACCCGGGGGCCATAGGTTTCACTAGTGGCTTCTCTCGAAAGCATAATTATTCTGTGGTGGGTGAACAAATTACTGTTGAGCAATTGACAGAATTGAGCATAGTTACGAGAATATCTAGGTATGATCATGTATATAGGCATCACGTCCGAGACAAGTAGACCGACTCCTGCCTGCATCTACTACTATTACTCCACTCATAGGCCGCTATCCAGCATGCATCTAGAGTATTAAGTTAAAAACAGAGTAACGCCTTAAGCAAGATGACATGATGTAGAGGGATAGACTCATGCAATATGAAGAAAACCCCATCTTGTTATCCTCGATGGCAACAATACAATACGTGCCTTATTTCCCTTACTGTCACCGGGAAAGGACACCGCAAGATTGAACCCAAAGCTAAGCACTTCTCCCATTGCAAGAAAGATCAATCCAATAGGCTAAACCAAACTGATAATTCGAAGATACTTGCAAAGATAACCAATCGTACATAAAAGAATTCAGAGAAGATTCAAATATTATTCATAGATAGACTTGGTCATAAACCCACAATTCATCGGTCTCAACAAACACACTGCAAAAAGAAGATTACATCGAATAGTTCTCCACAAGAGAGGGGGAGAACATTGTATTGAGATCCAAAAAGAGAGAAGAAGCCATCTAGCTAATAACTATGGACCCGTAGGGCTGAGGTAAACTACTAACACTTCATCGGAGAGGCTATGGTGTTGATGTAGAAGCCCTCCGTGATCGATGCCCCCTCCGGCGGAGCTCCAGAACAGGCCCCAAGATGGGATCTCGTGGATACAGAAAGTTACGGCGGTGGAATTAGGGTTTTGGCTCCTGTTCTGATTGTTTGGGGGTACGTGGATAT